>NW_006399937.1:1383528-1397457 GCF_000299155.1 Elephantulus edwardii | reverse complement strand
TATGGATATAATCCTGTCACTCACGATGTTGTACTTCAAGATGGATCTAGAAATTGCTCTTTTTACTATGAAGGCAACCCCATTTTTCCTTGTCTTTTCTTAATATAGTGAATGACGTTGATTGTTTTTCTTATGTTGAACCATCTTTGCATACCTGTTATGACTTCCACTTGGTCACGGTGAATTACTTTTTTGATGTGCTTTTGGATTCTATTGGCTAGGATTTTGTTAAGGATTTTTGCATCTATATTCATCAGAGATATTGGTCTGTACTTTTCTTTCTTGGTAATATCTTTGCCTGGTTTTGGTATTAGGTTTTTGGTATTATTTGGTTTTATTAGTCATTCATAGAATGACTCTAGAAGTGTTCCTTCTTTTTCAATTTTTTTAAAATAACTTATGGAGAATGGGTGCTAAATTCTCTCTGAATGTTTTGTAGAATTCAGCTGTGAAGCCATCTGGCCCAGGACTTTTCTTATGGGAAGTCTTTTTATGACCTTTTCAATTTCTTTTTTTGTCATGTGTCTGTTTAAGTGTTCTATATCTGTCCTTGTCAATCTGAGTGGGTGATGTGTTTCAAGGAATTTGTTCATTTCCTCTAGGTTTTGGAATTTATCAAAGTATAGCTTTTTGTAGTATTCTGGTATTATCAATTTAATTTCCTCTGCTTCTGTTGTGATGTTACCTCTGTCATTTCTTAATCGAGTTATCTGTTTCTTTTATTTATTTATCTTTTGTTAAATTTGCCAGTGGTTTGTCAATTTTATTGACCCTTTTGAAAAACCAGCTTCTGGTTTTATTGATGGCTTCAACTATTTTTCTGTTTTCTATATCATTGATTTCAGTTCTTGTCCTTATAATTTCTTTTCTTCTAGAGGTTGTATGATTAGATTGTTGATCTTTTTTTCTATTTGCTGAAGGTGTTGAGTTAGATCATTGATTCTTTATCTTTCTTCCTTTTTTATGTGTGTGCCTATTGCTATTATCTGCCTCCTCAGGACTGCTTTAGCTGTGTCCCAGAGATTTTGGTAAGTTGTATTTTCATTATCATTTGTTTCAAGAAGCTTTTTTAATTTTATTCTTCATTTCTTTCATAACCCGATCATGTAATAGCAGAGAGTTATTTAGTTTCCACATGGGTGGTTTTGTAAACTTTACTTTTCTGTGGTTAATTTATAATTTAATGGTATTGTGGTCTGAGAAAATACTTTGTGTTAGATCAGTGATTTTGAATTTGTTGAGGCTTGCTTTGTGTCTTAATATATGATAATTTATGGACAATAAACATAGATCTTGAAGAAGGTATAGACAGAGTGCTCCTTAGAGGCAAAATGGTAAAACCTCATCTCAGATAATTTGAGCTTGTTGCTAGTAAAGGCTATTCCTTGGAGAAGGACATCATGCTTCTGTGGAAAGATGGAGGATTGAAGAAAGAGAGAAAGTTCATCAACCAGATGGAGCAACATAATGACTGCAGCAATGGGCTCTGGTGTGTCAGAGATTATCAGGACAATGCCGGATAGGACAAGATTCAGATTTGTTGTCCATAGGGTCTCAACTTGAAGATGCCTAACAACAACAGCAACCATCAAAGCCCAATCCTGAGCCATACTTTCTCAGGTAACAACTAACCAGAAACAGATGACAACCCCTCCTCCCTGCCTTCAAAGCAGGGCTCTGGAAGGAAAGAAGCTGGAGCTGAAAGAACTCACATTAGCTTTATATAATATGAGAGTAGGGAATCATGGTTCATATAACACTGAAAGACATGGAGTGTAGGCTACAGATATCCATTCTCAGTACTATTTCTCCCCAGGCCTAGTCCACATTCCCATGGATGTCAGTCTGTAGTAGAACCACAGAAGCTTGCTTTGAGATTGCCTGCTATTCCATTCCCAAAGCAGGCCCTCATTCTGTTGATAGTTCCCATGTGGTCTACCCTGATTAGGAAGGCAGCAGCAAGCAGAACAAAAGACCCAAAAACTGGAGCTGTGAGCAGGAAGGCAAAACTGAGGGCCTTGGAAGGGGAGAAAAAGAAATTAAAAAAACCCCAATTTTAGAAAATTGTTACCAGTTGTGGGATCTTAAAAGTGCTCCCCAAAGATGGGAACATCAGGAATGGGAGAACCAAGTTTCTTCATCCGACCTGATGATTAATGGGCTGAAAGTTTGGATCTCTGCTGTTAAATATCTACTATGTTGATAGTTGGTTTTCTCAACACTACACAGGATTTACATTGTTCCTGGACCAAAATAGATATTTGGCAGCTGCTGAGTAACAACAGCTCAAAGACCACACCCCCACCCCTGGGACCAAAGATCCTTTCAGTAAAAAGAAAACAACAAATTGAATCCAGACTTAAAAAAGGAGGGAGAAATAGCACCCTATGTCATGAGGTATTCTCAGAATGAAGAAGCTGCTTTCTTAGCAAGCTCCTTTCATTGAAAACATTATGCTTCTAAAATTAGCGGATTTTAATCTGCCTTGTAATAAAAGGGGCCGACTAGGGGAGGAACTGCACTGCCAACCAGAAGGCACATAGTTTGAATCCACTAGCTGCTCTGCAAAAGAAAGAGAAACAATCTCCTAAATGTCATTTACGGCCCCTGAAAACCCACTGGAGGTTCATCTATGAGTTGATCCTGACTCAAAGAAACATAACAACAATTACAGTTAAAAATTAGAGAGGATGTTTCACCATCTTTGCTTCTAACGAACTTTGGTTACACTTCCTCCAAAACAAACTTTTTTGGATTGGTTTGTTGGTTTGTTGTTTTGTGTTTTGTTGGTGTTTGTTTGTTTGTTTGTTTGGCAGTATGTCAAATTTCATCTCAGATACTTTGGACTGTTGTCAGGAGGAAGCAGTCCTTGGAAAAAGATGTCAAGCTGGGAAAGGTAGAAGGTCAGAGAAAGCGAGGAAGACCCTCCACAAGGTGAACTGACAGGTGACTGTAACAATGAGTTCCAGCATGTCAGATAGCCTGAGGTTAATGCAGGATAGGACCAGGTTCAGATCTGTTGTTCATTGAGTCATTGTCAACTCAATGGCATCTAACTGCAACACTCTAGTTTCACGTGCATTGTGCATGTTGTAAGGAGGGAAGGGTTCTTGGAGAGGGTCCTCATGCTTGGTCAAGTTAGCTCAAGAAAGACCTTCAACAAGATGGATTGACATAGTAACTGCAACAGGGAACTCAAGCCTAGCAATGATTATGACGATAGCTAGGGGCCAGGCAGTGTTCTGAGTGTTGCAGTGAGTCAAAATTAACTCAATGGCACCTAACAACAATAGCAGTTAATATAAATGGTTTGTAAATGCCCAATATCATTCGTAATCCAAAAGATCACCATGTCTCCCAAACTTGGGTTTCTACTGTTGGATTTTTTTGTGTTATTTGTTTCTTTGTTTTACCTTCATTTCTATCCCCAGCTTTCTGTCCTAGCCCTCTTCCACCCTTATCATCCCATTCCCTTCAGAAACTCGGAGACAAGAAATAAACTCCTGCTTCTTGTTATTTTATTAGGCGGTTCCCAAGAGCCAATGGGGTTCAGCCTCTGGCTGTGAAATGGCTCTAGCGCAGGCAGCTTGATTAATGACTGAGGGTCAGCAAATGTCGCCTCTCCCGCTGAATCCTTAAAGTACACACAGCCCAGCTGGAAAAGAAGAGAGGAAGGGGCTCTGAGAGCCTCAAGCAAACATAGGAACCAAGGACAAAGCTGGCAAAACTAGCCTGAAAACTTGAAGCCACCCTTGGCAAGAAAGCTTTCCACAACTTTCTTTCAAAGAAGGAGCAAACAGATGAGGGAGAGGCAGGGAAAAAGTCTTAATCCAGAACTTTCCACACATTGCAAGACAAAATGGCAGGATCACAAAAGGACTCTTCTCTTGAAGAATAATTCCACACAAAAAAATTCAATTTGAGGAAAAGAAAAACAGAAAAAGCTGTCCTAAATTTAGCTTACATTGTTGTTATACCTCAATTAGCATGTGACTGGGGAACGTCAGGATCCTTGATCGCCTAGAACCCAGAGGCCTCTGGTAGATATTTGAGGAATTTTAGTAGCTGAGAATGGTACTTAGGAGTTTTAATAAGCAGTTTACACTTCTCTCTAGAGGCGTTCAATTTTTTATTGTCTATAAATAACCTTTCAGCTCTACTTGCAGGAAGCAATTGTACATTCTGCTGAAATAGACTGAGATTACATTTTCTACTTGCCAGGCCATCTCAGGAATGCCAGTCTACATGCCAACAGAAAACTCAAGCCTGCCGATCAAAGGTTCAGAATGGAGTCTAGTTTAGCGATGGAATGGAACTTTTAACAGAGAGGTTAGTTCCAAATTCAAAGTGCTTTTGTTTTCTCCATAGTGTAATCGTCAGGTTAATTTTTAAAAGAAAAAAAATATTCAACTGAAACACTAAATTTGATAACTCAAGGTTATCAATTATAAAGTGATCTCATCTTTTGTTTATCTGGTTACTTTTCCTGGGATATTTTCTACATAATCAAAAAGCTCACAGCCCCAGGGAGCTCTGATGATGTAGTCTGTAGGGAGCTGTTTTGCTGAATCAAAGGCAGCAGTTCTCCAGCAATTTGAATCGACCAGTGACTCCAAGGGAGAAAGGGATATAGAGTCTTTGAAAACCCACAAGAAAGCTGCTATGGGTTGGTTCCAGCTCCACAACAATGAGCAAAATGATGAGTGAAACCCGCTGCTAGAGTGTTACTTTCAACTTACAGTGGCCCTACAGGATGGAGTAGGACTGTTTCCAGAGAATTTCCAGTGTCATAAATCTTACAGAAGCAAATTATCTCATCTTTCTCCCAAAGATCAGCCGGTAGATTTGAACTGCTGGTGATGTTAACTTTTGTTAACAATCACATGCCACAGTACCAATAGTTGTTGAAGTTGTTGTTATGTGCCATCGAGTTGCTTGTGATTCATACTGATCCTATGCACAATACCTCTGAACCCTGCTCTATCCTGAGCCAACCTCACTATCTCCAATACACCTATTCCCATTACTCCAGTAATTGAGTTAATCCATCTCATACATAGTCTTCTCTTTCTGCACTGTCTCTTCACCCTCCCAAGCATAATGTCCCTCTACAAGGACTGGCCCCTCCTTGCAACATGTCCAAAGTATGTCAGACAGAGCCTAAGAGTCTTTGCCTCCAAAGAACATCTTGGTTTCACCCTCTCTAGGATGAATCTCTTTGTTCTCTTGGCAGTCCATGGCATATTCAATACTCTTTTTCAGAACCTCAGCTCAAGGTCATCAGTTCTTCTTCTGCCATCCCTAGTCATTGCCCAGCTTTCTGATATATCACATAATTGCAAAGACCATAACCTGGATCAGACACACCTTGGTCTCCAGACTGACATCATTGATCCTCAGTACTCTGGAGATGTCCTTGACAGTAGGCTTTCCCAATGCAATTTGTCTGCTAGTATCAAGAGTGTTGATTGTGGAGCCAAGTAAACTAAAGTTGTTAACGATCTCAATCTTTTCACAATCCATTATGATGCTGCTAATGGGCCCAGTGGTGAGAATCTTTGTTGTTTTGTTTTGTGGGTTTTTTTTGTTTGGTTGGTTTTTTTTTTATGTTGGGCTTTAATCCATATTGAAGACTGTAGTCCTTGACCTTCTGTAGCAAGTGCTTCAGGTCTTTCTCAGTTTCAGCAAGCAAAGTTGTGCCATCTGCATAATGCAAGTTGCTTATGAGTCTTTTTCCAATCCTAATGCCACATTCCTCCTCATAGATATCAGCTTCCCAGATGATCTATTCTGCACATTGGTTGAAAAGTTGTGGAGACAGGACACATCACTGGCATTTACGCTTTCTGATTTCAAACCATGCAGTGTTTTCTTGCTCTGTTCTGATGACTGTCTCTTGATCCAAAAATAGGTTTCACATAAGCACAATCAAGTGATCTAGGATTCTCACACTTCTAAGAGTCAGTCACAGTTTATTGTGATCCATACAGTCAAATGTCTTTGCATAGTCAATGAAAAACAGATAAACATTCCTCTGGTACTCTCTTTCAGTCAAGATCCATCTAACATTAGCTATAATATCTCTAGTACCACAACCTCTTCTAAATACAGCCTGCATTCCGCAAGTTCTCTGTTGATTTGTTGTTCCAGTTGTTGGATAATTTTCAGCAGAATCTTGTTTGCATGTGATATCAATGATATTGTTCAATAATTTCCACACTCTGTCAGGTCACCTTTCTTTGGAATGGGAACAAGTATAGATCTCTTTTAATCAGTTGGCCAGGGAGTTGTCTTCCAGATTTCTTGGCACAACTTGGTGAGCACATCCAAGGCAGTGTCTGTTTGAAGAAATATGTGAATTGGTACGCTGTCAATTCTTGGGGACTTCTACTGCCCTCAATTCTTAAAGAGCAGTTTAAACTTCTTCCTTTATCACCACAGACTCTCACTCATTGTTTCATGAAATTCTCCTGCTAAAAGCTATCTTACTTTTTTTTTTTTTAAGAAAAAGAGATTGGGTACATCTCTTTACTTCACATTTTACCAAACTCAGCAAGCAACCAAAATTAAAACTCAGGAAGAGTAAAAGAGCTAAGATTCCTTCAGAGTCCCCGAGTCTATATTTTACATAGGAAACAAATCAAATCAAAAGACAAAAACAGTTGACATAGAGACTTATAAATAGTTATGATAGAACTGAGGCTAGACTTATTTCTCCAAACCATTGACTGTTGGGTTGTTTGATTTTTTTCCCCATTATAAAATAATTTTTCTGATAGTTATTGTTGTTAAGTGTCATTGAGTTGTGTATGATTCATAGCAATCACATTAACAATAGATCTGAACTCTCTCCTCTCCTGTGCCATCCTTATCATCCCCAACACATTTGAGTCTAATGCCACAGATACTGCATTAATCCATCCCATTGAGAACCTTCCACTTCTTTATTGCCCTCCACCTTCCCAAACATGATGTCCTTTTCCTAACAAGGAATATCCTCTCCTAACAACACATCTGAAATGTGAGTTGAAGCTTCACCAACTTTGCCTCAAAGGAATATTTTGGTTGCACATATTCCTTTGTTTATTTGCTTTCCATGAGAGATTCAGCACTCTTCTCCAACTTCACAACTCAAATACATCAATATATAGCAGGTGATTCAAAAAAACCCTGGCCTGAATCCGGTGTACGTTAGTCACTAGATTGGCATCATTGCTCTTCAGAACTTTGAAGAGATCCTGAAGAACAGACTTAATGAAAAATTGTAGGTCAAGATATGTGACAACAAATAAGTAGCAAATAATCTGCAATAATTAGCAAAAATATGAGCCATTCTCACTCAAAAGGCTGACGTTAATATAAGGAGAGATTTCCCAAAATGTGATCCGTGGAGTGAACGAGTTTTGATATATTAACCAAAAAAGGGTGCTCTACTCTAAGCTTAAGACACTAGTTACTGATGCTTAATACACTTTACTATGCCACTAGAGACAAATATGGCAGTAAATAAATCTATTTTGCTTAGCTTAACCCAATAGTTTCTAAATTTATTGGACCAAGGAGATTTTCTCCTTCTTCCTATGAATGAAACTAACTAACATACAACGAAATAGGTGTTATTCCATAGTACACACTCTGGAAAATGCTGATGAAGGGGATAGAGAACTGCCAAGAATACCTAAAGTTCAAGCTCATTGCAAAAGTCAAACGAAACCAATTCATAGCCACCATCTACTGGGTTCCAACACTGGAAATTCAGCAGGAGACTGTTCATCTTTCTCTCACAGAACTGGTAGTTGATGTGAACTGCCAGAGAGGCATAGCCTTTTTTAGATTAGCAAAACAACTCCCTACACCATCAAAGCTCCCTGCCAGGAATAAGGAAGATTGAACTCTGATCTCAGAATTCAATTACAGGACTGTTCAGTTACAGATCTCGGGCTACTCTTGCCACCAATCAAGACTTCTGTTTTCTCATCTCTTAAATAGTGGATGAGGGTGGGATATTTCACATACTGAAAGCCCTCTTAGTTCAAACATCCAGAGAACCCAATGAGTTATACATGTACAGACAAATTTAGCTGGAAACTTATGACTAAGACTATACACCTTCTGCTTGAATTGAGGGAAGAAAAGCCATGAAGACTAGACTTTTCTAGGAAAGAAAAGTGCGAGGCTTTTATTGGTGTTGTTAGGTGCCATTGAGTGGAGCACGACTTTAACAAACCTACGAACAACTGATCTGAACCCTGTCCTGTCCTGTGCCATCCTTACAATCTCTGACACACTCCAAACCATTGCGGCAGACACTGTGTCAGTCCACTTGGTGGAAGATTTTCCTCCTTTGCCCTTCACTTTTCCAAGCATGACATCCCTCTCCAAGGAATAGTCTCTGCTAGCAACATGCTCAAAGTTTGTGAGACAAAACTTGACCATTTTTGCCTCCCAGGAGCACTCTACACCTCCTCTAAGACATGTATCTGTTTACTGTTTTGATAGTCCATGAGATACTCAGTACTCTTCTCTAACACTACAACTCAAAGGGTTCAATTCTTTTTCTGTCATCCTTTTATGTTATCCAGCTCTCAGATGTATAGCAAGTGACTGAAAAAAACCATATCCTGAATCAGGCTCACTTTACTCTTCAAACTGATATCCTTACTCCTCAAATAATTTGGAGAGGTCCTTGAATACAGATCTCCTCTCTACACTATGTCTTCTGACTGCTGGGATGAAGTGTTTTGATTGTGGATCCAGAGAAGATGAAGTAGTTGGCAGTTGTATTGAGCCTGATCATTGCTAAAGTAAATTGCTAGACCAAGCTTGCTAAACAAGTTGCCCATGTGACTCAAATGAAAGTTTGGGACGGTTGTTTTTGTTTTGTTTTGTTTTTGTTTTTTAATCTCTCTTTCTTTGTGATGAAGTCAACAAAATACCCAGTTTTCTTATTAAATATTCTCCCTCTTCTCTTAGTTTCAAATTTGGAAATTACCCACACAGGTACTTCACAGGGGCACTGTCACCTGGCTGCAAGCAGAGCTCAAAGAGAGGCTCCCTTTTTAAATCACATTAATCCCTCAAGCTTTTCATTTTGTTTTGTCAATAATTATTAACCTTTCTTTTCCCTCCGGGGCTTATTCTCTGCTGCAGGCCAACAGCCTGGCTGAGTGTCTGGGTCATCCACCAGCAAGTGCTCTTTTTATAGACATGCACACATGCTCTGCCTCTTATTTCCTGAATGGTCCCAACACCTGGAGTGATCAGAGTCCAAAAAATGTCAGTCCAGGAAATTGAGTTCTTCTTCACGCTGGCTAGAGTGTGGATACTGGCGGATGAATGTGCTTTGCAGCTAACCCTTTACAAGACAGGGCAAGGGCACTGCCAAGGAATTCACAAGACCCCGGAGTTGGCAAGGAAAGCGGAGAAGACTAGTTGATTCATTAGACAAGGAGCTGGGCAACTTGGGATATTACCTCAAATTTTTCCTCTTCTCCCACCAAGCTAAAGGGGAAAAAAAAGGAAAAAATCATTCTCCTTCCATCATACATCCACAAATGGGAGGGGGGAGAGGGGGGGAAAAACCAACAACCAAAAAAACAAAAAATACCCTGGAAGCCTTTCTGAAAGCAAAAGGCTGTTTATTGCTGTCAAAGTGGTGACCCCCCTCCCCCCACCCAGTTTCCCCCTGCCTCTGGCAACTATATGAGAATTAGAGACTTCAACAGAGAAGAAATTCATTCACTTGTCATCACATAAAACCTCTGTGTTCCATAAAGGAAATGGCAAAATTTCACCCTTAACTGGATTTGTGCATTCTTGCTGGGTATGGGAGGGGAGGTGGGCAGAAGGTCAAGCTGTCCTCCATCCACGGAAGGTCAGTGACCTCACTGTGCTGTGAGAATCACTCTTCCAAAGAGGCCTTCCAAAGGGTAGGAGACAAAGGCACACAGGAAAGAATCAGGAAATGCAAGCACAAGCCTGGGCCAAGAGGGAATGTTCCATCTCACGATACCAAAAAAGGGTCAACTGAAACTGATTTTTAAACGACTAGAGCACCAGGGGTTTAGTATATTTGGGTTTGGGTTTTTATTTTCTCCTTCCCCCCCTTCGAGCATATCCCATGACCTTTTAAAGAATACCATTTGGAACAACCACTTGTTATTGAGCTTAGCACATTTTATATCCCATCATTGTGCTATACGCAGCATTCATTTACTCCTTCCTTTTTCCATATGTGATTTTCCTTACTACTCATCTACCACCTGTCCTAGATTTATCCCCATTCGAGGGGGATGAGGGGAGAGCAAAGATGCCGAAAGGAAGCAAAGATCCTCCAGTCCAACCACTCTGCTTACCAGGTCAGATGTCCACTCTGACCTCTCAACTCTCCTTCAAATTCTCTTAGTTCTGCTATGTTTTCTATTTTGACATTAAAAATTTAAGTAAGGCAATAGCATATCCCTAAGAATTCCTGGATCAAATTCTCCCAGATTTCAAACTGCTGAGGTCAAGATCCAAAAACTCAAAACCAGAGGAAATTAGGTTGCTAGGATGCTTGAATTGTTTATTATTCTCTCAGACTTAATTAGGTCTAAGTACCATCTTGTCAGTGTTCTGCCACATGTGCTCAAGCTGTCGGGGCAATTTTACTGAGTCTGACAGCTTAAATCAGAAACAAGAGAGTCAGCATGTCAATGATGTGGCCGGACATGATGGATATATTACGAGGAGTCTGGAAAATTCTGGACTTCATTATATCGACCCTATTTCTCAAAAGTTTCTGTCAAAAGAATCTCAAGCTCTTTGGAAAAGCTCCTCTGGGATCTGATTACACCCAATTACAGGGCCTCCCACAGCCACCTGGACGCATGAGGATTTCTGCAACGGATTCACTAGAGAAGTGGTTGAGGGAAGATGAGAACAGGGAAATTGCTGATTTTGGGATAATTTCTACAAATAGATCTATTGAGATTTAAAAGGTGCAATAACTTGACATTTTTGGTAAGTTAAAAACTGCTTAAAAATTGGTTTGCTGGTTGTTTCTTTTTCCATCTTAGCCCTGGGCTATTTTCAAAATGAAAAGAGGAAGATCAAGTCCTCAAATCTGAGATAGAGTTGAAAGCAATAAAAAAATTTTGAAGAGGACAAAGAGAAAAATGATAATCTTTTCAAAGTGTTAAAGGTACACTTGAATTAGAAGGGCAAGTTTCTTAGAGGGGAAAACATGAGGACAAGAGAAAAGGAACTTTTGTTAGCAGATTGGCACATTAATTGACTCCAGCATAAATCTTTCTTGCTTAATCTCCAGGAACCTGATCTCTGGAAGACACCTGCACCAAGACCTCAGGGCTTGCCTTTGGGAGCATCATAGACTATCTGCTGACCCTCCACCATTCCAAGTATGGTGTCCTTTCTGAAGGACTGGTCCCTCCTGGTAACATGCCCAAAGTATGTGAGTTGGAGCTTCAACATCCTAGCTTCCTAAGAGTATTTTGGCTTCATCCTCTCCAGGACAGATCTATTGTTCTTTTGGCAGTCCAACACTACAGCTCAAAGGCATCCATTCTTCTGTCATTTTTATTTGTTGTTTAGCTGTCTGATGCATAGCAGTAAATGTAAAGGCCATGGCCTGGATCAGGCACATCTTAGTCTCTAGACTGAAACTGTTACTCTTTAGCACTCTGGAGAGGTCCTGGGCAACAAATTTTCCCAGTACAGTTAATCTTTTAATTTCCTGACTGCTGGTGCCAAGGGTGTTGATTGTGGAAATGAGTAGCTGTTGTTGTTGTTGTTGTTATGTGCCATCGAGTCGCTTGCGACTCATAGCAACCCTATGTACAACAGCCCTAAACTCCGCTCTGTCCTGTGCCAATCGCACTGTCTCTGACACTCCCATCCCAATTATCCCAGTCACTGAATCAATCCACCTCATAGAGGGCCTTCCTCTCCTGCGCTGTCCCTCCACCCTCCCAAGCATGATGTCCCTCTCCAAGGACCGGTCTCTCCTCACAACATGTCCAAAGTATGTTAGACGGAGCCTCAGAATCCTTCCCTCCAAGGAGCCATCCAGTTTAACCCTTTCCAGGACAAATCTGTTTGTTTTCCTAGCAGTCCATGGTATTCTCAATACTCTTCTCCAGCACCACAGCTCAAAGGCATCAATTCTCCTTCTATCCTCCTTGGTCATTGTCCAACTCTCTGATGCATAACAAGTGATTGCGAAGACCATGGCCTGTCTCAGACGCACCTTAGTCTCCAGAGAGACACCACTGCTCTTCAGTACTTTGGAGAGGTCCCTAACAGCAGACTTTCCCATGGCAATGCGCCTTTTAATTTCCTGGCTGCTGGTGCCAAGACTGTTGACTACGGAGCCAAGCAAACTAAAGCTGTGTACAATCTCAATCTCTTCACCATCCATTCTGATGCTGCCACTTGGTCCAGTGGTGAGAATCTTTGTCTTCTTGACATTGAGCCTCAATCCATATTGTAGGCTGCAGTCCTTGACACTCTGCAGCAGGCGCTTCAGGTCCTCTTCAGTTTCAGCAAGCAGAGTAGCTGTTAGCAGTCTCAATTTGTTCTCCATTTATTGTGGTGCTGCCAGTTAGCCGAGTGGTAAGAATAAAGAAACAGCAAACACTTCAGTTCTTCCTCAGTTTCAGCAAGCAAGGTTATGTCATCTGCATAACGTTGGTTGTTGATGAGTCTTCCTCCAATCCTGATATCACATTCCTCCTCATAAAATCCAGCCTCCAAAATAATATGTTCTGCGTATAGATTTAAAAAGGTATGGAGAAAGGACACATCCCTGATGCACCCCTTTATTCTGAATCATGCAGTGTTTTCTGGCTCTGTTTTGATGACTGTTTCCTGGTTTAAGGAATACGGTTCAAATGAGCACAAAAGTCCTTCAAATCTGCAACTTAATTCACCCCTGTGGTTCACCTTTAAATCAAACAACAGACAGAACTCTGGCGCCTAGAGGTAAGGAGCTCTGCCGCCAACCCAAAGGCAAATGGTTTGAATCCACCAGTTACTCTGAGAGAGAAAGATGGACACTCTCCTCTCGTGTGATTTACAGCCTCTGAAAACCCGTCAGAGGGTCAGCTATGGGTTCCTACTTAATGGTACATAACAAACCGGTAGATAACATAAGGTGAATATTTTCTTATAATATGTTGCTTTGTCTTCTTGAAACCTTTATATCTCCTCTTCACCTCTTTGCCATTTCTTCCCTTTGGGTTTTTTTTTGTTTGTTTGTTTTTTTGGCTTCTCAAATTCTAGTGCAATTTTCAGAGTCTCTTATGTCCAATTTGTTCTTTTCTTTCTCTCCCATCCTTATAATGATCTTTTTTCTTTCTTCATATCATCCATACCTCATCTGGCCTTCAAGCATTAGTGTTCAGTGCCTCAAACCTATCTTTTTTTTTTTTCTTTCTTAAAGAAAATTTTTATTTTATACTGGTTTACTTACAAAGTTTATATGCATTGTTTTTCATACTGGATCTTTCCCATGGCCTTTACCCACCCCATTCTTTACCCATCAAATTGTGTCAATCTATGATTACTCCTCTGCCCTTCCTCATCCCTCTGCTCCTACCCTCCCCCTTTTGGATCCTCAGATATGTTTTACTAGTTATTTTTCTATTTCTACAATAATGGACTTAACTAGTATTTTCTTTTCTTATGGGACTGAGATAGTTCACTTAGCATAATGCTCTTTCTCCAGTTCCTCCCAAGTTAGGTAGTGATTTTCAAAATCATTGCTCCTGTATGCTGTATAGTAATCCATTTTGTGAATGTACCATAATTTGTCAAGCCATTCCATGTTTTTGTGATGGTGATTAACACTGCTATAAACATTGGTGTATATAAATCTCCATTTGTGCCTCAGCTCTAATTGTCTTGGGGTATATTCTTTTTTTTTTTTTT
>NW_006399937.1:1341348-1382614 GCF_000299155.1 Elephantulus edwardii | reverse complement strand
GCAATGAACATGGGTGTGCATATATCTGTTTGGATGTCAGCTATGGTCTCTTCAGGGTATATTCCCAGTAGTGGAATTGCTGGGTCAAATGGTGTCTCTATTTGCAACTTTTTGAGAAAGCGCCATACTGCTTTCCACAGGGGTTGCACCATTTTACACTCTTGGGGTATATTCTGAGCAGTTGAATAGGTGGGTCATATGGAATTTCTACGTTCAGCTTCTTGAGGAAACACCAAACCATTTACAGTCCCACCAATAGTGGATAATAGTTCCTATATCTCTATATCCTCTCCAACATTTATTATTTGCTGTCCTATTAAACTTTGCCATCATTACTCAGGTGAGATGTTATCTCATTGCTCAAATATATTCTTCAGATGATTTTCAAGTTCAGGTAGCATAGACTCAAGATCATGTTTTTATTCTTGTGGGATTGTTTTCTGTCTTTTTTTTTTCAGCTTCAGTTTGAACTTGCACATGAGTAATTGATGGTCTGTTCCATAGTCAACACCTGCCTAGTTTTCACTGCTGATAGATAAAGCTTCTACATCAAGTCTTTCCATAGATGTAGTCAATCTGATTCCTCTGTAGTGTACAGGTAAGGCCCATATGTACAGTTACTTTCTGTGTTTTTTAAAAGATATATACAATTAAATCATTGATTTTACAAAATGTAATCATTTGATCTCCAGATTCATTCTGTCACTAAGTCTATATCTTTCGACTATAAGTACTTATTTACTTCCAACATTTGCATTCCAGACACCAAGGATTACTAATGAATCTTTCATTGCATGTTTGATTGATCTCAGACTACAAACAGTTATGAAATCCTCAATCCTCTTTGGCTTTAGGAAAAATAAGTAAATATAAGGAAGAACTCCACTTAGCATTCCTTAAGCTGAAAGAACTGAAAAGCAAATTCAAGTCTCAAATTGCAACAGTGAAGAATGTTATGGGCAAAATCATAGATGATCTTAGAAGCATCAAATAAAAATGGAAGGAATATACAGAGTCACTGTACCAAAAAGAAATGGCTAACACCAAACCATTTTAGTATATAGCATATGAAAAGAACTAATGGTAATGAAGAATGAAGTTCAAGCTGTTCTGAAGGCATTAGCAAAAAGAAGACCCCAAAAGTGATGGAATACAAATTGGCATGTTCCAACAAGTATATGCAGTCCTGGGCAAAAGACTCTTCCATGAAATTTGGAAGACAACTACCTGGTCAAATATGGGAAGTGTCCATATTTGTTCCCATTCTCCAAAGAGATGATTAAATAGGATGTGAAAACTATTCAACAATATTATTAATATCACATGTAAACAAAATTTTATTGGAGATTATTGAACAGTAGCTAGAACAGTACATCAATAAAGAATGGCCAGAAAAATCAAACTGGATTTAAAAGAGGCCATGGTTGATGTCAGATAGATCTTGGCTTCAAGTAGATACTACCGGAAGGATGTCTATTTGTGTTTTAATTGACTATGCAAAGACATTTGGCTGTGTAGATTATAGAAAATTTTGGCTAACATAGAGAAGAATGGAAATCCCAAAGTACTTAATGTGTGCTCCTTTGAAACCTATACCTAGACCAAGAGGCAGTTGACTAGACAAAGCAAGTTACCACTGCATAGTTCAAAGCCAAGAAATATGTGTGTTAGGTCTATATCCTTTCTCCATACCTGTTCAGTCTGTATCCTGAGCAAATAATTCAAGAAGCCGCCCTTTATGATGAAGAATGTAGTATCAGTATCAGAAGAAGACTCATCAACAATCTGTATTATGCTAACGACACAACCTTGCTTGCTAAAAGTGAGGACTTAAAACACTTGCTGATGAAAATCAAAGACATTAGCCTTCAATATGAATTACTTCTCAACGTCAAGGAAACAAAAATTCTCACCAATGGACCAATAGACAACATCATGATACATACAGAGAAGATTGAAGCTGTCAAGTGTTTCATCTTACTTGAATGCACAATCAACACCCTTGGTACCAGCAGTCAAGAAATCAAAATACATATTGCTTTGGAAAAATTGCTGTAAAAGACCTCTTCAAAGTGCTAAAGAACAATGATGTCAGCTTAAAGACTAAGGTGCACCTGATGTAAGCTACAGTCTCTTCAATTATTTCCTATGCATCTCACAGTTGATCAATGGCTAAAGATGACAGAAGAAAAATCAATGGCTTTGAGTTGTGGTGTCAAAGATGAGTATTGAATATCTCATGGGCTTCCAAAAGAACAAACAGATAGAATATCTTGGAAAAAGTGCAGCCAAGCTATTCCTTGGAAACAAGGAAACTGAAGTCTTGTCTCGAGTATTTTGGAAATGCTGTTAGGAGGGGCCCATCTTTGAAAAATTATACCATGTTTGGAAAGGTGGAAGGGTGAGTGAAAGAGGAGAAAATCCTCAACAAGATGGATTGATAGAGTGACTGAAACAATGGGCTCAGGTACATCATTAATTATGAAGCTAGCACAGGATAGGACAGGGTTCAAATCTATCATTATTAATGTTGCTACGAGTTATAGTTGGCTTAAAGGTACATAAAAACAACATAAGGTGAACAAGAGCATCAGGGACGTATGCATTCCTTACAATGACCAACCAGAAGTTAAAAATAGATAGTATTTGTTCAGAGATAAAGTTAAGAGACAAGAAAAAGATGGGGGGGGATAAAAATTGTAAACATAGGCAGAAATATGAAAAATACATTGTGGGAGTGCAATCAATGTCCCAAAGAAAAATGCATATGAATTGTTGGAAGAAAAACCAGTTTGCCCTGTAAATAAATAATAGTAAAAAGTTTTTAAAAATTAGTGACTTTACAAAAAGAATACTTCATTCTTCTCAGTCTTTTCATAAGCAAGTGCTGTCAATCAAAAGCATGTGCTTATATTACAGAACTATACGATTATATATATCAGACTTCTTCTAAATACACATGTTTATATAACACAGAGAATGAAAGACTCACAAAGAAGGTAAATCTCCATGGATTTCAACAGATGATACTTACAACTGGCCTTTCTATACACACATTTTAGCCAATGGTTCATATGTGAGCCCTCTCTCTCTCTCTCTCTCTGTGTGTGTGTGTGTGTGTGTGTGTGTGTGTATGAGATTAGGCAGAGTCACTGCAGCCTGACCATTCAGAAGTTTAAACAGCTGTTTGCTGAGTTTTGAAACAATGAATAAGCTTCAGTGAAATGATTTAGAAACCACAGACAGGGAGGAGAGAAGAAGAATTCTGCATTAACTAGTAAGGAAATAAGTTTGACTTTGGCTATTTCTTTTTTGGCGGTCAAGAAAAGACAAAACAAAAAAAAGGACCCACACTCACCATCCAGTTGAAAAAGCAATATGTCATTTTTCTTTTCTTTTCTCAATGGTGTGAATGCTAATTGTTTTCACCTCTGTCTTATACTGGATTGAATTGAAAACCTCTTTCCCAAATCAATTTGGAGGCAGTGAATCATCAGCCATAATGACTAAACTGCTCTTTTATCAACCCAGCAGGTGTGTAGCAGGCTTCCTCTAAATAGCTTTTCCTCCTGTGCCTCAACCGGCTCTTACAGGAAAGGAAAGGAGTCAGAGACGCTGGAGAACCAATTTTTGCCTCCAGTTTTCTTTTTAAAGAAAACAGAAGTTTAAGGTCAGGAACAAGACGGGGATGCCCACACTCACCGCTACAATCTAAAACCGAAGTGGAAGTCCTGTCAGAACAATTGGGCAAGAAAAAGAAAATAAAAGACATTCATATTGCAAGAGTTTTTTACTTTGAAATCACATAATTCCATGCATAGAAAATCTCAGAGAGCAAGAAAACTGTTACAACTAGTAAAAGAATTCTGCGAAGTGGAATACTGCAAAGTCAACACCCAAAAATTAGTAGGATTTCTGTTTATCAGCAATGTGCAAATGGAAATTAAAGAAACGTTACCTTTTATAGCACATCTAATAGAACAAAATAGCTGGGAATAACACTAAGTAGGAAGGAGAAATAACTCTATACAAAAAAACTATAAAACAAAACAGTCCCATAAGGAATCAAACAGACTTAACTAAATAGAAAACCAAATTGTATGTATGTTCACGAATGTTGTATTGTTGTTAGGTGCCGTAAAGTCAAATAAAACTCATGGTGAGCCTATGAACGACAGTTCTGAATCCTGTCCTATCCTGTGCCACCTCACTGTTTCTGACATACTCGCTGGCATTGTTGAATTCATTGTGTCAATCCACCTGTTTGTCTTCATCTCTTTTGCTGGTCATTTTTCCAAGCATGATGTCCATCTCTAAGCTATAGTCTCTCCTAGCAACATTCCCAAAGCATATAAGATGAAGCTTCTTCAACTTTGCCTTCAAAGAGCACCCTAACTGCACTTTGTCCACAACATATTTGTTTGTTCTTTTGGCAGCCAGTAGGATATTCAGTGCCCTTCTCCAAATCCACAGCTCAAAGACATTGATTATTCTTCTGTCATCCTTAGCTATTGTCCAGATGCATAGCAAGTGACTGAGAAGACTATGGCTTAAATCAGGTTCACCATAGTCTTCAAAGTGGCATCATTGCTCATAAAGAGGAAGGTTTAATACAGTTAAGATGTCAATAATACCCAAGGCTGTTTATAAATTCAATACAATCCCCATTAAATTTCCAACAACTTTCTTAATAGCAAAGGAAAAACCAATCCTCAAATTATATAATATGGACAGAAAAAGGACCCCAAATAACTAAAGCAATCCTAAAGAAGAACAAAAAAGGACTCACGCTTTCTAACTTCAAAATACACAATCAGCTATAGCAATTAAAATAGTTGAATACTAGTTGAACAATCTACCTATGCCGTAATAAAATAAAATGGAGCACTGAGAAATAAGCCCACATATCCATGGTCAACTGATTTTAGACAAAGATACTAAATCCATTCAGTGGTTGAGGAAGAGTCTTTTCAAAAAATGGTACAAGAAAAATTACATTTTCACATGCGGAAGAATGAGCCAAGATCCAACTTTTACACCAAATACTAAAACCAATATAAAGTGGACCAAGCATCTCAATTTGAAAATTAAAACCATAAAAGTCATGAAAAAAATGTAGATATGAAGCTATGAGTCACAGGTTTTTCTGATAAATGGGCTTTTATGAAATAGTAATAAAAGCACAAGTGAAAATAAAAACCCAAAATAGAGAAACCGAACTTACAAAAAATTAATTTTTTCTGCTTTCCAAAAAAGTGATAAAATAGCCTACATTAAAGAAGAAAAGTTTGAGGGCACCATGATAAACTTCCAATATAAAAAAAAAATTAAATACATCTTAACAAAAAGCCCAATAAATAACTAGATAAAGCACTTAGACATGTCACCAAATAGACTATTCAAATGATGAAGAAGCATGTAGATAGATGCTCAAAGTCATCGTTGTTGTTGTTGTTGTTGTGTGCCGTAGAGTCGATTACGACTCATAGCGACCCTATGTACAACAGTCCTAAACTCTGCTCTGTCCTGTGCCAATTACACTGTCTCTGACACTCCCATCTGGACTACCCTAGTCACTGAATCAATCCACCTCATAAAGGGTCTTCCCCTCCTGCACTGTCCCTCCACCCTCCCAAGCATGATGTCCTTCTCCAAGGACCAGTCCCTCCTTAACAACATGTCCAAAGTATGTCAGACAAAGCCCCAGAATCCTTGCCTCCAAGGAGCCAGCCAGTTTAACCCTTTCCAGGATGAATCTGTTTGTTTTCCTAGCAGTCCATGGTACATTCAATATTCTTCTCCAGCACCACAACTCAAAAGTATCAGTTCTCCTTTTATCCTCCTTGGTCTTTGTCCAACTCTCTGATGCATAACAAGTGATTGCAAAGACCATGGCCTGTATCAGATGCACCTTAGTCTCCAGAGAGACACCATTGCTCTTCAGTACTTTGGAGAGGTCCCTAACAGCAGACTCTCCCATGGCAATGCACCTTTTAGTTTCCTGGCTGCTGGTGCCAAGAGTGTTGACTGTAGAGCCAAGCAAACTAAAGCTGTGAACAATCTCAATCTCTTCACCATCCATCCTGATGCTGCCAATTGGCCCAGTGGTGAGAATCTTTGTCTTCCTGACATTGAGCCTCAATCCATATTGGAGGCTGCAGTCCTTGACCCTCTGCAGCAAGCACTTCAGGTCTTCCTCAGTTTCAGCAAGCAGGGTTGTGTCATCTGCATAACGCAGACTGTTGATAAATCATCAGTCTCAACTCTCAGAGATCCTCCAGCACAGAATAGAACTTCCCAATAAAGTTGTCAGTGCTGTAATCATTGATGTAAATACTACAATGAGTGAGAATTCTGGATTAGTTAAGTGTGTGAATGCAGAACCTCTGCACAAAGAAATAAGTGTCAGAAATAGAACAAGGGATACATGATTAAAATCAAGAAAAGTATTTCATCTTCCCACCATGCTTATTCGATTTGTATACTAAGCTAGACTGAGAAGCTAGACAATCAACTTTGATTTCTGAAAGTAGAGTGTTTAAAGCACTTACCAAAAAGATTAAAACAAACAAACAAAAACCCACACACCAAACAAACCCTACCATCTTCAATATGGATTACTTCTCAATATCAAAAAAAGAAAATTCTTTACAACTGGACCAAAAAACAACATCATGATAAACAGAGAAAAAGTTGATGACATTAAAAGGGATTTAATTTAACTTAGATCCACAATCAATACCCATGAAAGTAACTGTTGTTGTGTAGCATTGAGTCAGAACCGATCCATCCAGTGGGTTTTTGGAGGCAGTTAAGCGCATGGGAGGAAATTGCCCGCCTTTCTCGTGGAGGGCTGGTGGCCTTGTACCGTATGCCTTTGGGATTGCAGCACAGTTTCTTGCCGCTAGGCGACCAGAGCTCCCTATGGAAGCAGCAGTCAAGAAACAAGACTTTGTGTATCTGATAGCAAAGGCTTCTTTAAAGTACTAAGGAGCAAGGATGTCACTTTAAAGACCAAGGTGCTCCTAACACAAAACATATGAATCAGTCCCTTCGCATGTGAAAGTTGGACTGTAAATAAGGAAGACCAAAGACAAATCAATGCCTTTGAATTGTTTTGGCAAAGAATATTGAATTTCTCTCTTAAATCTCCAGAACGCTCCTCCGAAGCAAGGTTGGTTTCACTTCATTACACATATTTTGAGCATTATATTAGAAAGAGTAGTCTCTGGAGAAATGCACATTTCCTGATAAAGTGGAGGGTTAATGAAAATACGGCATCCCTCAATGACATAGAGTGATACAGTAGCTATAAAAATGGACCCAAGCCCAGCAATGTTTGTGAGAATAGTAGTAGTGGTTTACTCTGTTGTACGTAGGGTCACTGTGAGTCAACACCAACTGGATGGCACGTAGCAATAGCAGCAAGCTTTACGGAAGGAAGCTGCCACATCACGCCCTCACTGAGTAGTTGGTGGTACATTCAAACCACCAACTCGTGGTTGGCAGTTAAGTGTTGAACCAATGTACCACCAAAGGTTATTAGCCATTGTTGCTCTTGTTACTTGCCCATGAGTTAGACCCAGCTTATAGCTAACCTTCCAGAGGTTTTCAGAAGCTCTAATTCACATGAGAGGAGGTTACTCATCTTTCTCTTCTATTTGATCCACATGCCTCTGGGTTTAAAACACAACTCCTTATCCACTATGTCACCAACAATCCCTGTATCAGCTATTGTTGATGTTATGTTCCATAGAATTAGAATCTGACTCATAGCTGAACCTTCAGTGGGTTTTCAGAGGCAGTATATTGCACAGATGGAGAGTGCCCATCTTTTCCTCACAGGGCAGCTGGTGAATTCCAACAGAATATCTTTCAGTTGGCAGGGCAGATCTTCACCAACCATTAGGCTACCAGAGCCGCAAACCAATACCACAGTGAGAAATTATCCTATCCTTTATGAGATTGACAATGGGGCAGGGGGGTGGATAAAATAAAGAAAATATTAGGTATTGGCAAAGTTATGGAGAAATAAGCAGCCTCATTCACTGCTGGAGAACTTGTAAGATGCTATAGTCGTTGAGAAAAACAATTTGATGATTCTTAAAATGTTGAACAGAGATTTACTCTTTTCCCTGCCAATTCCACTCTTTGGCACATACCCCTTCCCCTAAAAATCTTGCAAATAGAAATGCAAACAGACCTGTATACTAATGTTCATTGAACCACTGTTTACAATTTTGTTGTTAGGTGCCTTTGAGTCAATTAAGACTCAGGGCAAGTCTATGAACAACAGATTTGCAACCTATCCTATTCTGTGACATCTTCATGCCCGAAACAATGAACCTATTGCTGTAGTCACCGTGTCAATCTATCTTGTTGTGAGTTTTCCTCTGTTTTGCTGACCTTGTCACCTTTTCAAACATGATGTTCTTTCCAAGGAATATGTTTAAAGTGTGAAAAATGAAGTTTCATTTTCCTTGCCTCCAAAGAGTTCCTTGGCTTCACACTTTCCAAGACATACCAGCTTTGTTCATAGTAATCAAATGGTAATGTTAAAAGGATAAATAAGATGTGGTACACATTTAATGGATTATTATTCAGTCATAAAGAGGAGTGAAGCTTTGAAGATAACAGAAAAAAATTGATGCTTTTGAATTGTGGTGCTGAAGAAGAGTCTTGAACATATTATGGACTGCCAAGAAAATAAATAGGTCTGTCTTGAAGAGAGTGAAACCAAGTTTCTCCTTTTGTGAATCTCCACCTTACATACTTTGGGCATATGACCAAGAGATACCAGTCCTTAGAGGGGGAAGGGTGGAGAAACAGCACAGGAGAGGAAGACCCAAATGAGATGGATTGATACAGTAACTGGAGCAATGGGGCTTGTGTGTCAGAATCAGTGAGACTGGCTCAGGACAGGACAGTATTCGGAGCTGCTGTACATATAGTCACAATGGGTCACAAGTGCCTTGATATCACATAAAAACAACAACAGACATAGCATGAAAGTATTTTACAAAATGAGATTTGAAGGGACAAATACTATGTGATAGTGCTTATATGAAATTGGTATCTCAAAGGTTCAAGGATGGGAAAATCTCCTCCCATGTGATTAACTGCCTTTGAAAACTCACTGGCAGGTCAACTCTTGGTCGGTTCCAACTCTATGATGCACATTACCAAGGGGCAGAAAGGAGGGTTTCTTTGATTGCTTTTATTTTTGGTTTATTCTTCTTTTGCTTAGAATTAATTAAATGAATTGTAACTGTATAATTTGCAAAAAGATAGCAAAATTGCATAACTGGGAGAATATAACCAATGATATTAAAGTGTAATGTAGAAATTGATTGAATACTGCTTATTTTTGTTGCATATGTTATGTGCCATTGAGTCACTTGCAACTCATAGCAACTCTATGTACAACAGTTCTGAAGCCTACCTTGTCCTGAGTCAGTCTCACTGACTCAGACACACCTACCCCCATTGTCCTAGTAACTGTATATGCATCACTAAAATTTTTTTCAAAGATAAATATGAGTATTCTATGACCATGGGACCCACATTTCCATTTTTCTGTTATGAATGCTTACGAAACAGGCTCGCATCTATTGAAATTCTTAATATGTTTATGGCCTCTCATGCTCCATATTACTTGTCTAAAACACACCAATTTCTACTCCAAATAATACTATTTTTGTCTAACTCAAGAACTATCTATTGAGCTTACATTATAAATCATGGACTTTCACTGTAAGTATCTTAAGAACTTTCATGATCATTTCCATTCAACAGCTGAAGAGATTGAAGTATAGAGGTTAAGTGACTAGCTGGAGATCACACAACTCCTTTAAATAAAGAAGAGATGATTCAGGCCCAGACAGTGTGAAACTAGGGCCACTGCGCTTAGCCATTGCTTGCCAACAGTAAGGCATGGCCCTTGCCCTGAAGGAAATGAGTATATTGACTGAACATTATCTAGTCATATAATTGAGTAATTATACATTTAAGCATAAATCAATCATGTCCTAAAACACTAGGTCATCTGTTGAAGCTTCATTTCAACCAATTGTGTGGGTGCTGGACAGTCTATGGGTTGTGAAGCTCCTTTAAGGTGTTCAGCCTCCTGCTCAGGAAAGCTTCCAAAAGCTATTCCCTCCTCAGAAGTTTCCATACTTTGAATTGCATGATGTTGCCACTTTAAGCACAACAAGACCAGGGTAGACACTCTAACTTAATGTGAGCCAATGAATGCCACAAACTAAGTGGTGGTCCAGATGAAAAATCTGTTTTATAGGAGTGTATTATATTTTGTGTTAAGTAACTCACCTAAATAGATTGTTCTGAGCATATGATATTACAGTTGGATAGAGGAAAATACAAATCAAGCAGTGGGTGTGGAGAAGTCACAGGGATGAGGAGCATGACTTGTCTTGACGACCTCAGAAAAGTGACCTATCACGGAGCTGCCTCTGCAGCTGAAGATGAGTCAAGTGCTAGTTCTCCACTGGATCCAGGGGATGTTGAAAGCTCTTCTTGGCCTTATTTATTTTTACTGACTGAATAACTAGCTTACCTTTCAGCAGGTTTTCAGAGACTGAAAATCTTGTGGGAGATTATCATTCATCTTCCACAGAACAGCTGGTGAATTTGAACAGCTTACCTTTGGCTTCAGCTTTTTTACTTTGAATGGATCATGGCAAATTCTGGCTGAGCAATTAATTGTGCTCATATGAAACCTACACCGGGATCAAGAGGCTGTTGTGTGAACATTGCAGGGGAAGACTGCATTTTTAAAATTAAGAAGGGAGTACATCAAGATTGTATTCTTTTTCAATGTCTATTCAATCTGTATGCCTAGTAAATTATTCAAGAATCTGGACACTATGAAGAGGAATGTAGCATCAAGATTGGAGGGAGACCCATCAATAACCTGTGTTAAGCAGATGACACAACCTTGCTTGCTGAAAGTGAGGACTTGAAGCACTTGTTGCAGAAGATGAAAGAATGTAGCCTTCAATATGGATTGCATCTCAGTATCAAGAAAAAAAGATTCTTGCCACTGGACCAATAGGCAACATCATGATGGATGAAGAAGAGATAAAAACTGTCAACAACTTCATCTTACTTGTATCTACAATTAATACCGTCAGCACGAGCATTCAGGAAACAGGAGATATATTCTATTGAAAAGTCTGCAATTAGAGACCTCTCTAAATTATTGAGGAGTAATGATGTCAGTTTGAGGACTAAGGTAGATGGTCTTTTCTGATCACTTGCCTTGAGAGCTGGACAATGAACAAAGATAAGAGAAGAAGAATAGATGCCTTTGCTTTGTGGTGTTGGAGAAGAGCACTCACTAAACATCCCATAGACTGTAAAAAGAACAAACAATTATGTCTTAGAGAGAGTGCAGCTGGAGTGCTTTGGAGACAAGAAGGATGAGGCTTCACCTCATATATTTTGGGCATTTAGCTAGGAGGGGCTATTCCTTGGAGAGGGACATGATGCTTGGAAGTGTGGAGCATCAGTGAAGGAGGGGAAGACCTTTGACCAGATGGACTGACACAGTGAGGCACTAGTGTGTCAGGCAGTGTGAAGATGGCAGAGGATAGGACAGAGTTCAGATCTGTTGTTCATAGGGTTGCAATGAGTTGTACACAATTCGACAGCACCTAAAAAATAGCAATAACAACCTTTGAGTTGATACAATTCCCTACTGACTAGGCCACCAGAATGTCCATAAGTAACTAACTTGTCAAATGTTATTTTCCTTGTGTTTTATGTGAAATGAGAAAATCTTTCTAACCAATCTGGATGTTTTCCATCTGATCACAATATTTAAAACTCATATTATGGAAAATCATGCCAGGCTAATCTTGTCTAGTGTTGCTCTGTAATTATTTCTGCATATATGACTATCACATGCATGCACACATATTGCATACATAGGTTCCTGGGTGGCACAAACAACTTGCATTCAGCTGTAATTGGAAGTTTGGCAGTTTCAACTCACAAAGTGGCACCATGGGAAAAAACTTGGTGATCTGCTTCAGTACAGATTACAGCCAATTTATAAAAACCCCAGAGGGCAGTTTTACTCTGTCATATTGAGGACTTTATACAGTAGAATTATAGAATTGACGTGAGGGCACACAACAACAGTATTTTGTATATGAATGTACATACTGTATATGCTTTACACACACATACATGCACATTTCCTTATTCCAAATACATCTAAGACTTGTGGAGGTTGCATTTATAAACAGAGATATAGATAAGTATAATTTCTTAAAAAAATGTTGCTGGGAGGGGAGAAAAGTGCAATAATGAATGAATGGAAATCCAAAGTCTCCGTAAATCTTCATTGAAATTAATAATAAATTTTTAAAAATGTGTTGCTATGTTCTTCTGGTATCGTAAATAACAATGTTTATCCAATTAATAATAAAAGCTTTGCTTTAATATTTACTGTAACTACGATAGGACCACTGCTTTGAATTTCACATGTCCCAGGAATTGAGGGAATATCAATTAATGTATTTTGGCAAACAAATGCTGCCCTACATTTGCTTTCCAAGTTGTGCCAAGAAATCTGGAGGATAACTACTTGGCCAACTGACTGGAAGAGATCCATACTGAATACCATTCCAAAAAATGGTGACCTGACAGTTGCTGTTGTTGTTAAGTGCCTTCAAGTCATAGGCAACTCATAGCGACCGTATGAACGAAAGACCTGACACCTGTATAAATTTCATCCTTTCTCCAAGTTCATAGGGTTTCCAGAGGCAAGCTATTACATAAATGGATGCCACTCCTGCTTCCAAGCTTCTTTTAATCAGAAACCTCCACCAAACACTGTCCACCACGGGTAACCAACCATTCTCACATTTGACTCGTCAGTGTCACAGCATTGGGCTTCACAGCAACCACGAGTTGCCTCTGCACAGCAAGTGGACAGACCATGGTTATATGACCTAGAATAATGTTTCACCAAAAATAATTAAAGGTAAGCCTGAGAGTCGTGGAGTAGAGTCACCCACCTTTGGCTTGGGAGTATGACATTCTGTCCACTAGGCCAACTGATCTCACTAATATCACACACTAGCAAAATCCTGCTGAAGATTATCCAGAAAAGACTTGAACAGTACATTGACAAATAACTACCAGGAATATAGGCTGGGTTTAGAAGAGGTCATGGCACCAGGGGCATTATTACCAGTATCAGATGGATGTAGAAAGCAGAGGGTACCAGGAAAATGTCTGTCTGTGTTTCATTGACTACTCAAAGGCTTTTGACTATGTGGATCACAACAAATTGTGGCTAACCTTGAATAAAATGGGCATCTCGGAACACCTGATACCTATACTTGGACCAAGAAGCAGTCCTCAGAACAGAACAAGGAAACACGGCATGCTTCAAAATCAGGAAAAGAGTGTGTCAGGGATTGTCTCCATACCTTTTCAATCTATATGCAGAAGAGATCATTCAAGAGGCAGGGCTTTATGAGGAAGAATGTGGCATCAAGATTGGAGGAAGAATCATTAACAACCTACGATATACAGATAATATAACCTTGCTTGCTGAAATTGAAAAATACCTGATACTGCAAAAGATCAAGGAGTATAGTCTTCAATATGGATTGAACCTCAACATCAAAAAGACAAAGATTCTCACCACTGGGCCATTTGAGAGCACCATAATAAATGGAGAAGAAATTCAGATTGTTAGCAATTACAGCTTGCTCAGCTCCACAATCAATACTTCTTACTACCAAAAGTTGGAAAATCAAAAGATAAATTATGCTGGGAAAATCTGTGGTCATGAAACTCTCCAGAGTGCTGCAGAGCAACAACATTTATCTAGATACAAAGGTGTGCCTAATTCAGTCCATGATCTTCCCAATTACTTGTTATGCTTCAGAGAGTGTTACAGTGTCTAAGGATGACAGAAGAAGAATCGATGCCTTCAAGTTGTGGTGCTGGAGAAGACTCTTGAACATACCATGGTCGACCAAGAGAACAAATAAGTCTGTCTTTTAGGGAGTGAAACCAAGTCTCTCATTGGAGGTTAGGATTTTGAAGCTCTGCCTCACTTACTTTGGGCATGTGGCCAGGAGAGATTGGTCCTTGGAGAAGGACATCATGCTTGGAAGGGTGAACAGACAGTGCAGGAGAGGAAGACCCTGGATGAGATGTATTGATACAGTAACCAGGGCAATGGAGGTTGGAGTGTCAGAATTAATGAGACCGGCTCAGCACATGGAAGGGTTCAGAGCTGCTGTACATAGGGTCACTATGCATCGCAGGTGACTCAATGAACAATAACATACAATGACAGTTTTGGAAGCTGGAGTGGCATCCACTTCCTAAACAACATGCATCCAGAAACTCTATGAACTTTGATAAATGTCAATAGCTTTAGAGGCACTTCAGGCCTTTTGTTCATAGGGTCGCTATGGGTCATGCTCAACTCAAAGGCAATCAACACCACCATCAACAACATCTGATTTAGTCTTTGTAACAATCTGAAGTAAAAATTGTTATAGCTTTATAATAATTTTTATAGCTTTAACAGGTAAGTAAATTGAGGGTAAGAGTGCTTAAATTTATCAACTATGACACAAATTGTGAAAGATCTAGTACTTTAATTCTCGGGCATACTGTAACACCAATGCTGATAATTACTTTATGCTGCCCGTGCCCTCATAAATGTGCTACCAGAGGTGTTCTTTTTGGGTATCGTCAAGTCAGTTTAGACTCCTAGAAATCTTATGTACAACAGAATAAAGCACTGCTGGGTCCTCTATCATCTTCACAGTCACTGAAGTGCTTGAACTCATTAGTGTAGCCACTGTGTCCACTCAGCTCATTGAATGAGGTCTTCTTTTTTCACTGATCCTATGCTTTCTCAAGCATCGTGGCCTTCTCCAGGCACCAGTCAGTTAGAAAGCTACGCCTAAAAGAGACAATGAGATCATTTGTCGTAAATCAGATATAGCTGCTCAACAAATGATGCCTACTTATGTCATAAAAGAAGTAAAGTGTGAGGCTCAATGTTTCCTTTATTGGTGAAGCTGGAATTAGAATACTAGACAACTGCTTCCAAATCTACTGCTAAATCTGCTTTCCATTTCATCCCTAGTTCTTCTAGGGTTACCTGTAGCAGAAATGTTTTCAAGTTTGCCCATGTCAGTGACTTCTTTCTTCATCAATGGTCTCCTTTTAAATTATGTGCATCATTTCAATTAGAAATTAGAATCAGAGAATAAAAAAGAAACAAGGTGCGAGTGCTAGGGTTGCCATTTTTTCCCTTACAAAATGTACAGAAAAAATAAGAATTATTCTCTCAGTTTAATCTCATAGTAACCCTAGATACAACAAAATAAAATTAATCCTTTTTGATCAATGTACAGGTTTTGTATGAGCACAGTTAGTTGTTCTTGAATTCCTATTCTTCTCAATGTTATAATTTATTATAATCCACACAGACTCATGCCCTTTCATAGTGACTAAAACACAAGTAAACATTTCTCTTATATATTCTTTGATTTCAGCTAAGATCTATCTGATATCAGCAATATTCACCGTTCTACATGTTATGATAGAAATAGTTTGCTTCCAGCAACTCTATGAACTTGGAGAAATGATGAAAGTTATACAAGTGTCCAGGTCTTTCGTTCATAGGGTCGTTATGAGTCGTCTATGACTCGACTGGCACTTAATAACAACAACAACAACAACATAGAGAGCTCATTTGGCCTAGTTGACAGAAAGTGGTGCTACCAAGCCAAAGGTGGGTGATTTTAATCTACAGCCCCCAGGCCTGGTTTTAATTGGTTTTGGTCAAACATTCTTCTAAGTGGTAAAGCAGTGGTCTGTCCATTTGCTTTACAGAGGTAACTTGTGGTTGCTGTGATGCTAAACACTGTGACACTGATGTGCCAAATGCAATAATAGTTACCCATGGTGGACAGTGTTTGGTGGAGATCCTGATTGAAACAAGCTTGGAAGCAAGAGTGGCATCCACTTCCAAAATTTCTTGCCTCGGGAAACCCTATGAACTTGGAGAAACGACGAAAGGTAAGCAAGTGTTCAGATCTTTCGTTCATAGGGTCGCTATGAGTCGCCTACGATTCAGCAGCACTTAACAACATAAACAATCATCTTATGAATCTGATTTTAATTTCTGAGTGTTTCCAACAAATGGACTACTACAACAGTCTTTTAAGTATCTTCAGAAAGAGTTTATTTCCAACTGATAAAGTTTAATAATATCTGCATTCTTTGGCATTACTTCTCTTTGGAATGGGCAAAAATATAGATCTCTCCTATTTGGTTGACAAGATAACTATCTCCCAAATTTTTGGTGTAAGCAAGTGAGTGAGTGAGGGCTTCCAAAACGACATTCATTTCTTGAACCGTCTTAATTTGTATTCTGTCTATATGTGGACACTTTCTTTTATCTACTGTCTTCAGTGAAACATATTTCTTCCTTTAAAGCCTTCCGTTCTTAATTATCACCTTCTTGAAATGGCTGAATTTAGACTAATTCTTGATTGATAACTATGTGTATTCTGTCTATCTTTTTTCTGCTTTCTGTATCATTCAATATTTGCTCTTCGAATTATACAATATTGCAATTTGAGACTTCTTTTTTCTTCTTGTCTTTCATTTTAGAAAAGTCAGAGTTATTACCTGCAGAAAGCTGAAATAGGATCCACATCTTACACCATACACAAAAATCAACTCAAATGGATCAGAGATCTAGGGGGAAAGCCCAACACCATAAAACTCATAAGAGACAAAGTTTTATCAAGCTTAGGAGGCTTAGCCTATGGTGTAAAGGAACTGACAAATACAATAGGAAATACACAACCAGGAAAAGATAAAATTGATGAATGGGACCTTCTAAAGATTAAATCCATGCCCTCATAAAAAACTTTTTCTAACAATGCGAAAAGAAAACCTACTAACTGGGTAAAAATAAAATTAGCAATACCATCTCTGACAAGGATCTCATTACAGAAGTTTAAAGAATACTAAAGGGACCCCAGGAAAAAAAAGACTGATAACTCAGTTACAAAATGGACAAAAGACATGGAAAAATTTTTCACCAAGGAAGACATTTGGATGTGCAACACACCCATGAAGAATTGCTCAAAATCACTAGCAATAAGAACAATGCGAGTCAAAATCGTAATAAGATACCATCTCACACCTGTAGCAGGGACAATGTTTAACAGAACAGCATGCAATATATGTTGGAGAGGATGTGGAGAAATAGGAACTCTCAGACCCTGTTAGTGGGATTGTAAAATTGTACAACCACTCTGGAAGGCAGTTTGGTGTTTCCTCAGAAAGCTGAACATAGAGAGTCTGTATGACCCAGCTATTCCACTGCTGGGAATATATCCCAAGGAAATGAGAATTGAGACAAAAATGGAGAGCTGCACACCCATGCGTAACAACATCATTCACCATCACAAGAACATGGAAACAGCCCAACTGTCCAACCACAACTTAATTAATTGAGAAATTGTGGTGCATTTACATGATGGAATACTATGCAGCATGCAGGAGCAATAATTTTGTAAATTGCTACATAACTCGGGAGAGACTGAAGAGCAATATGCTGAGTGAACTGACTCTCATAAGGACAAATACAACATAAGGCCATTATTGTAAAAGTAGAAGGATAACTAATAAAATATGTGTGAGGATCCTAAAGGGAATGGGTTTGGAGCAGAGGGGTGAGGATGGGCAAGGGGAAATCATAGTGTCACATGATTTGATGAGTTGAGGAAGTGGGTAAAGGAAATTTGAAAGACCCAGCAGAAATCTGGAAAGATGTGTTAATGACAGACATATGTCAATAGTGATTAATTTTATGAAACATAATTAAGGAAAATGATTGTATGAAACACAATGTATATACATTTTGTATGCAAATCACTATAAACAAATTTTTTAAAATAAAATGAGACTTTTACTTTAAAATAAAAATTCAGAGTTTTTCTTTCCTTTATGTTTTTATAACTCCAGACTCTGTGCATTTAATTATATTATTTTACTTTGTCTTCTTGAAACACCCTTTGAAATCTTTTGTTCAAATGTTTTACTTCATTTCTTCATTTCACATTAGCTATTCATCATTCAACAAAAGTTTCAGGGTCTCTTATGACATCAGTTTCTACAAAGAATTTTTAAGGACTTGAAACAAAAATTACAACGGTTCATAAATGGTTCTCCAGGAGCTCACTTGGAAACTGAATTAATTAGAACATACGTGTCTCAAGCATTCAAGTTAATCCAGGGTTTCTTGAGCTTTCTTTGTATTGCCATCTCCAGGCTGAAATAAAACATTTAAGAGTAGGTGCTCTGTTGATATATTTGACTGACAAAAATGAGGAAAAACATAATAAAAGCTTCTCACAAACCTTGTTATTATTGTGAAGGTATTTCACATATGTAAGGCAGTTTTAACAATTCTTTTGATTAGCCATTCACATAAGTATTTGAATAAACATTTCATATCAAGTCAAAATAATAAAAAAGGATAATAGCACTTTTGTATTGCCTAGAGAAATTGTGATCTAATTGTCTCTTTTTTTATTTCCACCATTTGAACTGAGTAAATACTTGTAACCCCTCTGCCTACTCTTAAGTTTCAAAAGGCAAATAACTTGACATTTTTCTCTTGATAACGATGCCTCCTTGATGACTAACATGGGAAGGTTGAATGCAAGTCATTTAGTATATGTGGCTTCATGACTTTCTACCACATTAGAGATGAGAAGTCACCATTTGTTCCTCTTGACCTCTTATTTGCTAACACCAAATCTGCAGAATGTGCATGAAAGTTAAAAAGTAAAAGCAGATATTTTGGCAGACTTTTCACCAAAGGTTTACCATTGCTCTCAGTTCCAGTTGTTTTTGTCTTGTCAGAAACATTTTTATCAGAAATTATTACCAATGCCCTCATACTTACAGAACAGTGTCTTATTATATTAAACTAATTGACCTCTTATTAATACTTGACACTACTCACCCTGTCCTCTTTGAACGTCCTCTCTTCTCTTGCCTTCCATGACTTCCATTACTTCCTTGTATGCTTCTTGTCTACATTTCCCATCATCTCTCCTTACTTTACCACACTTTAAGCACCAAGGAACTCTAAGTCTATCCTCAGCTTCTTATTTCATTCTTACTCTGGCACATAGAACCAACTCTTTAGTCTTCCATAAGCATCATCTGACACTAACTCTCATATTTCTCTCCCCAGATCTGTTTTGTGATACTAATATAAGCACTCTCAACTACCTTCTGCATTTTGGGTATAGAATCCAAACACTTCAGACTCTGTTTGAATCATTGATCTCTAATAAACTTGCCTGTGACCAGAAAGTGGTGTCCTGGATAAAACGAATTAGGCTGCCAACTAGAGGCATGTGATTTGAATCCACCAGCTGCTCCACAGGAGAATGATGGACAATCTCCTCCTGTGTAATTGACTGCCTCTGAAAATCCACTGGTGGGTCAGCTATGAGTTGTTTCTGACTAAATTATATATAACACCTCTTTCTTTTGCACTATCAACTTTAATTTTTTGTTGTATCAAATCTATTTCACATCTTTTCAGGAGCACAGACTTCATCACCCATGCTGCCTTTATTCAGACTTTCAGAATTTCCCACCTTCAATATTGTAGTGGTCTCCCCCAAGATTTGGTATTGGTGGAATTTCCCGTTTCAGGCAACTAACATACTTTCATAATCACATGTTTGCTTCCTTCTCAGTACCATCCCTCAGCACTGCATCATCATTTCTACCCAATATTCCTATTCTAACAGGAATACCTGTAGCTTTGGGGCTATGTTAGCCCCTCCCCTTTGGTTTTTTTTTTTTTAATTTATGAACTTGGAGTACCTTTGCTCACCTTTACCATCCACCCATAACACCCTGATAACTTCCCCTCACCTCTCAGCGATGCAGTTCAGCCATTACATTACTGGAAATCTTGGACCACATGCCTCACTCCGTCTTCACTTGGGTCGTCTTTGTGGGAATCCCAATAGTTCTTTGTATGTGATTGTATTTGCTGTTTCCTGCTTTATATCCAATTAATAATAACATTAATGGGTAAGTGAAGTGTTCTCTACCAATAATAATTTTATTGGTACTTCTTATGCTTTATTATAATTGTCCAATCCCATTAACCTACTCACAAATAGTAAGTACTTCCAACATGAAAACAAATTTTAAAAATAAAAAGTGCTTTCTCTCTGTGTTATGATTAATATCAGCATGATGCAAAATTTTCTGTGAAAGACATATTGACTTTTGCATGAATATGCATCGAAGCTAACGATTCTAGGACTTTCTTCTACTACCCTTCCTCATTTTATTTCTAACACTTTAGTGCAAGTTCGTACTAGCAAGATATTGATGGAATAATCCAACCTAAAAATCCTTCTTTTTGGCATTAAAAAACAAAACAAAAAAGTCACCCAGATCAGAGTAGTTTATAAGACCACATAGATTCAATACTCCACAGCCTGCTTTGGAAGACCTTTTTAGTGTTTAACCATTTATCTAAAAGGAAAGTAAAAATATTATTTAGTGATAACAAACTTCTGAAGAGGATATATGTTTAGTCCTCTAGAAGGTATCTTTTAAAGGTAATAATAGAAGTCATTGCTGCTGTATGTGCTGGTCAAAGATCCATTTCCCAACTGATGGACTCTGAGGTCAAAGGGCCCTTAGTTCAGCCTAAGCTAGTTTTCTTAGGTGTTGCTGAATTTTCAGGGTCACGTTGTTGTTAAGTGCCGTCTAGTCGCAGGTGACTCATAGCGACCCTATGAAGGAGTGTCCTAGATGCCTGGGTGCCTTTCATCCTCTCTCCAGGTTCATAGGGTTTCCGGAGGCAAGCTATTATGGAAGTGGATGCCACTCCTCCTTCCACGCTTGTTTTAATCGGGAGCTCCACCCCACTCTCTGTCCGCATTGGGTAGCCAACCATTAACGCATTTGACACATCCGTGTTTCAGTGTTCGGCCTCACAGCAACCACAAGTGACCGCGGGATGGAGAAGAAAATTATGACATTTAGCCAAAAACTGGACAATTTGATACATCAGTAGAATTAATAAAACATTATGAATATTAATGAAAAATAATTTCATACTATTGAACTCTACAGTACTTCTACAGATGACTTCCTTATTTCCTTTTAGATGAGTGTATCTTATCTAAGCCCTAGTTGCATTTTTCTTAGGAAAGGCAATACATTTTGGAGTTGATCTATCAAGGAAATGTTGTCCTTTTCATTTTCATCATCAAAACAAAATAAAATAATAACTCAAGGGAAAGAAATGTGTATCAGTTAGTCTCTTCTCTGTCCCTCCATCTCTCCTTATCAAACCAGGACAATATCATATCAAAGGGAAGAAAAAGATATACAAACTTAGGGAATTCTTTGTTTCATTTTAAAGATAATATTTGAACCTGGTATCCAAATAAAACAAAAAGATGAAATGAAAAATACTTGGTGCCTACAGTATTCTAGATACTTCAGTAAACTGGAGTTTCTTTAGGTTTCTCTCACTTAATTTGCCAAACAACATTATGGAGTAGTTGTCATTGTCTCCATTTACAGATGTGCAAACCTAAGCTAACTGATTATTTTCCAATAATGTACAACTAATAAAGGGAGAAATCTAGATTTGTAACCAAGCTCTCAATTTCAAAGTCCAAATTATTTTCCCTACACTCAGTTTCCACTCAAGACAAAAAACTATTTTTGAAAGGAACTGACATAAAAGAATAAATATGTTTTGATAAATTTGGCGAAAAGCCCTAATATATAATAGTGTAAGACTGGGGTTTTACCCATGGGAATTCCATCAAGACTGGCAGAGATCTTCTTAGGATGTTCAGTGTGTTGCCTGTGCTTTGTGTTACTCCTTTACCAACCTTAGTGTATCTGAAGATAAGGGCAGGTCACAGGGAATCAACTTTTGCAATTTACCCTAACTTGTCTGTAGTTTTGTCTGAGAAAGTGAAGGACAATGGAAGACACTTAGCAGCCTAGTAAATTTAAAAATTGTGATGAGTGTGAGTAAAATATTTGCAAACCTGACAAAGAGAGGATAAACAACTGTAGCCTTATTGTTGTCATGTAGCCTCAAGTTGGAATGAACTCATAGATGCCCCTCCAGCGTGCTTTCAGAGGCAGTAAGTCTCAAAGGAGGAGATTGCCTGTCTTTTTTCCACTAAGCAGCTGGTAGACTTAAGCATATGTCTTTGGGATTGCAGCACAAGTTCTCACCACTGGTTTGCACTAACAACAACCAGCCTAAAAGCAGTACAACAGGCAAAAAGCCAGGCAACTTGCTCTCATAGCATTTACAATCAAGGAAATTCTGCAGAGCAGTTCTACTCTGTAATATGTAGGGTCAGTAAGAGAATCAATGGCACGGTGATAAGTTTTGTTTTGTTTGTTTTAACTTTGTGATATAATAGGCTACACAGTTAGCCAAAGTATTTTTATGCTTCTTACAGACAGCAGAGGGCACTTAATAGCACAAAAACTAGTGAAAGGAAGGAGGAAATAGTATTCAGTCTGTACTCAGTAGTTCTAACATTAGCAACTTCTGTTTAAATTACATTTACTGCCTTTAAAAGTGGTAATAGCACACAGTTTCATTCTCTACAACCTCTATACAACAAAGAACACTGATAAAAAGGAAAAGAAAAATGCTTCAGGGTTTGAAATAATTAAGTATGCAGCCATTTATTCTTAGACAGTTTGTTCCTTTTGGTAAGAGTCGCTGTAAAGAAAGACATTCTGAAGTCATTTTCATGACCCAGCAATTTGCACAGCCTCCCACACTCAGCCCAAGATATTCTATCTGGATCTGTTTACCAACCAGAAAAAAAGAAGATAACACCTGTGCTAAAATTTGGAAAGCAGGAACATTTGCTATGAAAGAAAACCACATTGTAGATTTGTGAACTGAGGTAGTAAATTTTTCAAGGGGAAAAAAAATGTTCTGAGACTAGCTGTGATTCAGATCCTGATATGCTTCTGGGTTTAGTTTATGTAATAGCATTCCATTTCCAGAGGATGCCCTTTGTTTAAAGGCCTCCAAGAATTTATAAATACTTCAGTGGCTGTGTCCTCCCAACATCCCCATGAAGTAGACAGTTGGCCACAAGTGCCTTATCAGTGTTTTGTGAATGAACCACCCAAGCCCCAGCTCTGGACCAATCTGCTGGCCTGTGCCTTTCATTTAACCCCACAGCCTGTCTAAATTATTAGATTTTTAGATATAAGACTTCAGAAAGCCCTAAAATATTAAACCCCTAGAAAGTGTGATGCTAACTAAAGGGAAATGTCATGTTGTTGTTGTTAAGTGCTGTCGAGTTTCAGGCGACTCATAGCAACCCTATGAACAAAGTCCTGGACACCTCCTGTATAACTTTCATCCTCTCTCCAGGTTCATATGGTTTCCAGAGGCAAGCTATTGTGGAAGTAGATGCCACTCCTGCTTCCAAGCTTGTTTTAATTGAGGAGTTCCACCAAATACTCTCCACCATGGGTAACCGTTCGCGCATTTGACTCATCAGTGTCACAGTATTCAGCTTCACAGCAACCATGAGTTATCTCTGTACAGCAAGTGGACATACCAGGGTTACATGACCTAGAAGAATGTTTCACCAAAAACAATTAAAGGCAGGCCTGAGGGCTGCAAAGTAGAGTCACCCACCTTTGGTTTGGAAGCATGGCTTTCTGTCTACTAGGTCAACTATGCTCTCTTTCTAGGCTGTTGGTGATGGTGGTGGTGTTAAGTGCCATCGAGTCACAGGAGACTCATAATGACCCTATGAACGAAAGTCCTGGATGCCCCCTGTTTAACTTTCATCCTTTCCAGGTTCATAGGGTTTCCAGAGGCAAGCTGTTGTGGAACTGGATGTCACTCCTGCTTCCAAGAAATGCCATGAGAATTAATTTCCATTCATTCAGAAAAGCACCTATACTGCCAAACACCATTCCAGGCACTGTGGTTACAGCGAAGAAGGGAATAACGACAAAAATCCTGCTTATTTGGAGTTAACACTTTGAAGAATGAGCTCTGATGGCACAGAGTTTCAGAACTTGGATGCCAGTCTAATGGTCGGTTGTTCAAACTCACTAGCCAAGTGGAAGAAAGCCATGGAAGTCTATGCTTCTGTAAAGATTTACAACTTTGGCAATCGTCTGGGCAGTTCTCTTCTGCCCTTTATAGTTCGCATGAATCAGAACTGACTAGATGGCAGCAATAACAATTTTGTTGCTTTTGTGTTGATGCTAACTCATGGTGTCCCTGTATGTTTCAAAATAAAAATGCACTCCAGTAATTCCAATGACTATACAGAAGTAGATTCTTCCATGGGCTGCTGGATGGACTGGAACTGCTAGAAGCAGGAGTGGCATCCACTTCCTAAATGACATGCCTCCAGAAACTTTATGAACTTTGATAGATGTCGATAATTATAGAACGGCTTCAGGCCTTTTGTTCATTGAGTTGCTATGAGTTGTGCTCAACTAGACAGCAATCAACAACAGGTTTTTGGTAGTAGCTAAGAGTCAAGTGTACTATCCAGAAATGTAATAAACATAATTCTCATTGTCATCCAGTCAGAACAGACAGCTCACCCTCCAGTCATTTTTTGAAGACTATAAATCTCATGAGAAAAGATTGTACAGCATTCTCCAGAGGAGTCACTAGTGGATTCAGACTACGAGAGAGGAGCCACCTTTAGAATAGCAATGAACTCCCAATAAACTAGGCCATCAGAACTCCAATAAAATTAGTAAGTTAATGATATAATACCTCAAAGGTGATAAATGCTATGGAGGATGAAGCAACAGAGTGAAAGGGACTGGAAGAACGGTAAATTTTAGGAGTATTGACTTTATTGAGGAAAGCAAAGGCTTTAAAAAGGTAATAGAAGGAGCTGAGAGATTATGTGGAGAAGAGCACTCCAGAAAGGTGGAAGAGTTTCAGCAAAGCGAGGAGGTAGGAGCTTGCCTTGCATGTTTGAGAACAAGGAAGAATCCAGTGTTGCAGAAGTTTTTGTTATGTGCCATAAAGTTGTCTGTGACTCATAGAGATCCTATGTACAATAGCTCTGAACTCTATCCTGAGCCAGTCTCACTGTCTCTGAAACACCTATCCCCATTATCCCAGTTACTGTGTCAATTCATCTCATCTGGAGGCTTCTTCTCCTGTGCTGTCTCTCCTTCTGTAGGGACTGGTTCCTCCTGGCCACATGTCCAAAGTATGAGAGGCAGAGATTCAAAATCCTTGCCTCTAAGAAGCAGCCTGGTTTCACCCTCTCCAGTATGAACCTGTTTGTTCTTTTGACAGTCCGTGGTGTTGTTGTGTGCCATCAAGTCAGAACTGACCCAAAGCTGACCCTCCAGTGGGTTTTCAGAGGTAATTAATAATAACTCAGGAGGAGATAGCTCTTCCTTTTTCCACGGAGCAGCTGGTGGATTTGAACAGCATGTCTTTGGGATTGCAGCAAAGCTTCTTACCATTACGCCATCAGAGCTTGGCAGTCCATAGTATGCTCACTGCTCTTCTCCAGCACCAAAACTCAAAGGCATGAATTCTTCTTCTGTTAACCCTAGGTATTGTTCAACTCTCTGATGCAGAGCAAGTAATTTCAAGGACCATGGGTTGAATTATGTGCATTTTAGTCTCCAGACTGATTTTGTTTTCTCTTTAGCACTTTAGGAGAGGTCCCTGACAGCAGAGCATTCCCCAAAGCAATTAATCATTTGATTTTTTGACTATTGATTGTGGATCTGACCAAGCTGAAATTGTTAACAACCTCAATCTCTTCTCCATCTTTTGTGGCGATGCCAGTCTGCCAGTGGTGAGAATCTTTGTCTCCTTGATATTGAGCTTCAATCCATATTGAAGACTATAGTCCTTGACCTACTGTAACAAGTGCTTCCTAAACTTCTTCGTTTCAGTGAGCAAGGTTGTGTCAACTGCCTAGTACAGGTTGTTGATGAGTCTTTCTCCAGTCCTGATGTCACACTCCTCCTCATAAATGCCAGATGATCTGTTCTGCATAAAGATTGAAAAGGTAGAGGACACATCCCTGACACACTCTCTTCTTGATTTGGAAACAGGCAGTGTTTCCATGCTTGGTTCACACAACTACTTTCTAGTTCAAGAATAGGTTTTACATGAGCACACCCATGTGTTCTGGGATTCCGATTTTCCTCAAGGTTAACCACAATGTGTTGTGATCCACACAGTCAAATGTCTTTGCATAGTCAATGAAACACAGATAAACATTCCTCTGGTACTCTTGCTTTCAACCAAGATCTAATGGACATTGGCGATAATGTATCTGATATCACGATCTCTTCTAAACCTGCCTATATTTTTGGAAGTTCTGTGTCGATGTATTGGTCCAAACACTCCTGGATAATCTTCAGCAGGATTTTGCCTGCATGTGATATCAGTAAGATGGTTTGATAATTTCCACACTTTGTTGGGCCACTCTCTTTTGAAATGGGAACAAATATGGCTCTCCTCCAGTCAGTTGGTCAGGTATTTTTGTTTGCCAGATTTCCTGGCACAACTTGGTGAGCACGTTTAGGGTAGCATCTGTTTGCTGAAATATGTCAACTGGCATACCATCAATTCCTGGGGCCTTGATTTTTGTCAGTTCCTTCAAAGGCAGCTTGAACTTCCTCTTTCATCACCATTGCCTCTTGGTCAAATGTTGTTTCATGAATTTTTTCTGTGTCAGCCAATTTTTTGATACCATGACTCTGTGTACACTTTTCATCTTGTTTTAATGCTTCATGGATCATTCAGTATTCTGACCATAGCATTCTTAAATATTGTAACTCAAGGCTTGAATTTGTTTTTCAGTTCCTTCAGCTTAAGAAATGTAAAGTGGCTTCAGCCCTTTTGGTTTGCTGGCTCCAGCTCTTTGCACATTTCATTATAATGTTTTACTTTGTCTTCCTGAGCTGCCCTTTGAAATTTTCTGTTTACCTCCTTAACTTCTTGCTTTCTTTCCTTTGCTTTGTCTTCTTGGTGCTCTAGTGCAATATTTAGAATTTCTACTGACATCCATCTCCTTTTCTTCTTCTTCTTTCTTTGCAATGACCTTTTGCTTTTTTTATAATTGATATTTTAATATCCTCCCAAAGCTCATATAGTCTTCATTGATTAGTGTAGAGAATGAAAATAAGAGAGAAGTAGGATATATTTCAGAGATAATCCAGGCCAGGTCAAGCAAGCCTTGGAGGCCAACATATAAACTTATCATTTCATATGAAATGAGGAAACAAGGGAAGATTTAATCAGAAGTTTTATTATGTTTAGCATTGACCACTCCAGTAGGGAATGTCAATATTGACTTACAAATGCTGGATTTGGACAACAAGAAGTAAACAGAGACCTCTTTAAATTATTGAGGAGCAATGATGTCAGTTTAAGGACTAAGATGTGCCTGATTCAGACCGTGATCTTTTCAGTCGCTTGCTTTGCATCTGAGAGTTGAAGAATAATTAAAGATTAATTAGGACATTAAGGAATAATTAAAGATAAAAGAATTTATGTCTGATTTGTGGTGCTGATGAAGAGTATTGAATATCGCATGGATGGGCAAAAGAACAGATACATCTTGGAGAAGGTGCAGCAGGAGTGCTTCTTGGATGCAAGGATGGCAAAGCTGCATCTCACCTATTTTGGGCAGATTGCTAGGAGAGCTTGTTCCTTGGAAAAGAACATCATACTTGGAGCAGTGGAGGAATGGCAAAGAGGAGGAAGGCCCTCAACCAGGTAGATTGACACAGTGACCGCAGCAATGGACTTGAGTATGTTAGAGATTATGATGACTGCACAGGATAGAACAGAGTTTATATCTATTGTCTTAAGGTCACTATGAGTTGTAATTGACTCAATGGCACCTAAAAACACCAGTATCCAAATAAAATTTAGTAAACTATTATTTATACTTGTTGTTCTTGGGTCCTTAGGTGCCATTGAGGTTAATATAGCTTATAGCAATTCCATGAACAACATATCTGAACCTTGCCCTATTCTCTACCATCCTCATAATCTCTGATATGCTCAAGCCCAATGTGGAAGTCACTGTGTCAACACATCCCATTGAAGTTCTTTTACTTTTTTCATTCTACTGTTCCCAACATAATTGTCTCTTTCTATGAACTGATTCCTTCTGAAAATATGCCCAAAGTAAGCAAAATGAAGTTTCCATTCTTGCCTCTAAGAAGCACTTCAGGTGTACTTCCTTCAAGACAGATTTGTTCTTTTTACAGCCCATGATATATTCAATACTCTTCACCAACACCACAGTTCAAAACCATCAATTTGTCTTTGCCTTTCTTTACTCATTGTGCAACTTTCAGATGCTTAGGAAGCAATTGAAAATAACATGGCTTGAATCAGATTCACTCTTGTACATAGGGTAGCTATGAGTTGCAAGTGACTTGATGGCACATAACAACAACAACATTCATTTATTGTTGCACATTTTACCTCCTCTATCCCTTCCCCTTCTTTTCCCCCTCCCCCCAGTTGCACCTTATTTTTAAAATTTATATTCATTCTTGCTCTTTAGTACTTGAGAAAGACTCATGACAATAGCTTTACCTAATGCAATATGCCATCTAATTTCTTGACTGCTATTCAGATGGGTGTTGATTATGAATCCAAGTAAAATTAAATCACTGAAAGCTTTAATATTTTTCTCCATTTATCACGATGTTTCTTTTTTTAATACCTATATTTGTTTTATTGACTCTGTAAAGACATTTAACTGTGTGGATCACGACAAATTGTGACTAATATTGAAAAGAATAGGAATTCCAGAACACTTGATTGTTTTCATGCAAAACCTATACTAGACCAAGGAGCATTTGCCACAATAGAACCAGGAAATATTGCATGGTTCAAAATTAAGAAAGAAGTGTATGAAGGATGTGTTAATTCTCCAAACCTTTTCAAGCTATCTGCAGAACAAATTATTTGGGAGGTTGGACTTTATGAGGAGGAATGTGACATAATGATTTGTTGAAGACTCACCAATAGTCTGAGTTTTGCAGAGGACACTGCCTAGCCTGCTGAAACTGAGGAGGACCTGAAGTGTTTGCTGCAGAAGGTCAAAGACTACAGTGTGAAATATGGATTTCAGCTCAACATTAAAACAAAGATCCTCAGCACTGGGCCAATTGACAGCACCACACTAGATGCAGAAGAGATTGAGATTGTTAACAATTTCATTTTGCTCAGATCCATAATTTTGGGTTAGACAGTCAATAGTCTGTTTTTCCTGTCTTTTGATGTGTTTGCTTATGGCTATAAATTGACCACTTATGACTGCTTTGGCTGTTTCCCAAAGATTTGGGCAAGTGGTGTTTTCATTGTCATTGTTTCAAGAAACTTTTTAATTTCATTTTTTATTTATTCTAGTACCCAGTCATGTTCAAGCAAGGTGTTGTTCAGCTTCCAAATGTATGGTTTTTTCCTCCTTTATCATCCTGTAATTAATTTCTAATTTTGTAGCATTGTGGTCTGAAAAGATGGTTTGTATTATTTCTATGTTTTTTAATTTATTGATGCTTGTCTTGTAACCTAGAATATGATCTATTCTAAAGAATGTTCCATGCACATTGTAGAAGAAGGTATACTGTGCCTTTTGGGGGTGCATTAGACTATAAATATCTATGAGGTCAAGTTGGTTTAAGTGTGGTTTGCCTCTTTATCTCTGTTGATGTTTTTTCTGGGAGTTCTATCTTTACTTGAGAGGGGTGTATTGAAGTCTTCAAGCACTATAGTAGTGTTGTCTATTTCCTTTTTTCAGTTATGTTAATGTTTGTTTTATGTATTTTGCTGGTCTTTCATTTGGTGCCTAGATATTTATTATTGTTATGTCCTCTTGTTCTATTGACCTTTTTAGTATTATGTAGTGACTTTCCTTGTCCTTTGTGATGGTTTTTACATTGATATTTATTTTATCAGAGATTAATATCACTACTCCTGCTTTTTTTGGTTGCCATTTGCTTGGTATATTTTTCCCCATCCTTTTATTTTTAGCCTGTCTTTATTTTCATTTTTCAGGTGTGTCTCATGTAGACAACATATTGATGGATTTTGGTTTTTTATCCAATCTGCTACTCTCTTTCTCTTCAGCAGTGTATTTAAACCATTCACGTTCAGTGTGACTATTGAGAGACTAAGTTTTATTGCTATCATTATGTTGAGTTCTTTTTGGTGTTGTTGCTAGTTACTTTGGATCATGGAGCTTTCTGTGGTATGTCTGTAAGAGGGGCATCTCTGAGTCTCTCCTGCAACACTGGTCTTGTTTTTACAAACTCTCTTTGGTTCTGCTTTTCTGGGAATATCTCAATCTGTCCTTCATATTTGATTGATAATTTTGCTGGGTAGAGTATTCTTGGTTGACAGTTGTATTCTTTGAGTGTTTGATATATGTCCTTCCATTCCCTTCTTGCCTGCATGGTTTCTGCTGAGAAATCGGCACTTAATCTTACCTGTTCTCCCTATGGTATGGCTTGATGTTTTTCTTTTGGGGTTTAATCTATATGGTGTTCATTGAGCTTCCTGAATTCATATTCTCTTGCTCTTCATTATGCCTGGGAAGTTTTCCTCTAGTTATTCTTCCACAACTTTTTCAGTGCCTTTACTTGCTTCTTCCTTTTCTGGGATTCCAATGATGCGCATGTTATTTCTCTTGATGGTGTCCCACATTATTCTTAGGTTTTCTTCTTTTCTCTTCTTTTTTTGAGTCTGCTTTTTGCTCTAGCAGATCAGTGGTGAAAATTCTGTCTTCAATTTCACTGATTCTGTGTTCCATCTCATCAACTCTGCTCATATGTCCCTCCATCATGTTGACAACCTCTCAAACATTGGACCTTATATTTTGAATAGTGGATTCTTGTTTTTCCAGTGCCGCTAATGCCTTATTTGCTTTCTCTGCAATGTTCTGCATTGTTTTTTGGTGTGTTTTTGTTTGTTTGGTTGGGGTTGGTGTTTTTTTTTTTGGTTTTTTGGTTTTTTGGTTTTTGTGTGTGTGTGTGCCTCCTGCTTTTTGCTTGTAGTATCCTGTAATTCATCAAGATTGTCTTTCACCCATTGGATATATTCAATCACTCCTCTTTTAAATTCTGTGTCAGAAAGTTCCATCAGACTTTCTGGCTTCAGGAAATCCACTGATACTGTGTCACCCTTTGGGGGTGACATCTTGCTTTGCTCTTGTGTATTGTGTGGGATAGCTTGCTTTCTTTGAGACATTGATATGTTCTTGATCTGACGACAATGCTCTAGAGATCAGCTGGGCAGCTACCCCACTTGTGTGTTTCTCTGAACTTCTGACTTCAGAGAAATGTCAGTTCAGAGTCTGTGAGAGCAATCTCTTGTTGGTAAGACAGGTCAAGGTGCTCCAAATTAAAGGCAAAATTATTTCCCGGATGTGTAGGCACTGGTGTGGAGCCAAATGGGGTGAGGCAGGCACAGGGTTGGAGTGATCACAAGGGCAGGTCAAACACTTGGGGGACCTTTCTCAAACCTCTGCTGTCTGAGTGTGCTCATGATTGGGGTCCCTACTCAAATTTCCACTGTCTGTTTTCCACCCAATGGTTTTCTCAGTGTTCCCTGCCTGGTAGCACTTAGGCAGGTGCCATCACACAACAGCCCCTGCTCCAGCAGGGTCCTGGATCCAACAGGGCCCAAAAAGTCAAGGTCAAATTCCCACGGACCCACTAGCCTCTGGCTAGTCTTCAGAGTCAACAAAAGCCAGACAGTGGCTGGCTCTTTCTGGGCAGTGGTGTGGCCCAAGAGAGCTTGGCCAAATTCCTCACCAGTGGGCATGCCCTTGGGTGCTCTCCCAGGTAATCAGCAGTACCCCAGAAAACCCAGCCAGCATCTTATCGGCCTTTCTCCTGCCAAATTAGTTCCACAGCAGCTTGGCTGGTGGCTCTGGGTGATGGCTGGATCTGCGGCAGTGCCCTGGGGTCACAGGGTTGTAGTAGGGGCTGAGGTATGTGGTTGTGGAGCTGCAACGGAGGCCGGTGGAAGGAGGAGGAAGTAAGGGGGGGTGCAGGAGCACAGGCCTTGGACACTACCACCAGGAGTCAGGGGGCCGGGCTTGGGCGCTGCTGGGGGTTTATGCAGTGGGACCCTGCATGATGGGATCATGCAGGCGTGGACTGCAAGGGGGATCACACAGTGGCCGATAGTTGTTACTCCTCTGGGTTCACACAGTTGGTGGTGGTCACCCCTCTGGGGTTCTGTGGTGGCTGGCAGACAGTTGCTCCTCCCGGGTCTCTTAGAAGCTGGGGGCAGTAGGTTGCTCCTCTGGAGTTGCAGGGTAGCAGACAGTTGCTCCCTACTTACTCTTGGTGGTTGGGTTTCACCGTGGCTTGGCTGGTGTCTTTTGGCTGGGAGTCAGCTGTCCTGTGTGTGGTTCAAATTCCAGCTCTCTGGCTGTGCTGGGTACTGGGTGGTCCCGGCTGCCGCTGGGTCCCAGCTATCATGATGTTTCTTATTGGCCCAGGTGTTAATTGTCTCCTGACAATTCCAGTTTTGAGCCTTACATTTTATACCTGCCTGCCAAGAATCAATTCTTAGTCCAAAGAGAGATAGTAAGGATCCAGAGTAGAGAAAGGCAATGGTTCTGGGATGGTACCCCAAATCATTTCATTTCATAAAGAAGTTTACCCTCCAGTAATATTCTGCAGAAGGAGTTGTATTCTTAAATTTTAGTCAAGCTTGAACTCTTCAAAAGTCTCTGCTTTAGAGTTGATCTAATCACATATTTGGGTGCGTGAATCACGATGTATTTATGATTATGTATGTGATTGTGTCACAGATATACATGTATCTTGGTCTGTGTGCTCCCTTTGTGTGAATTCAAGTTTGTAGTTGTGTATATGTGATAGCATATATGACTATGGGTATAGGTTGTAACTATGTCTATTAGTCTACATAGCAAGTTACTGTACCAAAACCATTTGACCAACATTGAATTACTTCAGAAAGTACCACATGATCAAAATTCAACAGTAATGAAGGAAGAAATTTGAGCTGCTTTACGGATGTTGGCAAAAAAATAAGACTCCAGAAATCAGTGTGGTCACTATTGACATGCTTAAACTATCATGTTCACCAGTCTATGCCAGAAAATTTGGAGTACAACTGCCTGACCAACTGACTGGAAGAGATTCATATTTGTTTCCATTATCTTCCCCCGCCAAAAAAAAAAGGTGATAAACAGGTTGTCGAAATTATGTAACTATATCATTAATATATCATGCATACAAAGTATTGCTGACAATCTTCCAAAAATAGCTAGAGTAGGATGTTGACAGATAATTGCCAGATGTTCAGGCTGGCTTTAGAAGAGGCTTTGGCTCTAGGGATGTCATTGCAGAAGTCAGATGGATCTTGGCTGAAAGTACAGAATACCAGAAGAATGTCTATTGATGTTTTGTTGACTATGCAAAGGTATTTGTGTGGATCATAACAAACTCAGGCTAGAATTGAGAAAAAGGAGAATACCAGAATATCTTATTATGCATGTGAAACCTACACCTAAACCAAGAGGTTGTTGTGTAAACAGAGCAAGGGAATACTGTTGTTTTTTATGTGTCAAGTGGCAACTTATAGCAACCCTATGTACAAGAACCCTAAACACTGCTCTAGCCTGTGCGACCCTTATTGTCTCTAACACATCTATCCCCATTAGCCCAGTCACTGAAACAATTCATCTCATTGAGAGTCTTCTTCCTCCCTTGCACTGTCCCTCCACCTTCCCAAATATGCTGTCCCCCTCCAAGAACCAGTCCCTCCTTATAACATGTCCAAAGTAAGTCAGACAATGTTTCAGAATCCTTGCCTCCAAGGAGCAGCCCGGTTTCATCCTCTCCAGGACAAACCTGTTTATTCTCCTAGCAGTCCATGGTATATTCAACACTCTTCTCCAGCACCATAGCTCAAAGGCATCAATTATCTTTCTATCATCCCTAGTCATTGTCTAGCTCTCTGATGCATAGAAAGCAATTGTGAAGACTATGATCTGGATCAGGCACACATTAATCTCCTGCCTGATGTCATTGCTCTTCAGTACTCTGGAGAGGTCCCTGATAGCTGACTTTCCCAATGCAATTTGTCTCTTGATTTCCTTTCTGCTCATACCAAGAGTGTTTAAAATCAAGAAAGGTATGCATCAGGACTGTATCCTTTCCGCATAGCTATTAAATTTGTATCCTGAAAAAATAATTTGAGAAGCTGGACTCTATGAAGAAGAATGTGGAAACAAGATTAGAGGAAAACTTAACAATCTGCATTATGCAAATGATACAACTCTGCTTGCTGAAAATGAGAAGAACTTGAAACACTTGCTGCAGGAGATCAAAGTACATCTGTAGAGATGAATTACATCTCAACATCAAGAAGACAAAAATCCTTATCACTGGACCAATAAGCAATATCATGATGAATTGGGGAAAAATTTCAAAATTGTTAGTGATTTCATCTTACTTTAATCTACAATCAACAAACACCCTTGGTACCAGCTGTCAGGATATCAGGAGACATATTCTGTTGGTAAAGTCTCCCGTCAGGCACATCTTCAAATTAATGGGGAACAATGATGTCAGCTTTAGAGATTCACATGTGCCTGTCAGATCATGGTCTTTTTGATATGCATCTAAGAGCTCGACAATGAATAAGTATGAGAAAAGAAGAACTGATCCCTTTGTGTGGTGAAGTGCTCCTTAGAGGCAAGGCAAGTCAGTTGTGAAGCATTGTCCAGTTCTCACCTCTTCTAATACACCGTGAAACCATAGTACTTTGTTGTAGGTTTTATTGTTAGATGCCATCGAATAGAGTATGACTCACAGTGACCCTATGAACAAGAGATCCTCACAATCTCTGACATACTGAGCTCATTGCTTCAGTCACTGTATCAGCCCACCTCATTGATAAGCTTTCTTTCTTTCACTAACCCTTCTCCTTTCCAAGTAATCATGATGTCCCTCTCCACTGAATGGCCTCTCTTAACAACATGTCAAAGTTTGAAATGAAGCTTCACCACTCTTCAAAGAGTATTCTGGCTGCACCTTCTTCAAGATATATCTGCTTGTTCTTTAGGCAGTCCAAAGGATATTCAGTGCCCCTCTCAAGCACTTCAGCTCAAAGGGATCAATTCTTCTGTTATCCTTATTCATTGTCCAGCTCTCAGGTGCATAGCAAATGATTGAAATGACCATGATATGAATCAGGCACATGTTAGTCCTCAAACTGATATCACAGTAATTTGAAGTCCCTGAATACCATTTTTCCCAGTGCAATATGTCTCCTGATCTCCTGACTGCTGGCACCAAGTGTGTTGATTGTAGATTCAAATGAGATCAAGTTGTTGACAGTTTCCATCATTTCTCCACCTATCAAGATATTTTGTATCAGTCCAGTGGTTAGAATTTTGAGATTCAACACATATTGAAGTCTGTAGTCTTTGATCTTTTACAGTAAATGCCTCAAGTCCTTGTCACTTTCAGCAAGAAAGGTTATGTCATCTGCAACATGAAGGTTATTGATGAAGGTTGTTATTGTTGTTAAGTGACATCAAAGCCACTATAACTCATAATAACCCAATGAAGAAAAGATTGGAAACTTGCCCTATTTTGCACTATCTTCATGATCTCTACTATGTTCAGGTTCATTGCTATGGCCATTTTGTCAATCCATTTTGTTCAGAGCCTTCCTTTTTTTCAATTACTTTCTACGTTTCTAATCATCAGTCTTTTTCCAAGTACCAGTTTCATCTGACAACATGTCCAATGTATGTGAAATAAAGTTTCACCATCCTTACCTCTAAGGAGCCGTGTGTTTACAATTTCCAAGTTGCTGTTGTTCTTTTGGCAGTCCATGGGATATATTTAACACTTCAAAACACTGCAATTTAAAGGCATAAATTCTCCTTCAGTCTTCCTTATTCATTGTCTGTTTTACATACAAACCCAGCAATTGAATACATGATAGGATCAGGTACACTTTAGTCTTTAAATTGCCAACATTATTCTTTAGCACTTTGGAGAGGTCCTTGAAAGCATATTTTCCTAATGCAACACATCTTTTGCTTTCTTGACTGCTGCTATTTGTGAGTGTTGTAGATCCAAGTAAAATCAAATTCTTGACTACTTGATTGTGAATCTAAGTGAAATAGAATATTTGAGTGAGGAAGACTAAATCACTATGAGTCGCAGACTACTCAATGGCACATAGCAACAATAATGACGTTGTCTTAATCATTTTGAAGACTATTAATTAATTAATTAATAATAAAGTTAATTATTTAACTAATAATAATTAAGTTGATTATTAATAATAAAGTTTTCTTAATAATTTTGGAGACTATTATTCTTGAGGTGTACCATTGAGTTGAAACTAAGTATAGCTGACCTTCAGGGTGGTTTTCATATGCACTTAATCAAACAGGAAATATTTCCCACCTTCCTATCTCTTGAAGACTAGATGAGGCTATTGGTCTTTGTCCTGATAATAAGAAGAGCATTCGTGTTTGCCCTAAAATGTTTTCAATTCTTGAATTCTTATATGCATTGAGCTTGGGTTGGCAACAATACAAAGACATTCACTCATTTGTAAAGAAACTGTGCTGCAATACCAAAGGCATGTGAGTCAAATCTATCACCTGGTATGTGTCAGAAGGATGAGCAATCTCCTCTCATGCTCAGCTATGACTCAACTCCAACTCAAAGGCACGTAAAAACACAACAAATGCATCAACACACCCACAATATCAGAGCTAGATTTAAGATGGAAGAAATGCTCTCCAGACAAAGCTAAGACTAGCAGTGAGAGGTCAGAGTCCACAGGTGTTTTGATTTTGCTTTTCCTTATCACAGTCTTGGTAATATCCAAGGAATAATTCAACCCTTTTGACTTAATTTTCCTTATCTGAAATTTGAGGAGTTTCTAATAGACTACAATATGGCAGTGTATTTTGCTCTTGCATAAATGGAAGAAGTATCATAAGAAAAAACAACATATCTCTCCATAAGAATATCTAATATTCTCACAGAGATTTGTGAACACCAAAGAATGAGACAGTTATCATATCTTATGATTGCTTTATGATTATTATAAGGCTAAACAGGAACTTTTACAAACATTAATAGATATAAAATCAATGCATTAGCAGGTAGTTCTTTGGAGAATATTTAGTAATAAAGAGCTCTATTTCCCTACAGAAGTAAGGACACAAGTTAGGAATGCAGATTTTGAAGGCCTGATCTGTTACTGTTGTTGTTGGTTGTCTTTAGGTGAGCACGCACTCATAGCGACCCTAAGAACAAAAGGCCTGAAGCCTCTCTACAACTATTGACAATTATTAAAGTTGAAAGAGTTTCCAGAGGCATGTTATTTAGGAAGTGGATACCACTCTCACTGATCTAGTACCTCAAAATACCTTATTGCTACTATTACCTGGGACCCACCAGAGCTCTTCTTACACCTCAAGAGCAAAATATTTCCCATGTTTTTTTGATCTCTGATTTAACTAATTGGGGCTCTGTGTTTCTCTCTTATCTTTCACTGTCATTCCCAAATCCACCACCTTTTCCATCAGGTCAGCCTATATTTTCCAGTCTGAAGTCATACTTGTAATTGATGGGGTGGTATTAATAAATTCAGGATTATCCAAGCATATCTGTTAATATCATTATAAAACTGACATCAGCCAACAAAACTAGGTACTTTGCCATTCTTCTTGTTGTTAAGAGCTGTCAAGTCACTTGTGATTCATAGCCACCTTATGTATAATAGCTCTGAGCTCTGCCCTATCCTGTACTAACCTCATCATTTCTGACACACCCACTCCATTATCCTAGTTACTGAGTCAATTCGTCTCATACAGGGTCTTCCTGTCTTGCACTATCCCTCCACCTTCCTAACTATGATGTCCCTCTCCAAGGACTGGTCCCTTCTTGCAACATGTCAAAAGCATGTCAGATGTAGCTTCAGAATCCTTGTCTCCAAGGAGTAGCCTTCTTTCACCCTCTCCTGGATAAACTTGTTTGTTCTTCTGGCAGTACATGCTATATTTAATACTCTTCTTCAGCACCATAACTCAAAGTCATCAATTCTCCTATTAGCCTTCTTTACTGTCCAGATTTCTAATGTATAGTAAGAATTTGTGAAAACCATGTCCTGAATCATGTGCTCCTTGGTCTCTAGATTGACATTGCTGCTCTTCTGTACCATGGAGAGGTCCCTGACAACAGATTTTTCCAATGCAATTTATCATTTGATTTCCTGGTGACTGATACCAAGAGTGTTGATTATGGATCAAAGCAAACTGAAGCTGTTAACAATCTCTTCACCATCTATCATTATATTGCCAATAGGACCAGTGGTGAGAACTTTGTGTTTTTGATGTTGAGCTTTAAGCCATATTGAAGGCTGTAGTAATTGACCTTCTACAGCAAATGCCTCAGGTCCTCCTCAGTTTCAGCAAGTAAAGTTGTGTCATCTGCATAACTCAGGTTGTTAATGAGTCTACCTCTAATCCTGATGTCATATTACTCATCATAGAACTAAGCCTTTCAGGTGATCTCTCCTGCAGATAGATTGAAAAAGTACAGAGATAAGATCCATCCCTGGAAATTACCTAACAACATCATTGATATCACATGCAAACAAGATCCTGTTGAAAATTATACAAAAAGGACTGGAAAAGTACAACAACAGATAACTGCCAATGTGCAAGCTGGGTTTACAGGAGGCCATGATACTAGGAATATTCTAGATAATGTTAAATGGATCTTGGTTGAAAGCAGAGAATACCAGAGGAATGTCTTTCTTGACTATTCAAAAGCATTTGACCGTGTGGATCACTATAAACTGTGGTTAAATTTGAGAAGAATGGGAATTCCAGAACACTCGATTGTACTCATGCAAAACCTATACTGGACCAGCAAGCAATCCTCAGAACAGAGCAGGGTTCAAAATCAGGAAAGGTATATGCATCCTATCTCCACACTTTGCACTAGAATTCTTTTCTTCTTTTCTTTAGTCATGTAAAGTACTTTAAACTGCCTGTTTACCAGGAGAGGGAATGCATCTTTCTTAGATTAGTTTCTTTGAAACTGTTTTTCTCTTTCACATGTAAATTGTACCTTAAACTGCTTGCTTACCAGGAAAGGAAATGTATCTTTCCTGGATTAGCATTTAAAATAATATTTTCTCAGTTATGTATAAACTGCACACAGGAGGGGAAGACCCTCTATGAGGTGGATTGGTTCAGTGACTGGAGTAATTGGGAAGGGTGTATCAGAGACAGTGCGATTGGCACAAGACAGAGTAGAATTTAGGGCTGTTCTACATAGGGTCACTATGAGTCACAAGCGACTTGACAGCACATAACAACAACAACAACAATACATAAACCGTTTCAGAATTTATCTGTTTACTAACTTTATGTAAACTGTTCTTTTTGACTGTAAAAATCCTGTAACATTAACTAACAAAAGTAATATGTTAAGTAGATTAGCATCTAATCCAAGTATAAACATTGATGACCACTATTAGATGGGGAAGAAGTTTTTTAGATAACTGCTCTCCCAGATCTACAATAAAGTGCTTCAGATATTGCAATCTGTGTTATTGGCAATAGACTATTGAAGAACCCTTTGCATTCAGTAACAAAATGACAGACTATGGAATTGCGACTCTACAGAGGATTCTAGTCTTACTAAATAAAAACAAATAAGCCATTCTGGTAACACGGGGACCTCATATGTGTCAGAATAAAACTCAAGATGTTCAGTGGCTGATTATTCAGAAGTAGGTTCCCATAATTTCTTTATGAGAAGCCTCAGAAAATCTTGGTGGTGTAGTGGGTAATGCTTAGGTTGCCAATTGAAAGTCCATGGTTTCAATTCACCAATCTCTCTGTAGAAAGATGGGGAATCTCTTCTTGTAAGGGAGGAGTCTGTGAGTCAGACTGCAGTGGATTGTTTTTTGTTTGGGATTTTTTTTTTTTTGGCGGGGGGGGGGTGGGTAAGCAGGAAGCAGAGAACTCAGTCTTCTCTCATGTATATCCTCATAAACTTTATTGAAAAAGAAAAGGGAGAGGGAGGAGGGTCAAGGAGGAAAGAAAAAAGTAATTCTATTTAAAAAAAAAGCGGATGTATGCAGATCTCTGTATAAAACCTCTCTGTCCCTTTCTAAGACACCTTCACTGCTCCCAAGGCTGCTCCTCTGGAATGCCTAGATCCGAACTCCAAGTTCAGAAGGTGTTCCGTTGGCTGCTTCAGCTTTTCCTACACTTTTTTCCTCTCTTCCCTCCCTGCTGGTTTCTCTGCAGGAGAGGAGGGGGCTAGCCCTCCACCTCCTCCCCCCCTTGTTGTTTACAATGAGCTACCCATCTCTCTAAATTAAGCTCTCTCTGGTCTCCCACTTTTGCAAGCCATGTGCTGAGCCCCATGAGCCGACTTGTGGCATTTATTAACGCAAGAGGAAAAGTGCTTGCCTCATCAGAGGGAGCAGCTGGAGACTGAGCGCTTTTCAAAGGCAAGGAAACTGACCTCTAGCTCAGCTGCTGGATGCCTGGGTATTGCAGACTCAGAGGATTCTCATTCTCCCTCTCCCTGTCTCTTCCCCTATGCACCCCCCTTGCTCTCTCCAGCCTCCACCCACTCCTTTCAGTGGTGTCCTGACCTTGCAAGGCCTGAATCCTCCCCCCATCCATCTCCCTACATTGTGTCTCTCCAGTGAACTCATGCTGGGAGATTAATTGCTGCTATCACCCCTAATCCATCACACTTCCCAAAGATTGTTTTGACATCTAGTTAATTTTTGGCTGATGATTTATCAAATTCTTATTACCGTGCTCTGAAGGGGCTCATTTATTGTGTTGATTCATGGTAATGATAAAGGGGAAGCATTTTGAATTTTAACTACATTTCCCTCATGCTTCTTCTACCCTGTGTAGTGGGAAAAAAAGAAAAAAAGGGAGCAGGAGGGGCTGTAGCCAGGAAACTCTTCACCAATTCCTAATGTGAAAAAAAAAGGGAGGTGGGGCCCAAACCTCCCATTATGTGAGCAAAAGCCTAAAGCCTGAAGAAGAAGGTTTTATAGGTATATGTATGTATGTGTGTGTGTGTGTGTGTGTGTGTGTGT
>NW_006399937.1:1340106-1341248 GCF_000299155.1 Elephantulus edwardii | reverse complement strand
TATATATATATATGAAGTATTTTTAGCATCTGGATCTGAACTTACATTTGGAAAGCTCATCCCCCCTAAGGCTCTTAAACATTTATTACTCTGTAATATTACCTAAATGTCTACCACCATTTTATTCAAATGGAACTTAATGGTGAATGATTTTAGCCACATACTGGTGGAAATGTGAAATGACTTTTTTGCCAGGCCGGATGGCCCTCCCACTATTTAAAGTGTGGAGAGCTTCCATCACTTTGCTATTGTGAATAATACAGCAATAAACATGAATGTGCATACATCTGTTTGAGTTGTGGCTCTGGTTTCTATAGGGTGTATTCCTAGCAGTGGAATTGCTGGGTCAAATAGTATTTATATTTCCAACTTTCTGAGAAAGCACCAGATGGCCCTCCAGAGTAGTTGTAACATTTTTACATTCCAACCAGCAGTGAATAAGAGTTCCAATCTCTCCACAACCTTGTCAGGTTTTGTTGTTTGCTGCCCTATTAGACTTTGTTTATAGTTGCTGGGTGAGATGATATTTCATAGTTGTTTTGAATTCCATCTCTTTGGTTCCTAGGAATTTTGTACATTTCTTCACAACCATCAATAAATGAATGGCTAGAAAAACTATGGTATATCCACACAATGGAATATTAAAGCATTATTGAAAAAATAATAAAATAGTAAAACATTACACAACACGGGGGATCTTTGAGGACATTATGCTAAGTGGTATATTTCAGGCACTAAACGATAAATACTGTATAATACTGATAGGGTCATATTAATAAGTTCAGAATTCTCTATGAAACTATAGTTATTTTTCTTCAGCCTGCAAAACTAGTTACTTAGCCTCCAAATTTTCTGTTTCCTTCTTTAGTCATGTGAAGTAGTTTGATCTGTCAGTTGACCAGAAAGGAAATGCATCTATCCTCAATCCTGGTGAGGCTGGTTCTCCAGTCATATGTAAATTGTATCTTAACTTGCCTGTTTACCAGGAAGAGAACTGTGCTCTTCCTCAATTTGTTGTTGTTATGTGCTAGAGTCCCTTGGGACTCATAGCAACCCTATGTGCAACAGCCCTAAACTCTGCTCTGTCCTGTGCCAATCGCACTGTCTCTGACACTCCCATCCCGATTACCCCAGTCACTGAA
>NW_006399937.1:1334326-1339772 GCF_000299155.1 Elephantulus edwardii | reverse complement strand
TCTTCAGTACTTTGGAGAGGTCCCTAACAGCAGACTTTCCCATGGCAATATGTCTTTTAATTTCCTGACTACTAGTGCCAAGAGTGTTGAGTGTGGAGCCAAGCAAACTAAAGCTGTGAACAATCTCAGTCTCTTTGCCATTCATCCTGATGCTGCCAATTGGTCCAGTGGTGAGAATCTTTGCCTTCTTGGTATTGAGCCTCAATCCATATTGTAGGCTGCAGTCTTTGACCCTCTGCTGCAAGCACTTCAGGTCTTCCTCAGTTTCAGTAAGCAGGGTTGTGTCGTCTACATAATGCAGATTGTTGAGAGATCTTCCACCAATATTGACCCCACCGTTCTCCTCATAGAGCCCAGCCTCTCGGATAATCTGTTCTGCATACAGGTTGAAAAGGTATGGAGACAGGACAAATTCTTGTCATACATCCTTCCCAATTTTGAACCATGCAGTGTTTCCTTGCTCTGTTCTGACAACTGCCTTTTGGTCCAAGTATAGGCTTCGCATTAGCACGATCAAGTGTTCTGGGGTTCCCATTCTTCTCAGAGTCAGCCACAGTTTGTTATGATATACACAGTCAGATGCTTTTCCATAGTCAATGAAACACAGATATACATTCTTCTGGTATTCCCTGCTTTCAACTAAGATCCATCTAACATCAGCTACATTATCCCTAGTACCACAACCCCTTCTAAATCCAGCCTGGACTTCTGGCAGTTCTCTGCTGATGAGCTGTTCCAGTCGTTTTTGGATAATCTTCAGTAGAATCTTGCTTGCATGTGCTATCAATGATATTGTTCTATAGTTTCCACACTCTGTTGGGTCCCTTTTTTGGGATAGGAACAAATATAGATTTCTTGCAGTCAGTTGGACTTCTTCAATTACTGATATTTAAATGTGAACGGTTCTTTTGAGATGTAGAAATTACCTTTTTTATTAACAAAAGTGTTGTGTTAAATGAGCTAGAGTTTTACCCTAGTATAAAAAACTGATGACCACTCCCAGATATGGAGGCAGTCTTGGAGGTGACTCGCTATCTCCCAGATCTGTATAATAAAGTGTTTATGCATATTGCAATCCATTTGTCTTACTGGCAATTAACTACGGAAAGAACCCCTTGTGTTCAGTAACAGTACCATTGCTACAAAATAGAACAGACATGTGGGGGTCGTTGCTGGGGACTGTGGAAAGGGTACATAGATAATGAACATTGCATTGGAACAGATGAGGGGAAGAATTGTTTGAAAGGAATATATGGTTTTGCATTATATGTATGAGAACATGTCCATGTCTGGAACAAGGAGGGAACAAATTGTGGGGTGGGCTAGGGGAGGAGAAGGGCAGGGGTAGAAAGTGTGGAGCAATGAATAATTTTAAAATCATATTTTTTAAAAAGTGCAGGGAGACATTTGGTCACACCCAAACCACATTTGTCAGTCCATTCAGAGGCACAGAGAGCCTATGGTGCTGAGTAGAACTGGTCCACAGTGCTTCCAAGATTATATTTTTTTTTCCTCCTGCAGAGCATTTGGTAGGTTCAAATCACCTGTGTTTCAGTTAACATTCAAAGGCTTTACCAATTGCATCACCAGGATCTCTAGAACTCCTAAATGCCTCATTTCCCTTTCAACTAGTTAATAAGTCCAAAGTCATCCCTCAAACTTTGTAAAGAGTGAGGTAAACTGGTTTCTCAAAGATTGAGTCAAGGGATGATATGAGGACCTCAGGGGAAAGGTATTCACCAGCAATTATAAGGGTAGCTATAAGGGTATGGAATTAATTCAGGCAGAAGGACATGATATGGAGAGGCCCTGCATTTACCCAGTGGACAGATTCCAGGCCATGCATCTTCACACAAGATTTCCTACCAAAGCTAGGAAAGCAAAGTCAAGAATCAGAAATCTCCAACCAGAAGACTTCAACAGCAGCAACAATAACAAATCCTACATAAAAGAATTTTAGATTTAGAGCACTGGTCCAAAGCCCTAATATTACATAGAGTGAGTATTATCCAGCTCTGGCTTTGTGCACTTCCCAACACTTGAGCTGAGTTCAGGGCCATTGCCACTCACTGACTAAGGTGACTTTATTATTATTTTTTTTTTTAAATCATGAAACCCAATGCATCGCTGTGGTAATCCCAGACTGTACTAAAATCTTTAGGACAACTATAAATGTTACTTGTCTGTGCCCTTGCAGGAGATTCACTGGTAACATTATCTGATATTTCAAATAGTGAGAAATTAGGAAAAGATCAATTGTCCTTCCTTCACTTTTTAAAGGAATTACATAGTTTGCTTTCACAGTCTCTTCTAAAGAAGGGAAAATGCCTGTCTCTGAAAATTGTGAAATGAATTTTTATGTAATGATTTTGCCACATTTTGATTCATGCTTTTCCAATTAGAATAATAATTAAAATAAGACATGATTTTGCAACTTTCAGAGAGATTACACAGTGGCTGAAGTGTTGACCTGCCAAAAGAAAGGTTGGTGGTTCCACCAGAGGTTCTAAGTGAGAAATGTGAGCAATCTGCTTCCAGAAGATCTGATTCACAGACCCTATGAGTAGCCCTAATCTGTACTCTAGGTTTGCCATGACTTGGAAATAACTTGATGGCAGTAGGTTTGGGGTTTTTATTTGGTTTCCCCAATACTCTTCACATTACCTTAGTTTACTGATTGACTTAGATTGTTTAAAATTTTCTTTTATTATCTTTGAGAACTATTAGTCTTTAATGTCAAGAAAGCAAAAATCCTAACAACTAAACTCATAGGTAACATCATGATACATGGAGAAATGACTGAACCTGTCAACAGTTTCACTTTATTTTTTTAAAATTTTTATTTTATTATTTTTGTGTGAGTGTACTGTCAAATCAGATCTGACTGGTACAGGAGGGGATTGTCACTCCTTCCCTGGCAGAACATCAGGTGGATTCAAACCGTGTGCCTCTAGGATTGTAGTTGCAGCTCCTTAACACTAGGTCACCAGAGCTCCCCAGTTTTACTTTTATTTTTATCCAAAATTAACATCCATAATAATAACAGTCAGGAAATCAAAAGTTGATGTTGCATTGGGAAAATCTGTTGTCAAAAATTTCCTTAAAGTGCGAAAGAGCAAGAATGTCAATTTGAAGACTAAGGTGCACCTGTCTCAAGCCATAGCACTTTCAATTTCTTCATATGACTGAGAAAGTTGAATCATTAATAAGGATGACCAAAGAAGATTTGAGGACCTTGAATAGTGGCATTGTGGAAAAGTACTGAATATCTCCTGGATGGACTACCAAAAGATCAAACAAATTTGTCTTGGAAAAAGTGCAACTACATGCACCTAAAAGGCAAGGATGGTGGAGGAAATGCAACAAGGATACTCTAACGAGGCAAACTTCACGTCAGATAATTAGAATATGTTGTTATGCATGATATGTCAGTGCTTGGGGAAAAAAGTCATGTTTGAAAAAATAGATGGTCCACAATAAAAAAGAACTAAATGAGGTTGAAGACCTTCAATGAGACAATTTATCAGATAGATTCAGTAAAAAGAAGTAAGAACCTCAATGAAATGGACGAGTGAATGCAATAATAAGCTTGAACATGGCTAAGATTGTAAGAATAATGTTGTTGTTATGTGCCATCGAGTCACCTGTGACTTGTAGCAATCCTATGTACAACAACCCTAAACCCTTCTGTATCCTGTGCCAATTGTATTATCCCTTACACACCTACCCACATTACCCCAGGCACTGAATCAATCCATCTCTACTCGAGAGTCTTCCTCTCTTGCACTGTACCTTTACCCTCCCTAACATGAAGTCCCTCTCCAAGGGCTGGTCCAGCCTTGCAACATGTCCAAAATATGTGAGACACATTCTTACTCTTTAAGATTTTAAAGAAGCCCTTTGTAGCAGATTAGCTGATTGCATTATGTGGTTTAATTTCATGGCATTCCCAGCCATCGATTATGGATCTAATTAAAATAAAATCATTGGCCATGTCAATATTTTCTCTATCATGATGCTGTTTATCAGTCATGAGAATTTTTGTTTTCTTGATATTGAGGAATAATCCATACTAAAGACCATAGACTTTGAGCTTCATCCATGTTTCAAGTCTTCTTTATTTTCAGCAAACAAGGGTATGTACTCTCTATATCATGGATTGTTAATGAGTCTTCCTCCAATCCTGATGACATGTTCTTCTTCAAAAAGTCAGCTTCTTAGATTATTGGTTCAGTGTACACATTGAATAGGTATGAGAAAGGATACAATACCAGCAAACACCTTTCTAGATTATAAAATATCAAATATCCCTTTGTTTAAAGCAACTGATTCTTGGTCTACATGAGGTTTCACATAAACACAATAAAGTGTCTGAAATTCTCATTCTTTTGAATATTATTCATAATTTGTTATAATCTATAGAGTCAAATATTGTGTAGCCAGTAAAACACAGGCAAACATCTTCCTGAAATTTTTTGCTTTCAGCCAAGATCTATTTGATATCACTACATTTGTTTTCCTCAGCACAATCTTGTTAATGGAGGCCCCCTTGTTACAGTAATTCTCAAATCAGCAAACTCTCTGATCTCTCCAGAGCCTTGAGTAAAGGTGTATGTAAAGGATGTGGCCAGCAAGGACACAACCTCCTCTGATCTCTCATAACTCAACAAGGGGTAACAATCCGCACCACCATCATCCATAGCCAAACTGGTTGCTATGAGATCAGATTGTCCCCAACACTCCCACATCTATATCGACCAAGTCCAGGGCCCTTACCACTCAGTTTTAAAAATCTTTTGCAGTAATGGCCACATAGAACTCACAGATCATATTCCCAATTATGGAGTTTATTAGGGAAGTAACAGGTTACAATTCAGATTGGAAACCAGATACAATTTTTCAATCAGAACAACTTTGTAGGTGTGCTAATAGGCCCTGTGATCTTTATTGTGGTTCTAGGTCAGTGTTACAAAACTCCTGTAGTCCTATTAATTATGGCACAGACACCACGAGCAATCTCCCTTTCTTCTAGTCCTCCAGTAAGCCTGGGCTGGATGAAGGCCCTCGGCTGTGGCTCCATGAGAAGGCAGTTTGGAGGAGCAGTTTGCATCAGCACTTTCTCAATTCAGTCTCTGGTTCTTCACTGCTGCTCTTGTCTAGATCCAGGTCTGTCTCTCATGGGAATTTCTGGTCTAAATGTTCTTATGCTGGACTCTCCACTTCTGCCTTCAAACCTATGCAACTGATACATGGTGACATGACAAAACTGACACTTTCTTCAGTAAGATGGATTGACACACTGACTATAAGTAACAATGGGCTAAAGTACATCAGAGATGAAAGGATGTTGTTGTTGTTATGTGCCGTCGAGTCGTTTGCGACTCATAGCGACCCTCTATGCACAACAGCCCTAAACCCTGCTCTATCCTGCACCAACTGCACTGCC
>NW_006399937.1:1315363-1333326 GCF_000299155.1 Elephantulus edwardii | reverse complement strand
GCATAATCAATGAAACACAGATAGACATTCTTCTGGTATTCTCTAATTTCAGCCAAGATCCATCTAACATCAGCAACAATATCCCTAGTACCACGATCCCTTCTAAACCCAGCCTGGACTTCCGGCAGTTCTCTGCTGATGTGCTGTTCTAATCGGTTTTGGATGATCTTCAGCAGAATCTTGCTTGCATGTGAAATCAATGACACTGTTCTGAGCACAGGATAAAGCAAGATTCAGACCCATTCTTCTTAAGGTCACTATGAGCTGTATCCAACTTGACAGCATCTAACAACAGAAACAACCAATGTGGAAAACCCTGGTTTGATTCCCAGCCAATGCAATTCAAGCACAGCCACCATTCTTCTGTCAGTGAAGACTTGGGTGCTGTTGTGCTTCTGAACATGTTTTACTGAAGCTTCTATTGATAAAGACAAGCTAGAAGAAAGCTCTAGTGATCTACTTCTGAAAATCAGCCCATGAAAACACTGTCAACCACTATAGTGTAATTCTGTTGCTTTGGAGTGACCTAGGGTCTAGGACTAGCCAAATAACATAGAATTCTTCTTTTAATTTGAACTTCTTTGATGAAAATTTAAATATCTTTTCATATGCTCATTACTTCCTTGAACATGCTTTTTAAAAAGAATAGATTTAAGATACTTGCTTACCTATTTTCTTTTAATACTTTCTTTATTAATTATAGATTTCTAAGTGTTCTTTCTGTTGGCCTAGTGGATAGATAGTTATGCTACCAAGCCAAAGGTGGGTTTTTTTAATCTGAAGCCCTCAGGCCTGGCTTTAATAGTTTTTCATCAAACTTTCTTCTAAGTGGTATAGCACTGGTCTGTCCATTTGTTGTATAGAGGTAACTTGTGGTTGCTATGATGCTAAATACTATTGCACTGATGTGTCAAATGTGATAATTGTTACTCATGGTGGACAGTGTTTGGTCAAGCTCCCCAGTTAAAACAGGCTTGGAACGAGGAGTGGCATCGATTTCCAAAATAGTTTGCCTCCAGAAACTCTATAAACTTAGAGGAATTATGAAAGTTAAACAAGTGTTCAGGTCTTTCTTTCATAGGGTGACTATGAGTTGTCTACAACTTGACGACACTTAACTACAAGTGTTTTAAGTATAAAAGTTGCTACAGATGTTTTGTTTGGGAGAAAGATGGACAATCTCCTCTGATGCAATATAATACCTCTAAAAACCATTTGGAAAGTCAACTCAATGATACCTACATATATACAGCCCAGATGTCTTGTTTTGTTTTGTATTTTTAATTTTTATTTTATTTTGGGGTTTGCTTACAAAGTTTGTTACATTGTGTTTTATACGATCCTTCATTCACATTGCATTTCATACAATTATTTAGATTCATTATATTTTCTAAAATGAATGAACATTAAACTATGCTCACCATTGTCCAGCCTTTCCAGATCCCCCCTGGATCTTTCCTATTTCCTTTAGCACAGATATCTTGAATATGTTCCTAGAATTGTAATCTTTCTTTTAGTTTTATATCCTATGGCCACCAGTGCTCCCTACGTTTTAGCAGATTTCAAATATTATATGTTGATTTCTGTCTACTATTTACCTTATAATTTTCTTAAAATTTAAAAAAATCTTCCTTATCACAGCAATTATGAAACAAGTTAGACTTAAATTTTCTTATATGTTCTAGATTTTTGCACAAATCAAGCTATGAATGGTCCTATATTTATTTTGTAACATTATTAAACTTTCTTCAGTGTTTTAAAAATCTCTGTCAATTCGAAGGTGGTATAGCACTGGTCTGTGCATTGCTGTACAGAGGTAACTTATGGTTGCTGTGATACTGAACACTGTGACACTGATGTTCCCAACGTGGTAATGGGCACCCATGGTGGACAGTGTCTGCTGGAGATTCCTGACTAAACAAGCCTGGAAGCAGGAGCGGCATCCACTTCCGAAATGGCTTGCCTCCGGAAACTCTATGTACGAACAGTGCTCAGGCTGTTCGTTCATAGGGTCACTATGAGTCGTCTATGACTGGACAGCACCTAACAACAACAACAACAACAACATAAATTTTGTTAGTGAAGATATTTGTAAATTACATTTTTTCTTCTTTCTACTATTTAAGTTTCATAATTTCTTTTTTTAAAAACATGAAATTAATTTATTTGTTTAATGAATTCAAGTTAGATAAGAAATGTTTCTTGATGTTAAACTCTTACTAAATAATATTGTGACATTTCCTTGCTGATAATCCCCTAAATTTCATAATTTCTTATCCAACTTCTAGAACACCAAGAATACTGTTAAATGACCATACTGATATACAATATGTTCAATTTGTACTAGACCTTAATGAGATCATCTTTAATATATTATTATTTAAATGTAATTATGATTTTTAAAATTTAATGTACATATCATTAATCATGTTAAAGTATCTTTATAACACCAAGTTCAGGAAAAATATCATGTTTGTAATTAATCAGCAATAGGATTAAATTTTATAAAATCTTTTAGGGTATCTATCAAGTTAATGATATAATTTTGTGTGGATGTTCATAATGGTGAGTTATACTTCAAACAAACTCAAGCTAAAGTATTTTTACATCTTTGGAATAATTCTTGGTCATGAAGAATCATTCTTTAATATTCTTCTAGATATATCTTAATATTTTAATAAGTGTTTTTGCATATATACTTAAAAGTCAGAAACGAGAGAAAATCTTCATAGTTTTATTTTTTTGTTTTAATTGTCTTCAAGTCAGTTTTGACCCTTAATGACTTTTTGAGCAAATGAATGAAATATTGTCCAGTGTGAGCCATTTTAGCTACTATTCTTAAGTTAATTGCTGTAGCCATTGTATTAACTGATCTCAATGAGGTCCTTATTCTTCACAGTTCTCGACTTTGCCAAACATGACATTCCTTCCTAATTGTTGTCATTGTTAGGTCCAGTATGACTCTTTGGAACCCTATGAACAGCCTAACTGAACCCTGCTAGGGCCTTTACCATACACAACATTTCTGATATACTAGAGCCCCTTGCTTAAAATCACCATGTCAATTCATCTCATTGAGTCTTCCTCTCCTTCTATGACCTTCTTGCTAAGAATGATTTCCTTTCCAAGGAATATCATCATCTAGCTAAATGTCTGACATATAAAATATGAAGCTTTACTATCTTTGCCTTGAGAAGCTCTCTGCGCATTTTATCCGAAGATACATCTGTTCTTTTAACAGTCTGTGGAATGTTCAGTGCTCTACTCTAGCACCATAACTCAATTCTTCTTCTTTGTTCATTGTCCAGCTCTCTGATGAACAGTAGATAATTGAGAAAACTATGACTTAGTCTTCATACTAAAATCACTGCTCCTTTGTAATTTGGAGAGGTTCCTGACAGCAGACTTGCCCAAGGAACAATCAAGGGTGTTGGTTGTTGATCCAAGCAAGACAAAATTATGGACAGCCTCACTCCTTTCTCCATCTATCACAATGTTGACTTTTGGTCCTGTAGTGAGGACCTTTTCTTGATGTTGAGATGCAATCTATACTAAAGGCTGCAGTCCACATATCGTTCTTACTTTCAATAAACAAGATTGGGTCATTGACAAAATGCAAGTTGTTGATAAGTCTTCCTCTAAGTCTGATGTCATGTTCCTCTTCATAGAGTCCAGCTTTGGAAATTATTTACTCAGTATACAGAGTGAATAAGTATGGAGAAAGGATATAACCTTGATGTACACCTTTTCTGATTTAAAACATACTGTATTCCCCTGCTCCCTTTAGACAATAGCTTCTTGATCTAGATCTAGATTTCTCATCAGTACAGTTAAGTACTCTGGGATTCCCATTCTTCTCAATGTTAGTCACAATTTGTTATAATCCACACTGTAAAATGACTTTGCCTAAAAATAGACATTTTTGTCTTGTCTTCTCTACTTTCATTCAAGATCTTTCTGACATCCATAATTATATCCCTGGTGCCATGGTCTCTTCTAAATACAGTTTGAAGTTCTGGAAGTTCTCTATCAACTGTCATAGCCATTTTCAAATGACCTTCAGCGATATTTTGCTTACATATGATATTAATGATATTGTTTTATAATTTCCACATTCTGTTGGATCACCTATCTTGGGAATGGAGACAAATATAGATCTCTTATAATCAATTGGCCAGACAGCTGCCTTCCAAATTTCTTAGCATAGACTGGTAAGAACATCCAGGGCTGCATCTGTTAGTTGAAGCATGTCAACTGATATTCCGTTGTTTCCTTGGCTCTTATATTTTACCAGTGCCTTCAGTGCAGCTTGAAACTCTTCCTTCATTGTTAATGGTTCTTATTCATCTGGTACTTTTTGACATTTTTCAGTTTCCACTAATTTTTTTGTTACGGTGATTTTGTGTATTTCTTCCATCTTCTTTTGATGATTCCTAGATTATGCAGGGTTGTGCCCATAGCATTTCTCACTATTGCACATCAAGACTTGAATTTGTTTTTCAAATCTTCCAGATTAAGAAATATTAATGAAGTTTTTCACTTTTTATTCTCTGACTCCAGCTCTTTGCACATTTCCTTATAAGTTTTTGCTATCTTCTCAGGCTACCCTTTAACATATTCTAGTCATCTCTTTTATTTCAGCATCTCTTCCTTTTATTTTGGCTTCTCAATGTTCTGCTGCAATTTTCATAGTCTTTTTTGACATCCATTTTAGTTTTTTCCCTTTTTCCTCCTTCTTTGTAATCACCTTCTGTTCTTTATATCTTTGACATCCTCCCACAGTTCCTCTGGTCTTTAATCACTGCTGTTCAATGCCTTAAACCTGTTCTGGAGATGATTCTTAAATTCTACTAGGATAGGTCATATTATTAAGGTCATATGTTCGTTCCTGAGGACTAGTACTAATTTTCTTCAGCTTTAGTTTAAACTTGCATATGGATACTTGATTTTCTATTCCCCAGTGATTCTTCCAGTGAGTACAGTAAATCTGATTCTTATGCAATCTATCAGATGTAGTCCATGCATAAAGTCTTCAGTTGTGTTCTTTAAAAAAGAAGAGACTCTGAATATTTCACTACAGTGCAAAGAAGCCAAAACAAAGGGAAGAAAACAAGAAGTTAAGGAGCTGTCAGGAAGACACGGCAAAATATTATCATGAAATGTACAAGGAGCTGGAATCAGAAAATCAAAAGGGTTGAGCTCACTCAGTATTTCTTAACTGAAAGAACTCAAGAATAAAGTCAAGCCATGAGTTTTAATGCTTAAGGATGCAATAGGTAGGATATTAAATGATTTAGGAAGCATTAAAAGAAGATGAAAGGAGTACACAGAATCATCGTACCAAAAAGAATTGGCTGACACAGAAGAATTTCAAGAAACAACATATGAGCAAGAGGCAATGGTAATGAAAGGTCAGGCTGATCTGAAGAACCTGGCAAAAAAATAAAGCCCCAGGAATTGAAGGAATATCAACTGACATATTTCAGCAAAGAGATGCTCCCTAGATGTGTTCACTAAGTTGTACCAAGAAGTCTGGAGGACAGCTACTTGGCCAATTGATTGGAAGATATCCATACTGATTCCATTCCAAAAAAAAGGTGACCCATCAGAGTGTGGAATTTATAGAACCATGTCACTAATATCACACACAATCAAAATCCTGCTGAAGATTATCCAGAAAAGACTTGAACAGTACATTGACAGAGAACTACAAGAAATACAAGCTGGCTTTAGAAGAGGTCATGGCACTAGGGAAATTATTGCCAATGTCAGAAGGAATATTGCAGAAAGCAGAAAGTATCAGAAGAATATGTTTCATTGACTATGCAAAGGCATTTGGCTATGTGGATCGCAATAAATTGTAGTTAACCTCAGGGAAAATGGGAATCTCAGAACACTTGATTGTGCTTATATGAAACCTATGCTTAGACCAAGAAGCAGTCCTCAGGCAGAGCAAGGAAACAGCATGGTTCAAAATCAAGAAAGGAGTTCATCCGGGATGCATCCTGTCCCCATACCTTTTCAATCTGTATGCAGAAGAGATCATTCAGGAGGCAGGGCTTTATGAGGAGCGTGGCATCAAGATTGGAGAAAGACTCATCAACAACCTATGTTATGCAGATGACACAACCTTACTTGCTGAAACTGAAGAAGACCTGAAAAAGCACTTGCTTGAAAAGGTCAAGGACTGTCGTCTTTAATATGGATTGAAGCTCAACATCAAGAAGACAAAGATTCTCACCACTGGGCCAATTGGCAAACCATATTAGATGGAGAAGAGATTAACAGTTTTAGCAGTTACACCTTCCTTGGATCCACAACCAACACTCTTAACACCAGCAGTCAGGAAATCAAAAGACAAATTTCATTGGGAAAATCTGCTGTCACGGACCTCTCCAGAGTGCTGAAGAGCAATGATGTCAGTCTAAATACAAAGATGTGCCCAATCTAGGCCATTGTATTCTCAATTACTTTTTATGTTTCAGAGTTGGACAATGACTAAAAATGACAGAAGAAGAATAGATGCCTTCGAGTTGTGGTGCTAAAAAGGAGTCTTGAACATACCATTGATTGCCAAGAAAACAAATAGGTCTGTCTTGGAGAGGGTGAAACCAAGTTTCTCCTTGGAAGCTAGGACTTTGAAGCTCTGCCTCACATACTTTGGGCAAGTCACCAGGAGATCCAGATCCTTGGAGAAGGACATCGTGCTTGGAAGGGTGGACGGACCATGCAGGAGAGGATGAGATGGATTGGTACAATAACTGGGGCCATGGGCATTGGTGTGTCAGAGTTAGTGAGACTGGCTCAGGACAGGGAAAGGTTCAAAGCTGTTGTACATAAGAGTAGCTATATATCACAGGCGACTCATTGGCACATAACAACAATAACACACTATGACAGGTTTGGAAGCATGAATGGCATCCACTTCTTAAATAACATGCCTCCAGAAACTCTGTAAACTTTGATAAATGTTGATAGTTGTAGAGGGCCCTCAGGCTTTTTGTTCATAGGGTCACTATGAGTCATGCTCAACTAGAAGGCAATCAACAAAAACTATGAAAAAATCATAGAGCACACAAAATTTGATCATTCAGTTTTCAGCCTCATCTCTGTCACCAGTTTTACATTGACGACCTTTCTTTACTCATTGCTTCCAACCTTTGCATCCCAATCACCAATAATTATTGATGCCTTTTGATTGAATGTTTGGTCAATTTCAGACTGCAAAAATTGGCAGAAATCCTCACTCTCCTTCTCTTTGGCTGTTGTTGATGTTTGTTGTTATGTGCTGTCGAGTCATTTGCGACTCATAGCGACCCTCTATGCACAACAGCGCTAAACCCTGCTCTATCCTGCACCAACTGCACTGCCTCTGACACGCCCATCCCGATTACCCCAGTCACCGAATCAATCCATCTCATAGAGGGTCTTCCCCTCCTGCGCCGTCCCTCCACCCTCCCAAGCATGATGTCCCTCTCCAAGGACCCGTCCCTCCTGACAACATGTCCAAAGTATGTCAGACGAAGCCCCAGAATCCTTGCCTCCAAGGAGTAGCTTGGTTTAATCCTCTCCAAGATGAATCTGTTTGTTTTCCTGGCAGTCCATGGTACATTCAGTACTCTTCTCCAGCACCACAGCTCAAAAGCATCCACTCTCCTTCTGTCCTCCCTAGTCATTGTCCAACTCTCTGATGCATAACAAGCGATTACAAAGACCATAGCCTGTATCAGGCACACCTTAGTCTCCAAAGAGACACCGTTGCTCCTGAGTACTTTAGAGAGGTCCCTAACAGCAGACTTTCCCATCGTGATACGCTTTTTGATTTCCTGACAGCTGGTGCCAAGAGTGTTGACTGTGGAGCCGAGCAAACTGAAGCTGTGAACAATCTCAATCTCTTCGCCATCCATCCTGATGCTGCCAATTGGTCCAGTGGTGAGAATCTTTGTCTTCTTGACATTGAGCCTCAGTCCATACTGAAGGCTGCAGTCCTTGACCCTTCCCAGCAAGTGCATGAGGTCCTCCTCAGTTTCAGCAAGCAGGGTTTTGTCATCTGCATAACGCAGATTGTTAATAGATCTTCCACCAATCCTGATGCCACAATTCTCCTCATAGAGCCCAGCCTCTTGGATAATCTGCTCTGCATACATGTTGAAAAGGTATGGAGACAGGATGCATCCCTGGCGTACACCCTTCCCAATTTTGAACCATGCAGTGTTACCCTTCTCTATTCTGACTACTGCCTCTTGGTCCAAGTATAGGTTTCGCATTAGCACAATTAAATGTTCTGGGATTCCCATTCTTCTCAGAGTCAGCCACAGTTTGTTATGATCCATACAGTCAAATGCCTTTGCATAATCAATGAAACACAGATAGACATTCTTCTGGTATTCTCTAATTTCAGCCAAGATCCATCTAACATCAGCAACAATATCCCTAGTACCATGACCCCTTCTAAACCCAGCCTGGACTTCCGGCAGTTCACTGCTGATGTGCTGTTCTAATCGTTTTTGGATAATCTTCAGCAGAATCTTGCTTGCATGTGAAATCAATGACACTGTTCTGTAGTTTCCACACTCAGTTGGGTCACCTTTCTTTGGAATGGGAACAAATATAGATCTCTTCCAGTCAGTTGGCGAAGTGGTTGTTCTCCAGATTTCTTGGCACAACTTGGTGAGCACATCCAGGGCAACATCTGTTATCTGAAATACTTCAATTGGTATACCATCTATTCCTGGGGCCTTATTTTTTGCTATTTCCTTCAAAGCAGCTTGAACTTCTTCCTTCATCACCATAGGCTCTTGCTCATATGTTATTTCTTTAAATGTAGTGATGCATATATTTGAATAATAGTCATATTAATTAGTCTTCCTAATAGGCATATGTATAGTATCCTATCACTCTTAGACTTGCACTTCAGGCTGGATCTTGGAATTGCCTTTTTAACTAAGAAATCAACACCATTCATTCTTCTTAAGTTTTTCATTCCTGACATAGTAGATGATATGGTTATCTGACTCAAAGTGGCTCATGCCAATTCATCTCAGTTCCCTGATGCCTAGAATATCAATCTTCATGCATTCCATTTCATTTTTTACAACTTCCAGTTTTCCTGCACTCATACTTCATACATTCCATGTTCTAATATTAATTGTGTTTTGCAGCCATTTCCACTCAATTTTGAGTGACATCTTTGTCTGGACTCTACCTCTAATACTGTAACTACCCACATTCCAGAGCTTATTGGATTTTAAAAGACCTCTTGTTTTGGAAGTGGATAGTCAATTCCTAGTCTGCCTTCATCCACGAGCTCTGTTGTAACCTCCCCACCATGGGTGACCCTCCTGGTACTGGAGACACTGAAGGCACAGATTCCAGCATTACCACATACCACAGGTTACATCTGTACAGCAGACTGAGAGGCAAGTGCTGTAGTAATGTTGTTGTTGTTGATTGGCTTTGAGTCAAGCATGACTCGTAGAGACCCTATGAACAAAAGACCTGAAGCCCCTCTTTATCAAAGTTCATTGAGTTTCTGGAGGCAATTTGTTTAGGAAATAGATACCACCAATCTATATATATATCTCTAAGATACATAGTATTTGGCAGCATGTAAATGATTGCTCAATAAATGAACTGATGGATGTTTTACCTCTAGAAGGAAATTGTAAAGACAACTGAGCATACAAATATCATGGCAAAGGACACCCTTTTCAGACCCCAGCTGTAGTCTATGTCGGCGTGACAGAATGGAGTCCTAGATGAAGGTATTGGCACAGACAGTGGCTCAGCTGGATCTTTAGTACTGGTCCTTAGCACAGAACCAATAGTCACAGACACTGTCTGGGGCTTCATTTGCATTCCTGGCTGCCAGTGGACATCTGGTTTGGGGGTCAGGACTCTCAGAGAAGCTGCAGCTGTCCTTGTTGCTGCCTGCAGATTTCTACCCTAGGTTTCTGGATCCCCAGCAGGGGCCTCACATGACCAAAAATATGAAACTAAATCTCACAATCTTTGTTCTGCAGATCATTTTGCCCACATCTCATCCAAGTTAGATTTGCTTCTTCATTTGGTAGTTCATGGTATATTTAGTATTCATCACCAAGACCACAATCTAAAGGCATCATTTTCTTCTTTTTCTTGCCTATTTGTTGTCCAAATTTTAAATGCAAAAGAGGCAGTTAGAAATACCATGGTTTGTGTCAGAAACACCTTTAAAATAACACTTTGGCTCTCGAGCAGTTTTTAAAAAGTCCTAGCAGAAGACTTTCCCAATGCATTAGCATTGTTTAATTTCTCCATATTTCCCTAAGTGTTGATTGTATGTACAAATAAAATGAAATCCTTGATAGCATCAAATTTTTCTCCACTTATTAAGATGTTTTTATTAATCCAGTTGTGAGAATTTTTGTTTCCTTTAACTTCAACTTGAATAATTGACGATCTGTTATATAGTTATTCTCTAGTTTTATTCTGACATCGTATTCAGGTTTTCTCTTTTCTCTTGGCATTAGTGTAGTAAATTTCATTCTTCTGTACTCTAGTCAATAATGTCTAAATGTGTAGTCATTCTTTATCTTTTTTGCATGCAAAAATAATTCAGTGGTCATACAAAATTCAATTATCTCGAATGTCATTTCTATCACTTCAGCCATAGTTTCCAACCTCTAATTCCTCATTTCCAACTTTTGCATTCTAATTATCAATATATCTTGATTGAATATCTGATCATTTTAACTCTATAGAAGTTGGTAAAAATTCTAAATTTTATCATTTTTTATTTTAGTGGTTGGTGCCTGTTGTTGTTGTTATGTGCCGCCAAGTCGCTTGCAACTCACAGCGACCCTATGTACAAGAGTCCTAAAAGCCATTCTATCCTGCTTCAGACACACTCACTCCCACCACCCCAATCACATCAATCCATCTCATTGAGGGTCTTCCTCTTCTGTGCCATCCCTCCACTTTCTCAAACATGATGCCCCTCTTCAAGGACTAGTCCCTCCTTGCAACATGCCCGAAGTATGTCAGATGAAGCTTCAGAATCCTTAACTCCAAGGAGCATTCCGGCTTCACTCTTTTCAGGACAAACCTGTTTGTTCTCCTAGCAGTCCATGGTATATTCAATACTCTTCTCTAGCACCACAGCTCAAAGGCATCAATTCTCTTTCTATCATCCCTATTCACTGTCCAACTGTCTGATGCATAGCACGTAATTGCAATGACTACAGCCTGGATCAAGCGCACCTTAGTCTCCAGCCTGATGCTGTTGCTCTTCAGTACTCTTGAAAGGTCCCTGACAGCTAACTTTCCCAGTGCAATTTGTCTCTTGATTTCCTGTCTGCTGAATCCAAGTAAACTAAAACTGTTAACTATCTCAATCTCATTACCACCCATACCGGCCCAGTGATGAGAATCTTTGTTTTCTTGATGTTGAGCTTCAATCCATGTTGAAGGCTGCAGTCCATGACCCTCTGAAGCAAGCACTTCAGGTCCTCCTCAGTTTCAGCAAGCAGGTTTGTGTCATCTGCATAACACATTGTTGATAACTCTTCCACCAATCCTGACGCCACATTCCTCCTCGTACAACCCAGCCTCTTGGATGATCATCTGTTCTGCATACAGATTGAAAAGGTTTGGAGACAGAATACATCTCTGACAAACCCCCTTCCTGATTTTGAACCATGTAGTGTCTCCTTACTCTGTTCTGATGACTGCCTCCTCTTGGCCCAAGTATAGATTTTGCATAAGTACAATCAAATGTTCTAGCATTCCCATTCTTCTCAGAGTCAACCATAGCGTGTTGTAATCCACACAGTCGAAAGGCCTTTGCATAGTCAATGAAGCACAGATAGACATTCTTCTGGTATTCTCTGCTTTCTGCCAAGATCCATCTAACATTAGTTATAATATCCCTAGTACCATGAGCTCTTCTAAATCCGCCAGCACTTCTGGCAGTTCTCTGTTGACATATTGCTCCAATCGTTTTTGAAAGATTTTCAGCAGAATCTTGTTTACATGTGATATTAATGATATTGTTCGGTAACTTCTGCACTCTGTTGGGTCACCTTTCTTTGGAATGGGAACAAATATTGATCTTTTCCAGTCAATTGGCCAGCTGGCTGTACTCCAGATTTCTTGGCACAATTTAGTAAGCACATCCAGGGAAGCGTCTGTTTGTTGAAATATGTCAATTTGTATGCCATCAACTCCTGGAGTCTTGCTTTTTGCTCATTTTTTCAGAGCAACTTGAACTTCCTCCTTCATCACCACAGGCTCTTGCTCATATGTTATTTCATGAAATTCTTCTGTATCAGCCAATTATTCTGATACAATAACTCTGTGTATTCCTTCCATCTTTTTTTAATGCTTCTTGGATCATTTAACATTCTACCCAAAGTATCCTTAAGTATTGCCACACGTGGCTTGAATTAGTTTTTCAGCTCCTTCAGCTTAAGAAACGCTGAGTGATTTCAGCCCTTTTGATTTTCTGATTCCAGCTCTCTGCATAGTTCATTATAATATCTTGCTTTGTTGTTCGAAGCTGCCTTTTGAAATTTTCTGTTCAGCTCTTTGATTTCTTCCTTTAGCTTTGACTTCTCGGCACTCTAATGCAATACTCAGAGTGTCATCTGACATCCATCTTGGTATTCTCTTCCTCTTCAGCCTTTGTAATGATCTTTTGCATTCTTCATGGACGATTTCTTAATATCCTCCCAGAGCTCATTTGGCCTATGCTCATTGGTGCTCAAAACTCAAACCTGTTCCTGAGATGGTTTTGAAATTCTAGTGGGACAGACCTAAGGTCAAATTTTGGTTCCCATGGATTTGATTTAATTTTCCCAACTTCAGCTTGAACTTGCATATGAGTAGTTGGTGGTCTCTCCCACAATCATCATACTAACAAGTCTTTATAATATGTATATTTATGGATATTTTCTTATGCATAGTTTTTATAGAAAATACTAGCTATCCTTTTGGGGGGAGGTCACTTATGACACCTGATAAACTGGTGAAATTTCATAATTATCTGTGATTTGAAATGGGCTAAATAGCATTAAGAAATAATTCTTCTTTGAATATTTTTCCATAAACTGTATTTAACAGATAATTTTTAACTATTTTTTATATTTCTTTTTTCCCCAATTTTTTTTCATTAATTTTAATGAAAGTTTACAGAGACTTAAAGTTTCCATTGATTCACTCTTGTGCTTTTCTCCCTGCCCACTCCCTTACCCCCAATTCACTCTCCTCCTTGAAAAGTAAAAGAAAACCTCTTTCATTGTTATGTAATCCTTCCCGCGCAAGTCTACTCCACTGTGCAGCCTTCAGTTTGGATTCCTGTTATGACAATGATACCTAATTATATATCCCCTTTAAACAGTTCTCTCCCTCATCTGTTTCAATGCAGTATACATCATTCTTCCCCTCCTTTTCTGTCTTCTCTCAACCCCAATGTCAGTCCCGTTTTACAATAGTAGCCCTATGCAATATTTGTCCTTTGTGACTGAGATATTTCACTCAGCATAATGCCCTCCAGGGTCACCCATTTTGCATAATATTTCATGAGTTCCTTGTTTTTCAATGCTGCATAGTATTCCATTGTGTGGATATACCGGAGCTTCTCTATCCATTTGTTTGTTGATGGGCACTTGGATTGTTTCGAGCTCTTTGCTACTGTGCATAAAGCCACAATAAATATGGGTGTGCATAATTTTAACTGCATCTGTAGTTTTTTATTACTTTCTAAACAGTCTAATTCTAAGTTTATTTTATTTTTATTTAATTCTACATAAAAACATTTTTTCTTTCTCCTGTTAATGTGGGAGTTATCACATTATTCATATTTATACTTTTATTCCTTTTTGTTGTTTCACATCATAGAGAATGTGACATGTGTTATAATTCTTCACTTTGAGGCTTTCATTCTAGTTTAGGAAAAGATTCTCCACCCCTCTCCTCACTCCCAATTAGAGCATGGCTCTTTCAAAAGGAACTGTATTTCTACCATATATTAGGGTAAATTATGTGCTTCCTTGGATGTGATGCCATTCTATACACACACCTTTGCATGTTGAATTGTGCTCACAGTCTTCCTATTTTCTGACAGCCTTCTGTCTTTTCTCCTATTTAAAAAATATGTTGACCAAGTATTCCAGAAAGATGATCAGGTCAGTAGGTAACAGCCCAGAACTTGTACAACTAAGACATCACAAAGCAAAGATGATAGATACACATGATAATTTTGTATTCATGAGTCTTATCGGAAATTATAAAGAACTTCAAATACTGGGGTGGGGTGGTGGTGGTGGGAAATGCAATGAAAACATTGAATAAAGAGATCTATGGAGTGGAAACTACAGAACAATATCATTGATTTCACATGCAAGCAAGATTCTACTGAAGATTATCCAAAAACAACTGGAACAGTACATCAGCAGAGAACTGCCAGAAGTCCAGGCTGGGTTTAGAAGGGGTCGTGGTACTAGGGATATTGTAGCTGATGTTAGATGGATCTTAGCTGAAAGCAGAGAATACCAGAAGAATGTCTATCTGTGTTTCATTGATTATGTAAAGGCATTTGACTGCGTGGATCATAACAAACTGTGGCTGACTCTGAGAAGAATAGGAATCCCAGAACATTTAATCGTGCTAATGTGAAACCTATACTTGGACCAAGAGGCAGTAGTCAGAACAGAGCAAGGCAACACTGCATGGTTCAAAATTGGGAAGGGTGTACGCCAGGGATGTGTCCTATCTCCATACCTTTTCAACCTGTATGCAGAGCAGATTATCCGAGAGGCTGGGCTCTATGAGGAGAAGCGTGGCGTTAGGATTGGTGGACGATCTATCAACAATCTGAGTTATGCAGATGACACAACTTTGCTTGCTGAAACTGAGGAGGACCTCATGCACTTGCTGCAGAGGGTCAAGGACTGCAGCCTTCAGTATGGACTGAGGCTCAATGTCAAGAAGACAAAAATTCTCACCACCGGACCAATCGGTAGCATCAGGATGGATGGCAAAGAGATTGAGATTGTTCACAGCTTCAGTTTGCTCGGCTCCGTAGTCAACACTCTTGGCACCAGTAGCCAGGAAATTAAAAAAATGTATTTCAATGGGAAAGTGTGCGGTTAGGGACCTCTCTAAAGTACTGAAGAGCAATGGTGTCTCTCTGGAGACTAAGGTGCGCCTGATACAGGCCATGGTCTTTGCAGTCACTTGTTATGCATCAGAGAGTTGGGCAATGGAGGATAGAAGGAGAATTGACATCTTTGAGCTGTGGTGCTGGAGAAGAGTATTGAATGTACCATGGACTGCCAAGAAAACAAACAGATTCATCCTAGAGAGGGCTAAACCAGGCTGCTCCTTGGAGGCAAGGATTCTGGGGCTTCACCTGACATGCTTTGGACATGTTGTAAGGAGAGACAGGTCTTTGGAGAGGGACATCATGCTGGGTAGAGTAGAGGGACAGCGCAGGAGGGAAAGGCCGTCTATGAGGTGGATTGATTCAGTGACTGGGGTAATCGGGTTGGGTGTCTCAGAGACAATGAGATTGGCACAGGACAGAGCATGGTTTAGGGCTGTTGTACATAGGGTAGCTATGAGTCCCAAACGACTTGACGGCACATATCAACAACAACAACAATGGAGTGGTAAATTGTGAGCAATCTGATTCAGCTCTTTTAAACTTTTGTGAAACAGTTTTCTTATTGGTGTAGGATTCCAGAGCCTGGTTACAAAAAGAAAGGTGAAATTTTCCTCTGATCCACTTTAATTTCTAAGCTACTCCAAGGAGGGAGCTCTAGTGGTGTAGAAACTGCACTGAAATCCCAAAGACACCCAGTTTGAATGTACCAGCTGTTCCACCAGATAAGGTGGGTAATCTCTTTGCAAGTAATTTACTAACTCCGAAAACTTTGTCGCAGGTCAGCTGTGAGTTTGTTCTGACTCATTGTCATACAGTAATAACTCCTCTTCAGATCTTGTCCCAGCTTTGCCAGAAACCAACGTTTTTCCATTGTGTGTACATCACAAGAAATGTGCATAACTCTAAATTTAGAGACTTGCTCCTCTTGAGGCTGATGGTATGCACTGTCCTAGAATATTTCTGGGTTGGCAGTGGCTATCCCTGACAGAATGTTTCTATAGATTTAGTATCAGGAACACTTCACCCCTTAGGTAAAGTGTACTTGTATACTTGCATGTAACATACAAACAAAACAATACAGAAGATTATTTTAAAATTACTAGAATGGTACGTAGATAGAGAACTGTGAGAAGTTCAAACAAGATGTAGAAGATGCTGTGGCACCAGGGATATCATTACGGAGGTCAGATGGATCCTGGATGAAAGTAACGAATATCAGAAGAATCTCTACTTAGTTTTGTTGACTATGCAAAGGTATATGACAGGGTGGGTCATAATAAGTTATGGGAAGAGTGGGAATCCCGGAGTACTTAATTGTGCTCATGCAAAACCTTTACCTAGACCAAGAGATTGTTGTGAACACTACATAGTTTAAAATTAAGAAGGGAACTGCATCAGAATTTTATTCTCTCTCCATTCCTATTCAATCTGTATGCTGAGCAAATTATTTGAGAAGCCAGACTCTATAAAGAAGAATGTGGCATAAAGATTGGAGGAAGACTCATCAATAACCTGCATTATGCAGATAATAAAACATTGTTTGCTGAAATGAGCAGGACTTAAAGCACTTGTTGCAGAAGATCAAAGAACACAGTCTTCAATATGAATTGCATCTGAATGTCAGGAAAACCAAAATTCTTACTACTGGACCTGTGGGCATCATGATGATGATAGAGAAAAGATTGAAACTGTCAACCACTTCATCTCACTTGGATTCCAAATCTATACCATTGGTATAAGCAGAAAGGAGATAAGAAGACATAAGCAGACAGGAGATAAGAAGACATATTGCACTGGGAAAGTCTAAAGTCAGGAATCTCTCAAAATTATTGAGAAGTAATGAAGTCATTTTAAAGACTAAGGTGCAGCTGATTTTTCTGATCACTTGCTATGCGTCTATGAGCTGGACAACGAATAAGGATGACAGAAGAACTGAAGTTTTTGAGCTGTGGTGTTGGAGAAGAGCATTGAACATCCTAAAGATTGCCAAAAGAACAAGCAAACACATCTTTGAGAAAGTTTAGCCAAAGTGCTCCTTGGAGGCAAAGATCATAAAGTTTTGCCTAATATACTTGGAGTAAGTTGCTAGGAAAGACTATTCCTTAGAGAAGGACATTATGATTGGAAAGGCAGAGAAAGGTTCAGTGAAGGAGAGGGAATCTTCAACCGAGTGGATTGACCCAGGGATTGCTGCAGTGGCCTCTAGTGTGTTAGGAGGTGTGAGGATGGCACAGGATAGGACAGGTTTCAGTTCTGTTGTTGTAGCGTCGTACTTGACTTCACGGCATCTAACAGCACCTCATCTCTGCACAGAGAAGTACATGAACTCCTCGCACTAGGGCTGAGGTAATACAGTATCTGAACTGATGCCAAGTACAGTCTAGCACATAGTTTGGCACCCAGGTGGATCAGGATCCAGGTGCACGCAATCTCATGTGCTTCTTTACTTACTAATGTGGGCAGAGTAAACCATCTGGGTGCCCTACCTGCATTTAGCCTTATACTGGCAGAGAAACTACCCCTGACCAGGAAGGCTGCCCTAGATGTCTGTGAAGCTGGCAAAACTTCTGTCACAAGTTGGGTACTTTGCATTTTTTACACTGCCTCAAAGCTAGTAAAGGTGACATCTGTGTCCCAGTATCATAACTTAATCTTTGCACAGTGTCCTCAGCCACATTTCAGATAAGAAGAGATTCTTTCATGACTAGAATTATAAGCTCAAACCTTCACTGTTTTATAGATGTATACAAATAGATAGATAGATAGATAGATAGATGATAGAGATAGAGATAGATTATAGATACAGAGATTGAGATTG
>NW_006399937.1:1306862-1314292 GCF_000299155.1 Elephantulus edwardii | reverse complement strand
CAGGAAATCAAAAAGCGTATTGCGATGGGAAAGTCTGCTGTTAGGGACCTCTCTAAAGTATTCAAGAGCAATGGTGTCTCTCTGGAGACTAAGGCTCGCCTGATACAGGCCATGGTCTTTGCAATCACTTGTTATGCATCAGAAAGCTGGACAATGACGAGGGAGGACAGAAGGAGAATTGACGCCTTTGAGCTGTGGTGCTGGAGAAGAGTATTGAATGTACCCTGGACTGCCAGGAAAACAAACAGATTCATCCTGGAGAGGATTAAACCAAGCAACTCCTTGGAGGCAAGGATTCTGGGCATGTTGCAAGGAGGAACAGGTCCTTGGAGAGGGACATCATGCTTGGAAGGGTGGAGGGATGGCACAAGAGGGGAAGACCCTCTATGAGTTGGATTGATTCAGTGACTGGGGTAATTCAGATGGATGTGTCGGAGGCAGTGCGATTGGCACAGGATAGAGCAGGGTTTAGGGCTGTTGTACATAGGGTCGCTATGAGTCGCAAATGACTTGATGGCACATCATAACAACAACAATTTTTTCTTTCCCATGCTTGACTCTCTTGGCCTAGTGGCAAGAAGCTGCTCTGCAATCCTGAAGTTACTGTGAGAGGGTACTTGTTACTCCTTGAGAGAAGGATGGGCAATCTCCTCCCTTGTGATTAACTGCCTCTGAAAACCCAGAGGAGTGTGAGCTATGGGTCAGTTCCACCTTGACAGTATACAAAACCTTTGCTTGACTTTTTGTTTTTTAATTGTTTGGGATTTTGGGGTATTTCTCAGAATGAGTTTTTATTATTCCTTTTGTGTTTTACTCTTGTTTTGGTACTTGGGTGTTTTTTTACTGACTCTCTCTCTCTCTGGCAATAGTAATGAGATTGGAAAACAATGATAGCATTTTGTAAAATCAGTGACTTATCCATTTGTAAGTATCTCTTGTAAAAGACCATAATCGATGGACCTCCACTAATAAATTATACATTAGTTGTGTAATCAAATCCACTTTATCTGTGAAAAGAGTCCATGAAGAAGCCCAACCTCAACCATCAAAAGAAGACCAGGATGGATGGTGGAATGTTGTTGTTGTTGTTAAGTACCTTCAAGTCGAGCATGATAGCGATCTTATGAACAAAAGATCTTAACCCTGTTCTTTATCTATAGTCATTTCTTTAATGTTAGTAGAGTTTCCAAAGCATGTTGCTCAGGAAGTGGATGCCAATTCTACTTCCAAGCCTGTCTTAATCTGGGAGCTCAACCAAACACTGTCCATCATGGGAAAGCATTATGGCATTTGACAGTATTACAACAAACCCAAGTTCTCTGAAGACAGCAAACTGACAAACCATTGCTATATCACTTAGAAAAATATTCTTGCAAACACATTAACTCAAGGCCTGAAGGCCCAACAAACTTTTAAATACTAAGTCCTACCTTACAGGTCCTGATTGACTTAAACAAGAGGCTTCCAGCCCACAGCTGATTACTACCTAAATCCAGTAAATCAAATATGCTCAAACATGATTGTTAATGAAATAAAAAGCCAACCAAAGTGTTTATACTTGACTTTCAACTAAAACAAGAGTCTACCCTCCAGAATCCAACTGTTTCACAAGTGGACCTCCAAATTGGAAACTTAATCAGGACCCAACCCACTTTTAAATACAAAGGTTCTGCAATGAGAAAAAAAAAGAAAAAAAATCTTAAATTCTTATCAACATCTTTCCTTGGAGGCCAGAATTTTGAAGCTCCATCTCACATACTAGCAAAGGCTAGAAGGGACCAGTCTTTGGAGAAAAACATCATGCTCTGAAGGGTGGAAGGACAAAGCAGGAGAGTTAGATGATGGATAAAATGTATTAATACAGTAACCAGGGTAATGGAGATAGGTGTACTGGAGTCAGTGAGATTGGCTCAGGGCAGAGTTCAGAGCTATAGTACATAGGGTTACTACGAGTCACAGGCAACTTGATGGCAAACAATAACAACAACATTAATATCACAAGCAAGTAAAATTTTGCCTTTTGTTATTGTTGTGTGGTGTCATATCAAAACCAGTTTTCAGAGGCTGTCAATCACATGGGAGAACATTGCCACCATTCTCTCATGGAACAGCTAGTGGATTTGAATCTCGTGTCTTTAAGATTGCAGTACAGCTTTTTACCACTAGATCATCAGAGCTCCCTATTTTAAGATGATTACTTCCTGTTTTGCAGAAGATTATTAAAAACGGCTGAGAAAGTACATTCACAGAAAAGCAAATATTATTAGGAACAGGCTGTAGAAATTGGAATATCATTGCTGGTATCAAATGGATCATAGTTGAAAGCAGAGAATACAAGGAAGATGTTTACTTATATTTTATGCACAGTGTGTATCATAATAAAGTATGGATATTATTGGGAAGAATCAGAATTCCAGAACACTTAATTGTGCTCACACAAAACTTGTACATAGACCAAGAATCAATCATTTTAATACAATGAGAGGCTACTGCATTGTTAAAAATGAGAAAAGAACAAACAAATCTGTCTTGATGAAGTGCAACTCGGGAGCGTATTACTAGCAAGGTGAAACTCTATTAGCAGCTCAACTTCCTATGAACTGCTCCACCAGAGCTCCTTTACTTTTGGTTGTTGTTGTTAGGTGCTATCAATGGAGTACGAGTTGGAGTGACCCTATGAGCAAAAGATTCAAACCCTGTTCTATCCTGTGCTGTTCTTACACACAAGCAGTCACCATGTCAATCCACCTGATTGAGGATCTTCCTCTCCTTCGCTGACCCTCCACCATTTCTAGCATCATGTCCTCCAAGAAATAGCACCTCCTAGCAACATACCCAAAGTACGTGAGGCAAAGCCTCATCATTCTTGCCTCCAAAGAGCACTTTGTACTCTCTCCAAGACATATCTGTTTGTTCTCCTGGCCATCCGTGGGATGTTCTGTGCTCTTTTCTAACACCACGGCTCAAAGGCATCAATCCTTCTCTTATCCCTATTCATTGTCCAGCTCTCAGATGCATAGCAAGTAATCAGAAAGACCATAGCCTGAATCAGGTGCACCTTAGTCTTCAAACTGACATCACTATTCCTCAGTAATTTGGAGAAGTCCCAAACTGCAGATTTTCCCAGTTTAATGTGTCTCCTTATTTCCTGACTGCCAGTACCAAGGGTGTTATTTGTAGATCCAAGCAAGATGGAGCTGTTGACAATCTCCTCTCCATCTATCATGATGCTGCCTATTCGTCTGGTGCTAAGAATCTGTTTTCTTGATACTGAAATGCAATGTTGTCTGGCTAATGGATTGAAAGAGGTTCATATTGGTACCCATCCCCAAGAAAGGTGATTCAACTTAATGTGGAAACTATAGAATAGTATTATTAATATCACATGCAAGCAAACTATTGTTGAAGATAATTCCAAAACAGCTAGAACAGTACATACCACAAGTTCAAGCAGGATGTAGAAGAGCTCATGGCACCAGGGATATCGATGCTAATATCAGATGGATCCTGGCTGAAAGTAAGGAATCCCAGAAGAATGTCTGCTTGTGCTTTATTGACTATGCAGAGACATTTGACCGTGTGGATCATAAGAAGTTGTGGCTGACATTGAGAAGAATGGGAGTCCCAGAGCACTTGATTGTGCTCATGCGGAACATACATCTGGACCAGAAGGCTGTTGTGTTAACAGAGCAGGGGAACACTTCATTGTTTAAAATTGAGAAGGGAATGTGTCAGGTTTGTGTTCTCTCTCCATATCTATTCAGTCTGTATGCTGAGCAAATTATCTGAGAAACTGGACTCTGTGAAGAGAAGTGTGTCATCAGATGCTAGTCCATGATATATGCAGTATTTTCCCCACCACTAGAATTCAAATACATAAATTCTTCTTTGTTGTTCAATCTTAACATGCATTTGAAGCAATTGCAAATACCATGGCTTGAGTCAGGTGTACTTTAGTCTTTAAAGTGATGTCCTTGTTCTTTCACACTTTAAAGAGGTCTTTGACAGCAGATGCACCCAACGCTGCTTCCATAGGTGTAACAACAATAAAAGAAAATCTTTGACAACTTCAGTCTTTTTTAGTTTATAATGATTTTCTTTATTGGTCTAATTGTGAGGATATTTATGAAACACAATGTATACAAATTTTGTAAAAAGATAGAAAGGTGAAACAACTTATTACAAACTCTGCAATTATGTCTAATGTAGCTAAAGTGATTTCATATTGGCTTTGTAAAAAAAAAAGAAATTTAAAATATTTAGTGACTAGATGTGTTCTCAGACTACAAAGAAACTGACTACAGAGCCATGGGGATGGAAGTGTATGTATGCATGCAGAAATTGTATAACCACAACAAATTTGAAGATATTTTCAAATAAACACCGCAAACACTGCATCTTTTAGTTACACCATACCAACCATCCTCAGTCCTAAGCCACCACTAATCTACTTTCCACCTCTATAGAGTTCCCTATTCTGGACTTCTCAGAAAAAACAAAATAATACAGAATCTGATTTACTGTGACTTTTTTTGGTCCAGTTAGCATGATGTTTTCAAGATTCCTCAATGGTATTGTATACATCTATTTACATTGTTTATACTTTGGTAGATCACATTGTATTTGCTTATTCTCTAGCTTAACTACTTAGTCACAGGGGGTCCTGCAAAAGACAATAGAAGAAAGGAAAATGACTCTACAGGAATTTGATGCCTCTGGCACCAATAAGTTTAGAAAGGATCAAATTTTTAGCCATCAAAACAATAAAATCTGACATTTACTCAAGTTAACATAAAACTTTACACTAAAGATCTATGCATTGCCTATGTGAAGTTGTTATTGACTCTATATCAACTAAAGATAACAACAAACCATACAAAGAGAAGAAATAAAACTGGTCTTGCAAATATTTGTCCAAAATTATTGATCTGAGTTAAGGGAATCGATCATGTCCACCATAAAACTATTATTGCCTCCTTACTCATCTGCCTATGAAAGTGATGCTACCAAGCCAAAGGTGGGTGACTATTAACCTGCGGCCCTCAGGTCTGTCTTTCATTGTTTTTGTTCAGACATTCCTCTAGGTCATATAGCCCTGGTGTACAAGTTGCCAGCAGTCACTTGTGGTTGCTGTGAGGCTGAACACTGTGACACTGATGTGTCAAATGCGTTAATGTTTGGCTACCCAATGCGGACAGAGAGTGGGGCGGAGCTCCCCAATTAAAACAAGCTTGGAAGGAGGAATGGCATCCACTTCCATAATAGCTTGCCTCCGGAAGCCCTATGAACCTGGAGAGAGGATGAAAGACACACAAGCGTCAAGGACTCTCCTTCATAGGGTCACTATGAATTGCCTGTGACTCGACGTCACTTAACAACAACATCTGCCTATTGTTGCTTTAATTTCCAGCTCATTCTGTTCCATCTTACAGTCAAAGTTAAAAAATATAAAGAATATATATGACATAATCTACCTTATCCTGCTTGTCAATAAAGGCCTCTCTGTGAAAATAACAAAATGAGAGGGAAAGAGAAACTACTTATATTAAATTTATTCTGAAAATTTATTTATAATTTCTTTTTACCTCAGGTTTATGTTTTAACAAATGCGTATTTTCAAGCCTACATTCTCATACATTGAATTAGATAAACTATTGAAGAATGATATATAAACAATAATAAATGAAGTAAAAAGCTACCAGGCAAACTAACAGACAAGAAAAATAGCCTGAAGAGACAGCAGCCACCAGATCAGACTCGGGTATAAAATAGATGTTAGAATTACAAGACAGAAATCTTAAAATCACTAAGACTGTAGGGAGCTCTGGTGGCCTAATAGCAAGAAGCTATGCTACAGTCCTGAAAGACCATGGTTCGAGGTCACCAGCTGTACACAGGAGAAGAATGGGCAATCTCTTCCTCTGTGATTAACTGCCAGCCATGGGCCGGTTCAGACTCTAAGGTAACCAAGAAGAAGACTGTATGCTGTGAGTTTTAATAATAATAATAACATAAAGATAACAAACAAAAACAAGTAAGTAATATAAACATATTTGGAAGCAGGACTGGCATCTACTTCCTAAACAACATGCCTCCAGAAATTTTATGAACTTCTATTAATGTCCATAGTTGTAGAGGGGCTTCAGGCCTTTTGTTCATAGGGTTACTATGAGTCCACGTGAAGGTAACAGCAACAATATAAACATAAGCTTATTCCTGATTGTTCATTAAATAAAAACAACCTACCTTCCAGAGTCCAACTGCTTCATATAAGAGTCTCCAAACAAAAGGCTTTAAAGCAGGCCCCCCAAAATCTTTTACTCACAGAGGCCTGCCCACCGGGTCCTAATTGGTTTAAATGAGAGGTTTCCAGTCCAAAATTTATTATTAATTAAATCAGAACTACCAAACAGCTTACACCTGAAACCTAGACTTAGATCTCATATGCAAAATCTATATATCCCTTGACTAGGAGACGCTTGTGCAATCAAGCAAGGGGACACTATATGGATTAAAATTAAGAAGGGAGTGTGTCATGGTTGTATTCTCTTTCCTTATCTATTGAATCTGAGTGCTGAGAAAAATGTTCAAGAAGGTGGACCATATCAAGAGGAACGTGGCATCAAAATCAGAAGGAGATTCATCAATAAACTGTTACGAAGATGACACAAGCTTGCTTGCTAAAAATAAGAAGGATTTTAAACACTTGTTGCGGAAGATCAAAGAATAGAGGTCAACAAAGATTGCATCTCAATGTCAAGAAAACTAAGATTTTTACCACTGAACCAGTAGGCACCATCATGATAGGTGGAGAAAAGTTTGAAACAACTTCATCTTTCTTGGATCCACAATCAATACCCTTATTAAAAGCTCTCAGAAAATCAGGAGACATATTGCACTGGGAAAGTCTGCAGTTAGAGGCCTCTCCAAATTGTTGAGGAGTACTGATGTAAATTTGAAGATTAAGATGTGTCTGACTCAAGCTGTGGTCTTTCCAATCACTTGTGCATCAGAAATGACTAAGGATGACAGAAGAATTGATACCATTGAGCTGTGGTATTGGAGAAGAGTACTGAGCAACCCATGGATTGCCAGAAGAATAAATAATTGTGTCTTGGAAAGAGTGCAGCCAGAGTGCTCTTTGGAGGAGAAGAAAGATTCACATACTTTGCTTCACAAATTTTGGGTATGCTCCTAGAAGAGACTGTTTGTTGTTGTTGTTGTTGTTATGCGCCGTCGAGTCCTTTGCGACTCAAAGCGACCCTATGCACAACAGCCATAAACCCTGCTCTATCCTGCGCCAACCGCACGGCCTCTGACACACCCATCCCGATTACCCCAGTCACCAAATCAATCCATCTCATAGAGGGTCTTCCCCTCCTGCGCTGTCCCTCCACCCTCCCAAGCATGATGTCCCTCTCCAAGGAACC
>NW_006399937.1:1230406-1304922 GCF_000299155.1 Elephantulus edwardii | reverse complement strand
TGTGCCAAGAAATCTGGAGAACAACCACTTGGCCAACTGACTGGAAGAGATCTATATTTGTTCCCATTCTAAAGAAGAGACTAGTCCTTGGAAATGGACATTGTGCTCAGAAAAGTGGAGGGTGGTCAAAGAGGGCAAGAACCTTGACTTGGTGGATTGACACAGTGACTGTCGCAATGGGCTTTAAGGTGTCAGGAAGTGTGAGGATGGCACAGGATCGGACAAGGTTCAGCTTTGTTGTTGATAGGGTCATACTTGACTCAATGGCTCTTAACAACAACAACATGAACATAGAGAAAGAAAAGGAAATCATAAAAAGTCATTCGTTAAAAGGATTGAAGCTCTATGAATTCATATGCTTATATCACCTACCAACCTCTTTCGTACCAGTAGTAAGGAGATAAAGAGGCGTACTGCATTTGGCAAGTCTGCTGACAGGGACTTCTGAAAATACTGAAGGTTAATGGTGTCAGTTTAAAGACTAAGGTATACCTGATTCAGGCAATGATCTACTTAATCACCTGCTATGCATCCAAGAGTTGGACAATGAATAAGGATGGCAGAAGAAGAATTGATGCTTTTGAGTTGTGGTGCTGCAGAAGAGGACTGAATATTTCACAGACTTCCAAAAGAACAAACATAGAGATAGAGATAGAGAGATAGATGATAGATAGGTATAGGTACAGGGAGAGAGAGAGAGAGAGAGAGGTCTCAGAGAAACTGCAGGTGAGGTGCTCCCTGGAGACAAAGACTGCAAAGTTTCCTCTCTCATCCTTTGGACATGTAGCTAGCTGAGGCGATTCCTTGGACAGGAACATTGTACTTGGAAAGATAGAAGGTTAGCAAGGAAGAGGAAGATCCCTAAAGTGATGGACTGACACAATGACTTCAGCAATGGGCTCTAGTGTATCAGAGAATATGAAAATAGCACAGGATACGACAAGGCTTATGTCTCTTGTTCACAAGGTCATTGAGTTGAACAACAACAACTATTGCTATTGTTAATTCTTTACAAATAATTGGGTCAACAAAACTCAACACATTGTTGTCAAGTCAGAACTGATTCATAGCTGACCCTCTGGAGGGTTTTCAGGAGGCTTTAAATAGCATAGGAGGAGATTGTTCATCTTTCTTTGGTGAAGCCCCTGGTGGATTTCAATCACTAGGGAGGCCCTACCGTTGGGTAAGCAGCTCTATTCCTTATGGACTGATCCTCTAGTGCTTCCTAAGCAGCTGAAGATTGTTGTTGTTGTTGTTGTTAGATACTGTCAATATGACTACAATCCATTGGAACCTTGTGAACAACAGGTTTGAACCTTGTCTATCTTGTGCTACCTTCAATATCTCTGATATGCTAGAGTCGTTTATTACAGTGTGTCAATCCATCTTATTAAAGGGCTTCCTTACTTTCTCTAACCCTTTTCTTCCCCTAGCATAATGTCTTTTTCCAAGTACTGCTCTCTCCTGATAATATGCCTAATATATTTAAGGGGAAATTGTAGTCCACTAAGGAGAATGACGCTTACTAATAAGGTACATGATGCCTTTCAGGTTGGGTAATGCAAATAAGATGTGTAAAACACTAATGTAGGGATTAGATGTGTTTGTTATCCATTCAACACTTAAATTGAGTCATCTCAGAGGTAGAAAACAAGAATCTTGCTACCATCAAGAGAGCAGAGCCAGAAAGTGGAACTTGTCCTTTGACCCTGAGCTCTCTGTGAAAACTAAATGAGAGCTGTAAAAGATCTAATACTGGAAAGACAAGACTATGAGTCAGAGATGGAACCAAACAAGATGGAACCAAGCAGCAGCAGTTCAGAAACTAGAGACCAGTGTCTGACATCAGCAATGACATCTCTCATTCCACAGCCTCTGTGAATCCAGCTTGGATTTCTGAAGTTTCTTGCCGATGTACCTACCATTTTAGTTGTTTTTAAATAATCTTCAGTAAGATTTTGCTTATATGTGATATTGATGACTTTGTTTGATTAGGTCCACATTCTGTTGGACCTTGTTTTTATTTTACAATAGAAAAATATATGGATCTCTCCCAGTCAGTTGCCCATACTGTCTTCCAAGTTTCTTAGCATAGACTAGTGAGCATGTCCAGGACTGCATCTATTTGGTGAAACACCTCAATTGATATTCCATCAACTCCTGTGGTCTTATTTTTACCTATGTGATCCTGTCTTTGCCTATGTCTTCAGTGCATCTTTGATTTATTCCCTCTGTATCACTTATTCTTGTGCCTATACTACTTTCTGGAATGGTTCAATGTCAACCAATTCTTCATAGTATACTGGCTTTGTATTCCTTCTATCTCCTTTTAAAACTATACCAGTGGCACAGCTTCCAGTAACAGAGTAACGTGCCAAACTGACACACTGAAAGATAAGTGGTTGATGTTAAGTAGCTATCTAATTTTGTTAGTAGGTATTATCTCTAATGAAGGATTAACAAAATCACATCTGTCCAGAAGTAAAACAGCTTTGACAGGATCTATGGACTTTAAAACAATGGGAAGTCTGCATTAAAAAACATAACGGAATGTTCTAGTCAGTCCAATAAACTGAGAACAATAAACAATGGACATATCAAAGCTAAAAAACATTCTCAGGAAGCAAGTTAAAGAAGCAAGCATCCCATATAACCAACATAATAAAAAAAAAAAAAGAACAATCATAATATGACAGATGCAAGTCCCCCGAGTCAAGACTATAATTTAGAAAAAGAAAAGACTATTTAATCACAAATTTTTGTTTGTTTGTTCTTATTTTAATCACTTTTAGTATTCCATCAATTTTCTTATAAGTACATACTCCTGTGATTAAAGGGCATATTGAAAGACCATCATTTATGATGATTCAGGTCTTGATGAAATTGTATAAAAAGCATCAGCAAATTTTACTTTCTTTTGTATTTTGATCCACTAATAGTCACAACAGTTCTGTTGGCGTAAGGGTAAGAAACTGTGCTGTAATCCCGAAGGGACGTGGTTCAAATTCAATAGCTGCTTTGCTGGAGAAGGATGGGCAATCTCTTTTGTATGATTAACTGTCTCTGAAAATCACTGGAAGGTCAGCTATGAGTCAATGGTACACGATAACAATAGTCATAGAGATTGTAGTCAGCTTTCCACCAATAATCTTTTTTTTCCTGATAAATCACCTTCATTACAGAAGATCTTGGTAAAATGTTACAAAATATTATTACAGAAGATATTAATTAGAACAAGAGATCATCTTAATTTTACCTTTGCCCAGACATATGATCATGGAACAGTTGTTTAATTTCTCAAGTTTTGTAAAGTAGCAAGTTCTGGTGACCTAAGCATAAATAAGTGGCAAGTAGTTCTGATTCACAAGCTGCTTCAAGACAGAAAGATAGACAATTCCCTCCCATTTGATTTATCGCCTTTGTTACCCCACTGGAGGGTCAAGTTAAGTTGGTTCTGACTCTACAGACCCTAACAACAACAACTACACGTATAAATGGATGCAATAATTCCCACCTCCTAAACTTTGCACTTAAACAAGTTGTATTAAACATATTGATTGACCAACTTAGCAAGGTACCCAGTATAAAGAAAGGATCAAAATTGTTGGCTTCTTTTTTATTTTCCTCTCAGTGAGAAGTTATTTTCTGTAACTTGATTATTATATGATAATCAGTTTAATTTTTGTGTTCTTAATTTACTGTAAGAGTAATTTATTTCTTTTTTCTGATCTATCTCTGTTTCAAAACATAGGACATGGTTAACATGCATGTATAGTTGCTGAGTTACTGAATGTGTGCTTCCTCTTCCCATTCAATGATATTCATCTGTGGCAGGTAATGTTTGCCTTGCTAATTAATGTATACTACAATAGCAACAAAAATTAACTGAGTTAAATAATTGGTATAATTTTATGCAAAATTCTTTGAGGAATAAAATAAAAGCAAAAGAGACACTTTCAAAGTCCCTTGAACTGAAAATATTGTCATTGAAATGACTATTTCCCCTGTGTCAAGCAGAATATTTGAACCAACACACACCAACCCACATAATCTCTAAATTCTAGTACAAAATAGGGTTTTTGTTGTTATTGTTATGTGCTGTCAAGTATCCTGTGACTCATAGCAACCCTATGTACAACAGCTCTGAACCCTGCTATATCCTGAACCAAGTGTATTGTCTCTGCCACACCTACTTCCATTACCCCAGTCACTGAGTCAATCCATCTTATCGAGGGTCTTCCTCTCTTGTACTGTCCCTAAAGTCTTATCGATGGAGCTCTGGTAGTGCAGTGTGTTATGCGTTCCGCAGCTAACCAGAAAGTCTCCCGTTCAAATCTACTAGCTGTTTGTTGGGTGAAAAGTGGACAATCTGCTCCTGTAACGATTTATAGTCTCAGAAAACTGGTAGATTACTGTCTCAGATTGATTTGATGGCAAGGAGTTTGGTTTTTGTTTGCTTATCTTTTAATGTCTTTTTAAGAATGAGAAACAGACATTTTTAAATTTTTTTTTTAGGGAACAGGTTAGATGTATATTGTGGTTACAAAGGAAAAAGTGTCAGTAGGAAAGTGTTTTAAAAAAATATGAATAGCTAAATCATTTCTCTTCAGTGCACAATGGATAGTATCACAGAAGAATCTGAGCCCTGGTTGCTACATATAAACCAGTCAACCCCAAAAAAGAGTAACTCAGAAATGATGTAGAACATGGGAAAGAAGATCAAAGAGTGATAAATGTTTCTTCCTTCATTAAATATAAGCTAAGAAGCAAAATTGAGACCTCGCCAATCTCTCTCAACACTTAGACACAGAAAGAAATTTACATGAGAGTGAGAGAAAGGAAAAACAACACCAACAGAGCTACTTGAGCTTGGATTGGCTGTAGCATGAATCATTAATTTTCCCTAGGAATGATCAAGAGTGTCATTAGGATGCATTAAGCATCATCTAACAGGGTATGAGGAGTGTAGAGGGGGAGGACAGGCTCCCCACTATTGCATAATCGATGCAGATTACTCAAACTTGCTCACGGAATATCCTCACTCCATTAGCATCAGACTTGTCATACTCACATTCTGTTTTTAACCCCTTTTTCTGGATGCTCCTTCCTCTGGGCTGGAGATCTATCCTCAGAGCAGAGGGAGTCCCAGACTCCAGGACAGCCCAGTTTGACTCCAAAATCTGCCGAATTACAGAGGAAGGACAAAAAAGCATTGAAGAGTCCTTTCATTCATTATTTTTTTTAACCTGAATGTTTGGATTGCTTTTCACACAATTTTGCCCTCTCTTGCTTCTTTCATCCTCTCCCCTCTCTAAATCCCTCCCATACAACCCATCCAGGCCTGCCTAACCCTGCATGGTCTCCTCCACCCTCCATCCCTCATCCCTCACTGTGCTCCCTCCTCTGCTCTCCCTCGTCCATCTCCCCATCTCATTTTCTGTCCCTTTAAATGAGGTCACCCTGACTGAATGAAGGACATGAGGCTCAGAAGAGGTCAGACATTAGCACTGCTATAACTGCACTGCTACTGAAACTGGGCAAACCCATCCATCACCGGCTCCACTACTCCATTAGGCCTCACATGAAATATGCCCTGCTCTGAATCGCATAGCCATACATCTCCGGGTCTAGACACCTTCCTGTTGTGTGAAGATCAATGCCGCTCGGTCATGCATCATGTGTCATCCAGTAGCCCTCACTCTAATAACCGTGTCTATTCTCTAGTCTGCAGTATAAATTATGGCACTGGGAAAGTACTATATTATTCAGCAGCCTTGGTCACTAATGGGTTATTGGGTTTATTGGTTGATAATGTGAATTCTCTCCTTTTTTTTTTTACCTCCCATTTTGGCAGAATCTTATTTATTTATTTCTCTCTATTTTTATCTTATTTGGTGCAGATTTGAGGGATGGTTGCTTTAGATTTCTGTCAACATACTCCTGCATCAGTTCCCTAAACTGATGATGTTCTAAAATAAGCCCAATTAGAAAGAACTCTCTCTGGACCCCCATCTTAGATAATGGACCTTGGTCTAGGGTAGTTGTTTTTGCCTTCTTTTTCTTTTTTTTTAACTGAGGTTTCAGTTCACATGCCTTTTCACTGAGAGGCGGTTTGAGGTTGAACACTCAGGACCTGCAAGTGTTCTACCGCAGGCTCAGCCTCAGAATATCCCCTCTGCAGTCTTCATCTTAGATCGTCTTTTTAATTCTCTTCATTGCCTACACTCAGTGTGGCCAGACACAGATGTGTACACAATGTAGCCAAACAGAATTCTTGTCTCTGGCTCTCAGTTTGTCTTCCTTGGAAGTGGGTAAGAGAGAGTCTAAATTAATAGAGGCATGGGGGGGGATTAATTATAGTGAAAGACTCTAAATAAAAACAAATTCATTTTTGGTCGCATTATCTCTAGAGAAGAAGATGGTTTCCAGTTAAAGGCATAGTTCAGAGATCGTGTGAATTCAATTCCAGAACATCGCAATAAAGCAAATACTACAAAATAAAATAAGTCAAATAATTTTTAAAATTTCCCAGTGCATGTAAGATTTCTGTGTATGCTATCTCTTAAGTCTATTAATTATATAATTGTTGTTGTGTACCACAGAATCAGAACTGACTACAGCTGACTCTGCAGAGGGTTTTCAGAGGCAGTTAATTGCACCAGAGGAGACTGCCCATCCTTCTTCCATGGAGTGGCTGGTGGCCTCAAGCTGCATGCCTTTAGGATTGCAGCACAGCTTCTTGCCACAAGGCAACCAGAGCTCCCTATAGTAGCATTACGAAAAATTTTGAAATATTTAAAGAATACCAAAATATGGCAAAGACATAAAATGAGTATGTATAGATGTGCTCCACTCAGGGTTGATACAAACCTTAAGTTTATAAAAAGCACAATGCAAGTAATATCTCAGAGATAGAGGGGGTTTGCTATTAGATCACCACAATAAAGTGAGTACCACAATAAAGCAAGTTATAAGGATTTTTTCCCTAGTGGATAAAAATGTTGATGAGGAGTTTCATTGCCAATTCAAAAGCAGTCAGTTCAAATCCATCAGTTGCTCCTCAGAAGAAAAATGAGCAATCTCTTCCTGTGTGATTTACAGTCCCTGAAAATGTACTGGAGAGAATCAGCTATGAGTTAGTTCTATCTTGATGGTAATGAGGGTTTTTAAAAAAAACGCAAACAAACTGATAAGAATCTACCTGCAATCCCAAAGGCTTGCAGTTTAAATCCACCAGCTGCTATGCAGAAAGATGGGCAATCTCCTCCTATGTGATTTCTGCCTTTGAAAACTCACTGGAGGGTCATCTATGGGTCTGTTCCAACTTGGTGGTACACAACAATAGCAATAAGAAACATACAATGATGCTATGAAAATGTTTGAAATATTGCAAAAATTACCAAAATCTGACACAGAGACAGTAAGTGAACACTTTCTGCCAGAAAAAAATTATATAGATCGATTTCCTTGAGGCAGGGTTGCCACAAGCCTTCAATATGTGAAAAATTCAGGTTCAATAAACTGACGTACAAGAAAACGAGGTACTCCTGCATGTAACTTACATTAAAAATGACTGGTTTTTAGTAGAAACAATGTTCTCATCCAAAAGCTGTCTAAAGACCACAGAGGGCTTTGTGATAAAGAAAAGCTTTTCTGTCATAAGAGTCATTCAAGTAGAGGATAACTATACAAAGTCTAAAAAAATGGGAGCTCTGGTGACTTAGTAGGTAAAGAGTTGTGCTGCCAACCCAAAGGCAAGTAGTTCAAATCCACCAACTGCTTTATGGGAGAAAGGATAAGCTATCTCCTGTGTGATTTACAGGCTCTGAAAACTCACTGGAGGACCAGCTATAAGTCAGTTCCGTCTTGATAACAATGACTTGTTTCTGAAGAACAAAAAGCTAAGATGGCATCTAAAATCTTGTCCAACTTGCATGCTTCATGTTTTACAATGCTGTTGTTGTATACTGTTGAATGAGAAACATAAATGACCAGAGGAAGTAAATCTCATGGAAAGAGATTGATCTCCTTGTCCATCGGGGCAGCTGGTAGATTGGAATGCATGCCTTTGGGATTGTAGAACAGCTTCTAACCACTAGGCCACCAAAGTTCTTTAAGTTTTACAGTATGTATGACAAATAGCAATATTCTGATATATTTTCAAGAAATAAATAACTTTAAGTAATCAATATTGCAGAGATTAGATGAAACATTTTTGCAGTTGTTAAGCACCACAGAGTCGACTCTGATTTCAGAGGAACCCCACGTACTTTGCTGATCGCATGCATCCCCCCAGTCTCCCCTGTACTTAAACCCACTGTTACAGCCACCGCCAATTCATCTCATTGAGAGTATTCTCTGTCACTAACCCTTTACTTTGCCAATCATGATGTCCTTTGCCAACAACTGGTCCTCCTTGATAATAGGTCCAAAGAATGTGCTAAGAGTCATTATCATCATCATCATCATCATCATCATCATCATCATCAAGCTTAGAACATCCCCCACCTGCACCTCTTACAAGACAGACTTATTTGTTCTTTCAGCTGTTCATAGTATATTCAATTTTCTTCAGCATCACAGTTCAAGGATATTAGTTCTTCTTATTTCTTCCTTGTTCATTGTCCAAGTTTCTTTTAAAAAAATTATTTTTATTATTTTTTGTGTGTGTGCGTGTGTATGTGCATACTGTCAAATCAGATCTGACTGGTACAAGAGGAGATTGTCCCTCTTTCTCCAGCAGAACATCTGGTGGATTCAAACCACTCACTTTTGGGATTGCAGTGCAGCTTCTTGCCACTAGGCCACCAGAGCTCACCTGTCCAACTTTCTTATGTATAGAAAGCAATTGAAAATACCAAGTCTTGGGTCAAGTGCACTTTCATATTTAAATTGATATCTTTGCTCTTTAACTCTTTCAAGAAGTCCTTATCAGCAGATTTGCCCCATGCAGTATGTTCTGATTTCCTAACTGCTGCTACCAAGGGTGTTGGCTGTGGATTCAAAAGAAAACTACAGACAACTTCAATCTTTTTTCCCTTGGAAATTCTCCTTTTATTAGCATACCATTCTCATTTTATACATAAGTGAACAGAAGTTCAATTACAGTCACTTACCCAAGATACATACTATATTAACTACTAGTATCTTTAGTTTATTGTCCATCTATTTTCTTCTATAACTTGCTTTTCCCCTGTATCTGGACTTGGACCAAGAAGCAGTACTCAGAACAGAGCAGGGAAACACTGCATGTTTCAGGATCAAGAAAGGTATGCATCAGGGATATATCCTATCTCTATACCTTTTCAATCCTTATGGAGAACAGATCATTAGGGAGACTGGAATTTATGAGGAGGAATATGGTGTCAGAATTGGAGGAAGAATCAACAACCTGCCTTACACAGATGATACAACCTTGCTTGTTGAAACTGAGGAGAACATGAGGTGTATGCTGCAGAAAGTCAAGGACTGTAGTCTTCAATATTGATTGAAGCTCACTCAACATCAAGAAAACAAAGATTATCACCACTGAGCCAACTGGCAACTTCATGATAGATGGAGAAGAGATTGAGATTGTTGATAACTTCAGCTTGCTTGATATCAGTCTGGAGACTAAAGTGCACCTGACCCAGGCCATACTCTTTACAGTTACTTGTGATGCGTCAGAGAGATGGATAATGACTAAAGATGATGGAAGGGAAATTGATGTCTTTGAGTTGTGGTGCTAGAGAAGAGTACTGAACATTCCATAGACTACCAGAAGAACAACCAGGTCTGTCCTGGAGAGGATGAAACTAAGCTGCTCCCTGGAGGCAAGGAGTTTGAATCTCTGTCTCAGATACTTTGGGCACATGGCCAGAATTGACCAGTTCTTGGAGAAGGCCATCATGCTTTGAAGGGTGGAGGGACAACACAGGAGAGGAAGACCCAGGATGAAATGGATTGACCCCGTGACTGAAGAAGTGGGATTGTGTCTGTCAAATACAGGGAGTTTGGTTCAGGATAGGGCAAGGTTCAGAGCTGGAGCACACAGGGACACTATGAGTCATAGGTGACTCGACAGCACATAACAACAGAGGCCCAAGAAAGAAGTAACATACCTGCTCTTGCTTCCCTCTCTCTCCACCCTTGCTTAGGTAACCAAAGATGGGAGGCTTATGTCTGATGGAAACCCTGGGTGCAGACACTGAGATCCAGCAGATTCCTATGTTGGAATGAGGAAGTAGAAGGTCAGCAACATCATAGATGTTTCTGTATTGCATATCTGAGTAGGTCAGTTAAGAAAATGTTCCCTAGAGCCTCTGAAAGGTTTTCTTCTAGGATGAGCAGGTAAGCACGCACACAAAAGGCTTCTTTTTTGCTCTAAGCTTTTTCTCTTAAGAAAACTTGATGCTCTAGTGAAGAGCAAGATTATATCCTAGGCCAGCACTCCCAACCCAGTCAGCCCTGAGGTCACAGATGCAAAAAGATTGCATTTTCCCTGAGAAACAGCAATTATGAGTACTGTATTCCTATAGATTCCTCATCCCACACTGGGAAAGGGATCCAGAAATCATCCGTGGAGGACCTCTGGGATCAAAAGTCCACTGGCTTGGCTGGTTATGAGTAGAAAGAGCAGCACGCAGGGACGCGACCTCCACATTGAACAGCTCTCTGCTTGTCTCCAGTGCCTCCCTGAGTCTGGCACTAACATGTCGTTTGTCGGAACATGACAGTAATATGTGTTTACCAAAATTTGGCTTTCTTGATGAATCACAGATATGTCTACCTGGCAAGAGAATAGCCCTGTGGTTCCTTGTTTCTGCTACCCATCCCATGTCTCCAAAAATCCCTTTGGCCTTCCTGTGCCTCAGTTTCTCTTCCTGGGGTGGAGGAAACATTCAAACAAGAAAGCATCATTACTTAATTCTCCATCCTGCCCTCCCATCAGAACCAAACTTGTCACACTGTTTGTGCTTCTCAGAGATGACAAACAATGTCAGTGGAAACAGCTTCCTACAGGAGAGCAATTTCTGTTTACATATGTGATGCCCACCCCCTGCAGATATGCTGGCTGCCCTGTGGCCTGGCTGGGTTAGCAGAACATGTCACAAGGCATGGCTTCCACCCTCTGCCAAGGGAACAGATTTGCTGCCTGCTCCGAGGACAAATTCTTTATCACAGGTAAGCTCTGGCATGGGTTCTCAGAAAGAAAAAGGGGCTGGCCCTAAATCAGAGCCTGAGCCATGAAAGCAAGAACAACATGGTTATTGGCTTTGTTGTGATAGCCCAGCACAAAGACTCAATATTTCCTTTGATCTTTGCCCTAGGAAGAAACACACGAATAGAATCATGTTGTCGTAAAAGTGGAAGCAGAGGAATCTGTATGCAGTGTTCTGGTATGCGTAAGCCACGAAATGAACTAGGCATTTAGGCATGAAATAGCTTGCCAGTGGAAATTCCATAAAACCAGGCTATTACAGAGAGAGCAGTTCTCTCAAATTCTCACTTATTTTGAAGGTGGCCAGAGATGTAATTTCTCTTCTCAGATCTTTAAATCACTGAGGGGCAAAGGTGTGACTGCCAAGGGTCTGCAAACATAGTCCAGAAACCCCTTGCCAGCTGCTGACTCCAGCATAGAGACAGGAGGTACTGCAGCCAAGATGGGGCAATGAGCCCCTAGTGACACTGGCGAGGCTCTTCCCCCTGACACATGGCCTTGACCCCACCTCTTATGGCCTCAGAAGTCAGAAGCACCATTAGAGACCCTTCTTTTACTGTCCTCTCAAGTACAATTGTCATCCTTCTTCACCACTCTGCATTACAACTCTGTCACTCATGTTATCTGCACCTGTGACAGAAAAATAAGAAAGAAAGAAAATTTACACAAGACTGCTTTTGGGAAGAGAACATAGATAAGCTTTAGGAAATCAAAGGCGTGACCACAGAATGTGAGTTTATGAAAATGCTTTCTGATAGTCAGGAACTTACTTAAGAATATGCCAAGTTTCACAGGGAGGAAATCAAACGTGGACAGGTTGTGTGGGAAAACAAAAGATCAAAATAAGGATTTAAATGTTACTGTAGGTCTGTGGATGTGTATGTTTTATTAATATTTCCAAAGGAAAGAAGCCGATTCATCTAAGAAATGAGCCACTTACCTTCACTGTGACAGGTTATGTTTCTTACCTTGACCATGGTCCATCCCACTTGCCTTTAACTTACATGTGGCACGCATAGTGGATAAGATATATTGACTACATGGTTGGAAATGGAAGAGAAATGGCGCACCTCTGCTCCTTCGGCCTTGATCCAGGGCATGTTTTTCAGACACTGCACACATCTTCTGTTTATGTCTACATCACAAAGCCTGAGGCAAATAACTCACTGCCATGCTGGGTTCAAAATACTGCTTCCAAATGCTCCTGGGTCAGAACATTTTACCTTTAATTGAACTTTTTCCATTCCCTGCAAATCTTACTCTTGAAAGTGTTCCATTATTGTTTTTCTTCCATGTGGATTAAGCCACAAATAAAAAGGACTCAGTTCATTGACAGAAGTATGTGCTAGCTTTACAACTCTTAGTTTGGTCAGTTTGGCCAGGTTGTCTCTCAAGCCCCAGAATTAACTAAATAAATAGAACTAAATTATGTTTAGATAAATCCTTAAGCCCAGATTATGCAAAACAAAAACAAAAGCAAGCTTTAAAAAAAAAGAAACTAAACAATCTTTTCTAGAAATCTACATACGAAAATAAAGACAGAAACCTCATGAAAATTATTCTGCAATCTTAAACTGCAAAATGAATGTGGAACTAATAGCAAGAAAATGGAAACAGCCCAAATATCTATGAACAAATGAATGAATTGAGAAAGAGTAATGCATTCACATGATGGAATACTATGCAGCACTCAGGATGATTGAATTCTAAAAATACTATATAACATGGGAGAGGCTAAAGACCATTATGCTGAGTGAACTAATTCAGTCTCATTAGGATAAATACTGCATAAGACTACTATTGTGAAAATAAAAGAATAACTAGAAAGATGTGTATTAAAGTCTAGAGTGGGAAGAAAATGGGGCAGGAGGGTAAAGGTGGGGAGAGGGAAACTCATAGGGTCACAGAATTTGGTGGGTGGAGAGAGGGAGTGAGGGATTAGGAAAGATCCAGTGGGGACTGGAAAAGATGGGGTGATAATGGTGGGCACAGACAAGATAAAAAACACAATGTAAGGAATGACTGATAAAACGTGAATGAAGCAACAGCAACGTGTGAAACACAATGTATATGAATGAAACACAATGTATATTACTTTTGTATGCAAAACAATACAACATTTTTTTAGAAACATTAAAAAAATGAACAGGGAACTAAACTTAAAACACATTTACCTCTGAGGGGAATGTAATTTACCATCAAACACCTACTCTTGTGATCCATTCTTGCAGCTAAGAGAGGAACTGTTATGGTTCTCTGGAAAACATGGAAGAGTTATAATACTGTATGTGATGTTTACTATTCAGACTGCCTTGAAGCTCTTCAGTTTTTGTAATTGTGACACAAAGATAACAATGTCTATGATTAAGCTGCAAATACTAAATGGCTGATTCTATGCTAACAACAACAATAATAACAGTTATCATCTTTAATAGGATCATTATTAGTCATGAAATTATATTCTTTCAAATGAGGGGGAAATAAGATTACAATTGAGATCTTAAGAAAATAGAAGACAAAATCTGTGTCAAGTTTGGACTTGTCCAGGTCATCCTGAACTCTTTATTAAAAAGAAATCTCGTTGAAAATTGAGGAGTAGGGGGAAAAATAATCTCATAAAGAAATTGAATAAACAAAGCTGTAATTTCAAAATTCACATAAATTGAATTAAAAAAAGGGTTGGGTGTTTGGGTTTTTGTTATTTTTTTTAATACATGGAAGTGCAGAGGATCTCCCTTAGTCTATGCTGCCAAAAATGTTATTATGTATTCACCCAACTGGAGTTCCTTCTAACAAACTGCCACTGAGCATATGGCTACCTTGGGCATTTTTTCATTATCCCAGAGTGTGTCTGTAGTCCCATGTCGGTAAACTCCATCTGTATCTCTGTCAATGGAAGAAATTTCCATCAGGAAATATCAGCAGGCATCAGGGGAAAGACCTTTCCAATTTACTGAGATTGAAGGAAGTAACGGCAGGGTTCCTCCCTCTCCCACCTCCCTATCTCTCACAACTCCATCCAAAATAGGCCTTGTTTTCGTTCCCAGAGATTATGCCATCACCCTCTGCTGCCTGCTCAGGAGTGCTTCTGGACGGCCCGCGGGCACACAGTGCTGAATATGACTTGCAAGCTTGCACTCTGGCCCACTGAGGCCCTTCCAGTCCTCACTTAATTGGAACAAGAGAACAGATTAAAATGGGCCTCTCAGGTTTTTTGGATATCGCATGAATGGAATGCAAAGAAAACAGCTCATTATGTTTTGTTGTTATTGTTGTTGTTATTTTAATCACCTGTTTCTGCACAGCACCCATCAGAGATAAAATTGTATACATGTTTTAACACCAGAAACTATACAGTAAATATGCGTTTGTGGGCAGGGCAGCTCTGGCTGGGAGTGGGGGTGGGGTTCAGGGCCAGGCAGGTGGAGGAAAGTTGGCACCATTGGTTGGATATTGGATCAAGAATATTAGAGTGCCACTCTCAAACTCTTATCTCTGTGTGTCTCAGTCTGAAATATCACCATTGATATTTCAGTTACTTAGTGGTCAGTGGGCCTTGCTTTCACAGAGCTTCCTCTAATAGATTTCACTCTAGACTTAAACAACCATCATGTCCACATAGTAGCTTAGAGGATGTATTGAACATGTCCTACTTTAAGAAAACCGACTCAGGGTACAGAACTTAGTCGCTTCCTTCCAACATGCTATACATAGGTAGAACTAATGCAGAGACAAAAAATGGATTGTTTATTGACTATTCTGGGGAAGCTTTTTCTGCATATACGTATGTCAATTTACATGATGTAGTTATTCTAAAATTTATTTACATGAAGATTTATATGAAGGATCTACTTAGAACCCTAATTAACTATGTCAGCATTATAGCTCTCCGTCTGCCTGGAAATGCTGTGGAAAAACTCCCATTACTTCAGTAAGGATTGACGTGAGTGGTATTTTGAAAAAAAAAAAAAAGCTTACTGATGAAAGAACTTCCAACCAAACATATTTAGATTCCAAAGATCCCAACCTTAGTAAAACATAATCAGAATTATCTCTGTGTTGCATTCATTGGGGGGGAGGGCAGAGGACGGGGACCATACTTACAGCATTTGGTTGTGTTACGGTCGGAGTAGTTGTAAGCTAATCTATTGAAAAGGATGAAGGCCAGAGACAAGCCTATCTGTTCATAAGAAGTGTGTATTTCTGTACGCTGCTGTAGTTAGCTGATGTGGATAGCCCATGGAAACTCCTGGCATAACAAAGGAATGTTGCCTGGTCCAGTCCTGAATAATCTCCGCATTTGGTTGTGGGTCAAACAGTTGTGATCCATAGGGATTTTACTGGCTGCTTTTCAGAACTGGATTCCTAGACTTTCTTTGCCTCATCTATATCTGCTCTAAAGTGTGTCTGACATCTGTTAAGCATCATAGCAACAGACAAGCCTTCACTGACTAATGAGCGGTGGCTGCACTTGAGGTGTCTTGGCCAGTCCATTAACTAGGAAGTGAACCCAGGTCTCCCACATGAAAGGCAAGAATTCCACTGTTGAATCACCAAGACCTAAGTTGTTTAGGGTTTATATATATGTATCCATAATTCACAAGTCACATCTCAGATGTAAGCTCTTACACTGGCTGTCTAGCACACGAATTGGGGTGGAGGACAGGGAAGGATATTAAGCAAAGTTGAATAACTGAAAACATAGCCCCTAATATCCTCTTGACTTTCACAAACTTCATTCTCCATGAATACCAGAAGTTGCTGGAATTGCTAAAATCCTCCACTTCTCAATAAGAAAGGCTATTCTCTCACCTCCAATTGGATGACATGAGCCTCAGACTGGAATATTGACCCGCCATTGCCCTGGCCCAAAGCATGTCGTATCTATTGCTCTTAATCCCTGTATTATTGTGGCAGAGTAACATGAAATTGTTAGTAAAGTCTGAATTATTTTTCTAGATAGCTGTTCATCTTTATATCTACACTACCTATAAGATGGGAGATACAAATATGTTTTCATTTATTTGTTCAAATCCGACTTCCTTACTTGTAGCTCTCCCACTTTGGAAATAATTTTTCCTTCCTCTGAGAAACTACACTGTCTACAACTTTCATCATGCTTATCCCTTTCTATCTCATGACACATTCACTTATATTCATGTCTTATTTCAGTTGACAGAATATACCATTTCTTGAAAATAAAATCTATAACTATTTCTTCTCTCAACTTCCTCAGCACCTAGCTATGCTTAACATCTAGAGGGAGCTCAATAAATGTTGATTGACTAAGTGGCTGAGTGGATAAGGTTTTAATTGAACTCAGTAAATACAAAGCACTATTAGTAACATTTAAAATGCACGCTCTATTCATAGAGCTGGGTGTAAGATTAAAGGATGGCAGAGAGAACTTGGCCCGAGTGTATACAGAGAAACAAACATGTTGTTGTTGTTGTATGAGGAGCTCAAAAAGGACAAATTGCAAAATGCCAAGCTCTCCTGCATATGAGGCTTCGGAGATCTCCTTGTTCTGAAACAACTTCTTGCCACAATGATTTAGGACTCACACTGCTCATCTGGATACATAATCCATCTTCAGGAGCCCATAGTCACAGGAAGAAGAGTAGAGGAGGGGGAAAAATTCCTAAGATCATTTCTCCATTGGCTTCAGTCCCCAGCCTAGGCCTTCCACCTGCAAAAATCACCCAACTATCACGTTTCTACTGCTCTGGCCGATAACGAAGATAATTGTTTCATCCACTTTGTCAAAGCTGAAATGAAAAGAGGGCAAAGCAAAATGATGCCGTCGTAAATCATGGGGCTGAGACAGCAAAAGAGGGACAAGATAGCGACTTCATTAAGGGTTATGTATTGTGCCATTAAGTTGGCAGGGGGGTCACCTTTCGTGTCACATCCGGCCTCTGTGATGCATTACCAGCTCTTCTTTTCAATAAAATTAAACGGAGATGTAAAACTGATTAGGGCCATGTTGGCTTCAGCCCGTGGCAAAGGGAATGGTACAGGGAATAATTGATATAAGATTGCAACTGATGCATAATGGCAGCAATTTCTCTTTCTGGTCATTTCATTGGTGACCTTGCCCATTAAAATAAGCTCAGCTGCCTTGTAGGAAGAGACACTTCATTTCCATCCCCTTACAATCCCGTGGCAGCCCAGTATCTGGGACTACTGTACCTCGCCAAGACAACATGGCTAGAAATTCTCCAGAGAGTAGCTGGGTCCTATAAGCATACCTTCCAACTCTTGATGCCACTTTACACCAGAACCATGTCTGAGCTCCTAGACTTCCTTAACAATGATTGCTGACAATCCTATATATCATTAGTTTTAGATCCTCCTGTGTTGCAATTAGGTTATTAATTGTCTCAGTCTAAGTCTTAGACTCACTACTTTTTATATCAGTCATGGCCGCTCAATGGATTCTCAGTCAGTACTCAGGTATGGAAGGTGCTAGAGCTTTAGAGAGACTCGTTTTATATTTACAATCTCAAATTATGTCTTACAATTAATAACAGTTTGTACAACCTCCACAAAAGCAAACTCTATTCATTCTTCAATCAAAATTATTGATTTTTTTTTTTTGTCTATTGGTCACCAAGCATTGGTGCTAAACATTGAGGATGGGGTGATGAGCCAGGTGATCATTACATGTTTTCAAGGGACTTATAGTCAAGTGGAATTTTCCATCAGAACAATATACATAGCTAATAATTGTTGGAGAGAAAGTATGACAAAATACTGTGTTTTGTGATTTAGATCAAGTCACCTGCAACTCATATATACAACAGTCCTAAATCCTGTTCTATCCTGTACCAATCTTATTGCCTCTGACACACCTATCCTTTTTTCCCCAGGATTTCAGATGTCATGAGTTAAAACAAGAAATTATAATTGAAGGAAAATATTTTGTCAATACTTTTTATTGTAGTTGATACTTATCTTGTGCCTATCTGCTCACATATTGCCTTCAGGAAGAAAGGATATTTCATGTCAGATTCCTGTGGATTAGAACTGAAAACAAAAATGCCATGCACATCAAATCACTGGCATTGAGTTCCAACTCATTGCATTCTCCTGTTAAGTTTCAGAAACAAAGTTTTAACAGAAGCAGATTGTCTCGCCTTTCTCTTGTGGAACTGTCAGTGGATTCATGTTGATCACCTTTCAGTTAGCAGCTTAACAATCCACTATGGCACCAGGGTCCCTGACTATGTATATTGTTGATGTTGTTAAATGTCATCATGTCAGCAACTCTGTGAACAATGGCTCTGAACCCTGCACGATCCTGTGCCACCCTGACTTTCTATGACATAGTGGAGCACACAATTAAAATCACTGCATAAATCCATCTCATTGAAGGATTTCTTCTCCTTCACTGACTTTCCGCCTTTCCAAACATGATGTCCTTTTCCAAGGATTGGCACTTCCTAACAAGATGCCTGAAGTACATCAGATGAAGTTTCACTATCTTTGCTCCCAAGAAGTACCCTGGCTTCACCTTTTCCAGGACATATTTGTTTGTCCTTTTGGCAGTCCATGGGATATTTACTCAGCAATCTTCTCCAATGCCACAATTCAAAGGCATCAAGTCTTCTCTCATCGTTATTCATTGTTCAACTTACATTTGCACAGCATGTAATTGAAAAGATTATGTGAATTGTTGTTGTGTACTGTTGAGTTGGAATGGACCCACAACTATAGCTGACCCTCCAGTGAGTTTTCAGAGAAGCAGGAGTGGCATCCACTTCCTAAACAACATCCTGGAAACTCTATGAACTTTGATAAATGTTGATAGTTATAGAAAGGCTTTAGGCTTTTGTTCATAGTGTCGCTATGAGTCATGCTTAACTCCATCACAATCAATAACAACAAATCCATAAGAAGGTGGCCTAGTGGTAAGAATCTGCACTGCAGTCCTGAAGGCAAGTTGTTCAAATCTACCCACTTCTTCACGGGAGAAGGCTGGACAATCTCTCATATGATTACTGCCTTTGAAAACTCACTAGAAGGTCAGCTATTAGTCGGTTCTGACTCGATGCCACACAACAACAACAACAAATCTGTGGGAGGAGATTGTCCATCTTATTCCTGCAAAGCAGCTGGTGGTTTCAAACTGTAGCCTTTAGGTTGTTGACACAGCTGTTTACCACTAAGCCACCAGAGCTCCCTGTGTGTATTGTTGAACCTCCAGAGGGTTTTCAGAGACAGTATATCACACAAGAAGAGACTGCCTATCCTTTTTCTGCAAAGCAACTGGTGGGCTCGAATCACATGCCTTTGAGATTGCAGTACAGTATTTAATATTGTATTATATAAGATCCTAGAAACATAATTATTTGTTCCTTTGGCAGTCAGTCCATGGAATTTTCGGTACTTTTGTCCAATTCCACAACTCTGTCATCCTTGCATAGCAAGTAACTGAGAAGATTGTATATATTAGTAAATATAAATTTAATCTTTAATTATGCAAGCTTCTATAGTGTTTTCTTTCTCTTTATTATCTTGAGTCCCTGGGTGGTAGACACAGTTAGGTGCTGACCTACTCACCCTAAGGTCAGCAGATAAAATTTACTCAGGAACAGCTTGGAAGAAAGGCCTGGTAATCTGCTTCCAAAAGATTAAAAACTACAAAAATCTTGTGGCATGTAGTCTACCCTTCAACACACATGTCAGCCTTCATGACCACTCGTTCTTAATTCTGCTTATTTCACTAGATGTCCAAAGTTGGTATTTGGGAATCTAAATAGGGAAAAGGCCAATACTTACCTGTCTAAGCCCCAGACTTCCTATCTCTGCCCACTTCTGGCTTCCAGATTGTATCAACACAGCAGGGGAAAGTCTTGTATATAAGACTTCAGGAAACTGAGCTGTAGCCAAGTTCTGCCATTCACTGTGTGACTGTCTCCACGTAGATCTTCTCTACTACAAGATAAAAAAAAAAAAAAGGAAAGTGGGCTACACAAGTCTATAATTCCCTTGCCACTGTTTTGCCAAGAATTATGGCAGTTAAATATGCATATAAATACAACCTCATTTTCACAGTTAATAATACACATGACTTCATTGTCAGAGTGAATTCCCTAGCACAGAAGGAAGGTTTTGTTTTTTGTTTTTTTTTTCCTTTTTTACAGGCTCACAGAATCTTGCTCCATTTTTCTGACTGACAGGTTGTCTGCCTTTGTCCTACCACTTCCTAGGTTCTGATGGAGTCCAGGGATTGTAGCAGCTCTGGGTAGGAAGACTGTACATGACAAATAACAGACTCACTGCCAAAAAAGTGATTAGACCAGAAATGGAATAAGTTAAACCAGACCATTTCCACCCACTACATTGAACCATGACCCTGCTTCTCAGGAAAGAGACAAGGGCTTTGCGTACATGAAGACATGGACTGAGCACGTTCTCAATTGATGACTCATACAATAAGGAATGAAAGGCCACAATCACCCACACATAAACAATGGATGAAAAACAAATGGTCCAAGTAAGCATAGGAATTCCATTTTATTGCTTCCTCTCTGCTCTTATCCACTCGTTCCCACCAAAGACTTTCAATTGGGTTGACTTTGGGGATGATGAAAGAAAGCAGCTACGAGGCCGTGTGAACAAGGCTCTCAACTGAGGGATGCTACACTGCCCTTTTGTCTCAATTGCAATCGTGAATGAAGGTTTGTTTTTTTTTTTCATTTCTAAGTACAATATTTTCATAGCCACAATTACATAAAATCTTAAGTTATTGTCATGGGTAAGGGTTATTATCCTCACCTTCAAAAGAACATAACACAAACTAGTTACAAGGAAATTTATTTCTGTGACTGATGGTAAGTATGTGTTTTACAACCACTTTTACAAAGACAATGGGTGAGTTTGAACTGCCAGTCTTCACGGTAGCAGCCCATAGGATATTACTTGTTCCTTACATTAGAGATGAGAATACCCAGTTCAGAGGTGCTTTGAGGGCACTCAACCCTTAGATGGCAGAGTTGTCTCAGAGAGATGAAAAGAATTTAGGGGGCTAAATGCAAATTTGTCTAAAGATATTTATTAGTAGACTCACACTATTCTACGCCCTGACTTACTCAGGACTGCTTCCCAAACAAGGCCAAAGGTGGATCAGGGCTTCTTACTCTTCCTACTCATGCTCCATCCCAACCTTTCATGCTCTTGGGAATCCAAGATTCATTCTTCTTCCCTCTACCCACACCCTACAGGAATGTCAGGCAACTCAGCAAAGTAAAATCATGGCCAGAATTTTCAAGCGGTGCTGACAGTGAAGAACTAGAACTTGTGAAAGGAATTATTATTGACATGGTAATAAAAGGAGTTATATACTTGCCTTAAATCTACTGTTACAGAACACAGATCTAGATTGACTTGAATGAATGACTCACCTTTCCTGTAATTATGATGGTTAAATAGTGGTGACCTGAACTCTTCCACTCCCATTTCCCATCTTTCTAATCCAACTCAACTCCTCCTTTCTATATAACCAAAGAATTTTGTTCCTGCTACTGTTATTTGTGGTCAAGTAAATTCTGACTCATGGCAACCTAATGTGTGTAGACTTAGATTGTTCCAGTTTCAAGGCTATGAGAAAGTGGATCTCCAGGCCAATCTTTCGAGGTACTTAGTGGTTTGTAGTCCAGAAATTAACCATTTTCACCACCCAGAGACCTTTAGACAAAGAATTCTTTTTTTAAGAGTAAATACCTAAATTTGAGGATTTGTGTGAGCCAAACAGATAGGATTCTTATAGCAAAAAATGGTTTAAAGGAACACAAACCTTTATTACTCAGGCAAACAAAGACAACCTTCAAATTGTAGCAATGTCCTAGGCTGTAGGAAGTGTAAAGATGAAATATAAACAAGTGCTTCTTTTCTTCCCCTTAAAGGGTCCTATTCAATGATCCTCCTGACCTTTCCTTATGGAGTCACTCTGTAGTCCTCACAAACAGACATCTAACTTGTGCCCTCACTGTCAGAAATGAAACCAGAACAAATATAAAAACTAAAACAACAACAAAAACCCAACCAAACTAGGATCCTTACTTTATCCTTTTCAATGATGAGAAAGTAATATTGTCTGAGTCAACAAGGCATCAAAGTCCTGAAAACCACTCAAGAGTACCTTTTGCTGTATACTTAAGATGGTCGTGGTCCGTGGATCAAATGATGTAGATCTGAATCCTGACTTTGCCATTATCCAGTGCTATACCTTTCCCCCCCCTAAATGTTGTATTTTTTAAAACTTAAAGAAAAATTATTTATACTAGTTTATTTAGAAAATTTGAATACATTATTTTTCAGACCAGATTCTTCCAATTTTCCTCACCCCCTCACCCATCAAACTGTGTAACTCCATGATTAATCCTCCCCTCCCCCTGCACATCCTTATCCCTCTGCTTCCCCCCTCCCCCCTCCCTTGGATCCTCATACTCATTCTTCATTAATGGTTTTATACAATATTTGTCCTTGTGGGACTGAATTAGTTCACTCAACTCTCCAATCCCTCCCAAGTTAGGCAATAATTTATAAAATCGCTGCTCCTCCATGCTGTGTACCATTTCCCCTTCCTCAGAAGGTTTGACTTAGATCAAGGGTTTTCAAGTTATATTCTCAGGCACATCAAAATCTGCCACGGATTATGACAAGGCTGAGTAATGAGCTTCAAACCTTCCACTCACCCCACCTCATTAACCAGAAGAGTAGTGCTACTTACATCTCTTTACCACTCTGGCTGAGTGGGCCCTAAGATAGAATTTAAAGAGAGGATTTTTCCTCAGTGAAATTGAAAATCTTTTAAACCACTGACTTAGATAATCTAAGGTATTTTCCATCAGTGATAGTTTATGACATGATTTTTTTCCCTATGATTAAAGATCAGCTTGTGCACAATTGATGCTCACCTTAATTCTCAGTAAGAACATCTCCAGACAAACACTCTTAAGAAAATAGCTTATCTAAGCCTTCAGTCTTCCAAGACTCATCTAACTAACCACTACAACTCAAATAAACTATGTTTAGAATCAAGTAGTTTGGGTTTTGTGTGTTTTGTTTTGTTCTTTAAGCAAAAGTGTACAACTTGGGATCCGCATCAACAGGCTATAATTGGAAATTAGGATCAGGTAGAATATAGGCAAAGTAGGGATGGTTTCTTTTAAAAAGAGATTGCATTCCACCCTGAATGCAGGGCAAAGTTCTTGTCTTTTTGGCTGTGAAAGTGAGGAAGCCTTTCTGTGTGCCATACTTGTCCTTCTCAGTCATGCTCACCTCCTCTCTGCTTGGTAAGAATGTTTCTCCTCAGCCCTTCAAGACAGACCTTCTCTTAGGTCCTCCAAGCTAGACTTCTTTCGTTTCTCCTGGACAGGCTCCTCTCAACCCTCTTAGGATAGGACTCTCTGCCTTTGGCCTCCCTGTCATCATTTTCTGCTGCTAACTAACCCAAACCAAGACTGATCCCTTAGCGGAGTTTCTCGCAGTGATTTTCTTCTGTTACCACCAACCCTGTCATAGGTTCCTCCGGGCATGTCATCTCTGATTCTGCCACAGGATCCCATGCAGGACTCGTGATGACTTCACTGTTATACCCACTGACCCATGTGATAGCTCTTTTATAAGGCTTCTTGCAACCTATTTTTCTCTTTTCTTTTCTTTCTTCTTTCTTCTTCTATCTTCCTTCTTTTGTGGGGCATGAAGTGTATTTAGTAACTCCTAGTCAATTTCAAGTCATGACACTCTCACAGGGGGTTCCAAAGTGACCAATTACCTCTAGGTATGCCACAGACACATCATTTACATAGTAGACCATAGTCATCTTATTTGCATAATAAAGTTACAGCTCTCTGCCAAGGGCTTGCCAATCACAGTGCAGACTACATCGCAGGCCAGACAAAAATGATCACGTCATGATCAGTTTTCCTAGGACATATCAAGCAATCTGGACAAAAGAAACAAACTCCTTGGGGGGAAAAAAGCCAAAGGTTTTTTCTCAGAATCTGGAAATGGGGGAAGGAGATCAAGTTGTCTTTCCAAAGAAGCAAGGCAAAGGGCCACATGAAGGAATTCATTACATCACATACCTAACACATAGTGAGTGCTAAAAAAAAAGCCAACTATTGTTATTGAGATCAATTGTTCATTGTCTTTCATTTAAATGACCTCAGCCTCCCTATAAACCCAGTTTCCCTGACACAATTCATCCTCTACTTCAGTCAAGTAGAAGTAAACTGTGACTGAGGTTTGCTTTTTTCGTGTTATTATTTTTTTTTCTAAGCTTCAATTGTGTTTGAATAAGCCTTGAGGTTTTTCAAATTCTTAGATGCAACATTTAGGAATCCATGCTTCTATTCTTCTGCTTTAGAGCTTCATACACCACATTCAACACTCATTCATGCAACAAATAAATACTCACTGAGTGACTACCAACACCTACGCCTTTTTCCAGGTCCTTTTGAATATACCAGGGACACACAGACAAAAGCACCTATTCTGGTGGACTTCTGAATGAAACTGAAGTTAATAAAGTTACTGTGTTGCACCCTGGCAAATTCGGAAGGATGCGTTCTCTATTTCACTCACCTGCTTAGCTGAGCAGCTCATCTAAAGTGTTTAACACATGTTTTCTCAAAGAATGAGTGACAAGTAAATCTGAGAGTTATGCCCCTTATCACCAAATCTACAAAAGTGAATATGTAAGAGCCTTCTTCGATCCTTAGGAAATATTTCATGTCAGCTTCATGATATAATCATGCCAGCTCTCAGCTCCAGCTCCCTTGTTACATGCATCTGCTCCTAGGAACTAGGGGAAAACTTGGAAACCAGAAAAAAGAAGACATGGATTTATGGTTGTTGTTGTTATATGTTGTTGACTCAGAACTGGCTCATAGCTGACTCTCCAGCAGGTTTTCAGAGGCAATTGATTCCAAGGGAGGATATTGCCCATTCTTCTTATATGGAACAGCTGGTGGATTTGAACCTTGTACCTTCAGGACTGCAACACAGTTCTTACCACTAGGCCACTAGAGCTCTCTGCTTTTATGGTAGACATTAATAAAATATTTTAAACTTGAAAAAAAAATTATATGAACTGTGTTAGAGGTCTATGAAGACTTATGAAAATTCTAAGTAAACATCACATGCTCATACCTGGGACTTGAGAGTTACTTCATCTTGGAACAGCCTTATGGACAAGCTCCTGAGAGAGAGGCCAAAGTCCCAGACTTTTCCAAGAAGATATTAGTGAGGATTTACACTTCCGTTCCAGTCCCCTCTCACCTTCTAGCATTTGGAAGGACGTCACGGGAGGCAGCCAAGCCGTCCGGGAATAGCTGCAAAAAGTAGAAATGAACAAAGAGAGCTCAATCACAAGCAACCAGCCTCTCCCAGGAGGATCTCCTCTCACACTCCTCTGCCATTTAAGGTGCAGGCAGCAGACAAAAGGGAAAGCCGTGTGTTAAGTGGCTAAAATGTTAAAATCACAAAATCACATTATCAGCTTGGTGCATTGTCAGAAAGCTGGTTGTTAGAGACTGAGGCGAGATGGTGACCATCACCCTGCTATAGGTCAGGGTCAAAGGCCTGCTTGTTCCAAGAGCTCTACTTGACTACATGTTTATATGTGTGAGTGTACATGTGTGTAGATGTGTTTGTGGTAAATATGTATGGATGTCTAGTGTTTATAAGAGTGTATGGATAGTATAGATATATGTGTGTGATGTGTATGTGTGTTAGCTGTGCATAAATTATGTGTGATGTCTTTATGGGACATGTGTGCTTGTATATGTGAAGTGTGTTCATGAGACATAGTGTGTGCTTGAGTGTATGGTGTGTAAGGTGGATTTTGTGTGTATAGTGAATGTGTGTGTGAGAGAGAGAGATGTGGGGATTCTGCACATTTGTGTGTGTGTTATGTTTGTGTTATGTTTGTGTAATGTGTACAGTAAGTGTGTGGTATGTCTGTAGTCACATCCATTCAAACAGAGCACATTGCTTCAGGTCTGCTATATTCCAGTGTCCTTCTTTAATTGATTATCTGCTGATAGTAAGTTAGAGCTGACAAAAAGGAAAAAAAAATGTGTAAAATATTGGCAAGAGTGGTTTGCAGTAAAGTAAACCCTGTATCCCTAGGTCAGCTCAGCTTCTCCCACAGAGAGATTTCAGAAATGTAGCAATTTGGGTAAGGATGGGGAATCATCCTGACTGAGAAGAGCGTCAGGTTTAAAAGGCTCTGTAACAGCAAGCAACAAATGCTGGCGAGGTTGTGGAGAGACTGGAACCCTATTCACTGTTGGTGGGAGTGTAAAATGGTGCAACCACTGTGGAAAGCGATGTGGCGCTTTCTCAAAAAGTTGCAAATAAAGATACCATTTGACCCAGCAATTCCACTACTGGGAATATACCCTAAAGAGACCATAAATGGCATCCAAGTAGATATATGTATACCCATGTTTATCTCGGTTTTGTTTACAATAGCAAGGAGTTGGAAACAACCTAAATGCCCATCAACAAATGAATGGGTAGAGAAGCTGTGGTATATTCGCAAAATGGAATACTATGCTGCATTGAAAAACAAGGAACTCATGCAATATTATTCAAAATGGGTGACCCTGGAGGACATTATGCTGAGTGAGGTATGTCAGTCACAAAGGGACAAATGCTATATGGTGCCACTGTTGTAGAATGAGGCTGGCATTGGGGTGGGGGTAAGACTGAGAAAAACTGGATGAAATATGTTTATGGCATTGAAGTCTATGGGGGAAAGAATAGTCTAAAAGTATATTTTAGGGCATTATTTTTATCGTAGGAGTATGCAATGAGGGTTGCAGAGTGGATTATATTTGGGGGTAGGGGGTGGGGTTTGGGGAGGTGCGGGGCGGGGGGATTGTGTACCAATGAGGGAGTTTTTCTTTTGCTTTCCAAGGAGAGGAGCAAACGGGGGGGGGGTGCGGGGAGAGGGGTGCAACAATGAATGAATGGAATTCCAAAATCTCTGTAGATATTCATTGAAATGAAAAATAAACAAACTAAATTTTTTTTAAAAAAAGGCTCTGTAACCATTGTTTCTAAAGGAAAACACTGCTGAACAGTGTTCTTTCCAATTCGTTGAGGCCAAGGATTGCATCTGCATTTTCTGGATTGTATTCTACCTCGCATAGAGCCAGAATGTTTGGTACAAACTTACTGAATAAATGATAATTATAGGAAAAGGTACCTCAGAGAGAATGTTAGGGCTGAAGAGGAAATAGACAAAGAAAGGGGCCAGAGGATCTAGAACCCCTAAGTGTGTTTAGGTCAGAAAAATGGTCTGCCACTAACATCCATTCATTCATCAAATGCTCTGCCAAGGATGAGCCATTTGCAGGGCACGGGAAAGACACAGGAGCTCTGATGACATAGTGTGTTACATGTGGGGAAGCTAATTGAAAGGTCAATAAGAACTCACTGGATATTTCACAGGAGAAAACTAAGCAGTCTCCTCCGATAAAGATTCACAGCCTTGGAAACCTAAGGTATGGTTGCTCTGAGTCAGAATCTATAGCCATGGGCTTGCTTTCTAGGTTTGAGAGAGACAGAGATTTTAAAAAAGGCAAGAAAGCCTGTCCTCAGGAAGCCTATAGTCCACAAGTAGTGGGACAGCACTTCCACAAATTGTAGTGAACAAAACAATAAAGATCATAAAGGCAACACAGGTAAAATGCTGGCAACGGAACCCCAGGAAGGAATAAACTATGTGAGAGGCTCAGGATAGAATGTAGAAGTCAGTGGAGAAACTGCCAAATTGTAAGTGCGGCTTTTATTTCATACTCCAGCACCAGAGCAAAAAGGTCCAGTGAGACTCACCCACCCAAACAGCCAGCACCACTCCTCTCCCTTCCTTCAGTCTGCAGGACCTCCAGAACTCGTGGCTTCATACCAGCCTCCCCTCTGCCCTCTTGCCCTCCTTGCCGATTGGGAGAGCCGGGCATTGATAGGGAGGAGATTTTTCTTAATGTCTTTATACAGATGAGTTAATGCAAAGGCTTTCCAACATAAGCGTGTTTTTCTGTTCCTTCTCTCTGACCTTGGCATTTTCTTTCTCCATTCCAGGCTCAGCGTTGTCCTGTGGCCAGGTTTGCCTCTCATTTGTCAATGTTATTATTGAATTTTCAAATGCCAGTAGTACACATAAATCAATGGCTTTCTTCTCCCTACTGGCATATCCCTGCCACATGTGGTCATTCATTTTTTTAATAAGTCCTCCTCTCCTTTCACCCATTTATAAAAATGCATCTTGTTCCCCCACCACCGTCCATCACTCGGTGAGCCCGGCTATTTGTTGCCCCTGAGTGCTTATTCATCAACGTTTTCAAAAGCAAAATCACTCTTCGCCTCCTGCTCTTATTGTGCCATCAATCTTGACTGGGGGATCAATAAACTTCTCTTTTGCAATTTTTCCCCCCCTGCTGAGCTGACTCTCTCCAAAGTGCAGTCTTTTTATTTACATTTTTAACTGATCATCAGCCAAGGGGGGATGGCGGTGTCAGGGAAGCGAAGGGCTTTCATTTGCTCCCGAGGCAGCAATAACCATCCATGCATCGGTCATTTAACACGGTAACCCAGCGAAATTGATACTCGGCTCTTCCCTGCCCAGGGTCCACCTACGTAAATCATAACCTGAGGAAACAAAAGCCGGGGCCTGAGCACTGTGTCTCTCTCGTAGGCAGGCAAAGGGCTAAGTAGAATGACTCACAACTTAGAGGAGAAGCGCAACGGCTTCCAGGAATTTCTGCACATTGCTTCAGATTGTTAAGGGGAAATGAAAATGATAGGGTCTAAAATGTTGGGAAAGGGAAAGAAGGTGAAATTTAAAATAAGAAGCCATATGAAAGCAATTGTGGCTTTGAATTGACTGGCGCATTCAATCTCCTTCAGATGTGGGCACACAGCGCTAGCCAAAAGGGTAGCAGTTCAATCTATCAGCCACAGGCAGAAAGATGGGGCGATCTACTTCCTCAAAGTTTGAAGCCTTGGAAACATCATGGGGTAGTTCAGCTCTGTCCTGTTTTGCTCGATAATAAACAACAAATAACTGCTGTCCAATCAGAACTGATTAATAGTTTATCTTCCAGGGGTTTTCAGAGGCTATAAATTACAAGGGAGGAAAATTCCCATCTTTCTCCCTCAGAGCAACTGGTGCATTCAAACCTCCTGCCTTTGGATTGGCAGCACAGCTCCTTAACTACTCACTAGCAGTCAGAATTGCTGAAGCATTGAACAGATAAAAGAACAGGGTCATCGGAGAGAGGGTTAAACCAGGTTGCTCCTTGGAAGCAAGGATTCTGAAGCTTCATCTGACATACTTTGGACTGGTCCTTGGAGAGGGACATCATGCTTGGGAGGGTGGAGGGACAGCGCAGGAGAGAAAGACCCTCTGTGAGGTGGATTGATTCAGTGACGGAGTAATGGGGCTAGGTGTGTCGGAGAAAGTGAAATTGGCACAGGATTGAGCAGGGTTCAGGGCTGTTGTACATAGGGTTGTTATGAGTCACAGGCAACTCGATGGCACATAACAACAACAAGTGACATACACACAGAATAATTGCTTCTCTAAGATTAATAAAAATGAATCAACTTGTTTCTATAGAGTCAATTTCCACCCACAGGGCTCCTCTCTATGTGGAGCAAAACTGATTCCTAGGGTTCCATGCTTGTGGTCTTTGAGAAGTAAATTACCAGATCTTTCCTCTGAAACTTCATCACTGAGTGCATCTGAACTATTACTCTTAGACAGTAGTTGAATGCATAACCATCTGTGGAGCCCTCAACTCCTTACGTAAGATTATGTCAATTAAAAATGGTTTGCAATGCAGTTCCACTTTGAAACATGCAAGGTCATCCTAATTGGGAATTGACTGGACAGCAGTGAGTTAAGGTTTACTACATAACAAGTTCAAGGGTTCTTGCCAGATCTGCTGATGCTTGAAGAGAAACGGAGCAATGCCTGGTTTGCAAAGCTACATGATGGCAAATGAACTACCTTATCAAGTCAATATATAGATATGAAATACACATATGGGTAAAGATATAAGCATATAATAGATAGAAGTAGAGAGGGAGAGAGAGAGAGAGAGAGACAGATATTGAGACTTTTTGATGCTATTCTAAGCCAAAGTCCTCTGAAACATAGGAAGAACAATATGAAGTAGATAGCCTAACAGTGAGTGAAGATAAAAGTATGGTGTCCCTCTTGGTGTGGCTTTTCTCATCAATGATCTAACAAGTCTGTTTGGGAAGTAGTATAACCAGAGCTTCTTAGCGGCAAGGATGGTGAAATTTCATCTCACATATTTTAGATATGTTATCAGGAGGGACAAGTAGTAGGAAAAAGCCATCATGCTGGGGAAGATGGAGAGTCAGAGAAAGAGAGGGACGACCTTCAACAAGATGTAATGCTACAGTTAACTCTGACAATGGGCTTGAGCACGTCAGAGATGTTGTGGATGGTGCAAGACAGACAGGGCAAAGTTCAGATCTGCTGTTCAGAGGGTCGGTCACTGAGTCTTGGTTGACTTGATGGCACCTGACAACATTTAAATTCAAGTTTTTTAGGGGTGCCTAAATGTTCCAAAAGTACTCTCGGGTGGCTTAGTGATAAGGAGTTGTGTTGCCACTCCACAGGAACACAGATCCAATCCATCAGTTGCCCTGTGAGAGGAAAATGTGGGAAAAGACTGTGCCTCTGAAAACCTCCTGGGGCTGGGTGGGTGTCAGCTATTAATTGGTTCCTAGTCAAGGAACGTAATAACAAAGCTTCCAAAAGGTACTGAAACTTGTTAACCTAACCAGGAAACATTTAGCATAACCATTAAACCTCCAAAATGTTAATTGCGTGCCCATTCCCACTAGTTTTCTCGCTTCAGTGAGTGCTGGTGAAGAAAGTTGAGAAGTTCTCTAGTGCTTTATGAGTTGTGCAAAGGTCAGAAGTTTAAATTTACCATCTACTCCTAAGAAAAAGAGAACAAAGGGTAGTCTCCTCCTAGAGAGATCTATAGCCTCAGACATCTGGTGGGGAGGGCTGATTGCTATGAGTTAGACTCAACTCACCAACACTGGGTTTTTGTGGAAGTTCTCAATTCTTAAGCAGAAAGTTGGGAGTTTGACCTGACTTCTGAGGGCCTCCGAAGAAAGACTTGTGAATCAGTATCTGAAAGATCACAGCCTTGAAGCCCCATGGAGTGTTGCCATGGTCAGAATTAGCACAATGATCTTTGAGGATTTTTGTGTGTTGAAGGGAAGTTGGAGAATGGAATTTACACTTTTGTGCATTTACTCCTATTCAGACTCACCATATGACTATGATTTTGAGTCATAGTCCCCTGGGCAGCACCTAACTCCTTACCACTAAGCCACCAGACTTTCCTTACAAAAATAACAACTTCATGATAATATTACCCAAAGAAATGCCCTTCAACTCCCCTAAACTTAAAAAGTATGTAGTCACTACAGACTAGAGAGGCCTATAAAGTACCATTTGGAATCACTGGACCAGCCTATCCTATTTAACTAAAAAAGACATGTTGTCTGGGGTAAAAACAAAACAAAACAAAAATACTGGTAATGATAAGCCCCTTCTGTGAATTCCATGCATTCTCAGTAATTGAATGGACGATGTAGTGTGTTGTTCTTTCTTGTTACTTGTTTAAATCTCTGTCCTGTTGCAAAACTATAAAGGCCATAAATAATGAGACCAGACCATATCTTGGGATTTTTATCATCAAGTAGAGTTAATCTCATTATTTGTATTCTGCCTTTCTGAGATTTAAGATATTGTGGATGAACTGACACAGAAGATGAGGGTACACTAAGGTGAAAAGGACATATTCTTGGAACCATGCCAGTTAAGTCCATGGCACGTGGAGGCTGCCAGGCCCAGAGTTCTGGGCACAGCTCTGAGCAGTTTGCACAGCCACTTCCTTCTAAGTACCCCTGAGCCTCCAGCTGCATCAAATGTAGATAGAGCTGTGTGTGGAGAACTAAGAAATCTGAGAAAATAGAGATTCCAAGCAGAGAATTCTAGGAGCACCACTGCCTGTCTCTTGCTCACCTGATGAAAGTGATGTAACAACAAACAAAACTCTCTCTCAATTAGCGTAGCTTCCAAAATGGCTGACCTTAACTCACAGAACAGAAGGTGCTGGCTCATCAGAAAGGACTGCTGGAAGCGAAACCTCAGCACAGACCTAACAGATGCCCAACTTTTACCTGAACATCGTCCAACCTGTCAATCTCAGGCTGCTTCCGACCCAGGCACCAGGCTTATGTAACCTCAATTCTTTTGCTAATAGGCCAGAAATAAACAATGAGTGACTGGTCATTTTTAAAAAGCCAGCTCCCTTGCTAGGGGAAGAGAGAGGAAACAGAGGGGCTGAGGGAGGAAGCGCCTGCCAAGATAATAAATACAAACCCAAATCTCCAACATTTTGTGGTTTGACACTTAATTGATTAACTAATTTGAGGCAACAAGATTTAGTGTTCCTGTAGATTAGTGTCGAAGGGGTAATTATAGCTAAAGCTCCCATCTCCAAAGAGCATGTCAGCTGCAGTTCCGTGCAGGCCAAACTTGCATTAAAGCCCACACATTACAGCCAATAGATACAAAAGGTTTTTTGGAACACGTCCCTTTTCGGCTCTGTGTGCTGGGATTGCTCTGGAAAGGTCATTTCAAGCCTTATCAGCATAGACAAAATCCCTTGCCTGTAATGTATGTGTTTATTCTCAAATTAAATATATTAATGTATTATTTGTTCTTAAAATGTCATGGAATAGATAGTGAGCTTAGCCCTCCTGGCAGACCTTTGAAGCTTAAAGAGTAATGTAATAATAGTACATTAATCCACAGGCCGTTCAGTCATCTCCCTGCGGAGCCCAAGACTCTGGTACATTCTCCAAACCTCAGATTTGCTGCACACAATTGTTCATTTCTTTCACAATGGCAGTCTTGATAGAAGAATCTTTATTGAGACTTAAGGAAAGTTATGGTCCCTCTGTTAGTCATCTGGAATCATCCTACTATGACTGCTGAAAGTGAGCAACAGCATATTGTCCAAGGGTTAAAAGGTTCAGGGAAATTGGTCCTTGAGCCTATAAGCAAAAAATACTCTCTTTCTCTGTGGTTTCCTTTGGCCAAGTTTTCAGAGGAATCAGTGGTTCTCGGCATAACTAACGATGTTGTGTGATCCCAGGAGGGAGTGAATGTGAGTGACTGTCTGTAATCAACACAAGTGCACACAGTGGCAGGATGGCGTCCTTCCTGTGGGCTGGTGCTGCGAGACTCTGGAAAATGTAGATGGGATGGAGGGGAGAGGATAAGGCCTTTAAGTCTTGACCAATGGAGCATTGTCCCCAGCAAACAAACAAACAAAATGTGTTTCAGTTTTGTTGAAGTCACTTCATGTCCGTGTTTGGCCCACTCCGCTCCTTTCAGTTCTAGATTTTGTGGCATTGAGTTGAACGTGGTTCATAGCTCCAGCCTGTGTCTTGCCCCATATTTGTTTGCTCTTGGACTGATCTCTGATCATATCCCTGCTCCTGATCCTAATCGGACATCTGTCTTCAGGTGCCTGTTTGCAATTCTTACTGTGGACTTTCTACCCATATGTGCTACAGGCTGACTATACATACCTATACAGTCCATATATGACAGACCTCCAAAAGAAAAACAAATCTGAGTAGAAAATGAAGCCATGATGCTCTTTAGAGACAAAGATGATGGCATTTCATCTTCCTACATTGGACATAGTGTTAGGAGCCATCCACCTTTGGGAAAAGACATCATGCTAGGAAAAGTAGGTTAGCAAAGGTGAGGGAGATCGTCAAGGAGAAATATTGACATAGTGAGTGCGATAATGAGCTTGAACAAGACGGAGATTACGGAGATGGCACAGGCTAAGGCAAGGCTTGAAGCTGTGGTTCATATGTTACTATGAGTAGGAGCTCACCCAGTGGTACCTAGCAACAGGCTGGCTTCTGATCCAATCATTTACTTCCGTGGTTTAACTATGTGCCTTCTCTGGAGCAAGACATAATGACTTAGTTTCAGACCCTTAGAAACAAACTTTCAGAGTTTGTAAAAAAATGTCTATCAGAAACTTTCTACCGAGCAAGCTGTTCTGCAGGAGTCGTTAGAGAAGGAGTCGAAAGTCAACAAGCGACTGTCCATGGAGAATGAGGAGCTGCTGTGGAAGCTGCACAACGGGGATCTGTGCAGCCCCAAGAGGTCCCCCACATCCTCGGCCATCCCTTTTCAGTCCCCGAGAAATTCTGGCTCCTTCCCCAGCCCCAACGTCTCACCCAGATGACGCTTTCTGGAAGCTGAGAGACTGGTGGGAAACGTTTCCATGTAGGTCTGCAGGACTGACCCTAACAATGATCAGGAGCAAGACGTGTAATTAATTACCGTAACGTAACTGGAAAGTAACCACCACTGGAACGGGCTCCTTAGGAGACTGGAACTCTGGAGGAAGATTTTTGGCTTAGTTCAAAAGACTCCGCCACAAAGGATCTTGAGATTCATCCACATGGACGTTGTTGCACAAAGCACTTCAAGAACGAGAGAATCTTGTTCATTGCCTTTTTCACCTATGCATAAGGGGAAAACTCTCAGGGGCCTATTAAGATAAAGATTTATAACCTTTGCAATGTCCTTCACCACAGACACCTTTCTTGTGATTTTTATTTCAGTCTGACTGAGGATGTGTTAATGAAATGGATGTTTGTTTCAAAAAAAAAAAATGTCTATCAGAGGTGGTGATCAGATACCTATAAGGAAGGCAAGAATAATTAAGGGGAAAAGCTGAACCTCATTTGAGCCCTTAACAAATCCTGAAGATATGGGTATGTGATAGCTCTTGAGTGTTGTCTCAACTGTCCAAAGAGGGAAAGCCTTGTTATCCCAGCATCAGTCAAAATCAATGGTCAATCCCAGTAGAAGGTGTTCCCTTGGACAATTTTATTTATCTGCGTGCAGAGCATTTTCCAGTGACTGTGCAGCTGTGAGCTGTCAGCAATCAAATCTCCACAGATAGGAAGGAGATAGACCCAATGACCCTGAAAGGGGTTATGCCTGGGGAAGCATTGAACTGCTCACCACTAATACCATTGAGTCCTCCTGAACTGTATTCTAGCCCTTTGCTGAGGAATGAGCCTGTTTCCTATGTTGCCCACTAGTGGCCAGTAGTGAAAGCTCTGGTGGCCTAGTGGTAAAACAGACGTGCTGCAATCTTGAAGGCACGTGGTTCGGATCCACCAAGTGCTCTATGAGAAAAAAGTAAACTGTTTATTCCTGTGTGATTTACTGCCTCTGAAAACCCACTGGAGGGCCAACTATGGGTCAGTTCAAACTCTGTGGTAAATAACAACAGTGGCTACTGATCCAAATACTCCAGCAAAGAAAATTTGATCTCTTGTGGACCAAATGTGGACCCTGTTTGGTGAGTGATGTGTCACGTAAAGTGATGAATGCACAGTTATTCCCAGAATAAATCTGACACTAGTAGGAAAAGGAAATATCACTTTAATTATTTTATTCTATCTTTTTGGTTAAAAAGTCTTGAACTAAGACTAGTTCTGTCTCTAATCTTAGAGAGCACTACATTTTAAGACATACACTTGGGACTGGTAGCAGGTTCATCTGTAGTTAAATAACCACTTAGTGGAGATTAAGGCTTTCAAGAATGGGTTATAAGATATGATAGCATAAAGGAGTCAAATATGAATACTAACTACTCATTATTGAAGAATGCAAAAGGTCATTGCCATTGCAAAGACATAGGAGGAAGAAAAGACTAAGAAGGATGTCAAAAGATACTCTGAATATTGCACTAGAGCACTGAGAAGCCAAAGCAAAGGAAACAAAGCACAAAATTAATGAGTCGAACAGAAAATTTCAAAGGTCAGTGCGAGAAGACAATGCAAAATATTATAATGAAATATGCAAAGAGCTGGAGTCAGAAAATCAAAAGGACTGAACTCACTCAGCATTTCTCAAGCTGAAGGAAATGAAGAACAAATTCAAGCCTCAAGTTGCAATACTAAAGAAGCATTAAAAGAAGATAGAGGCATCATATCAGAAAGAATTGGCTTACACAGAAGAATTAAATAGCATAAATAACATATGGTCAAGAGACAATGGTGATGAAGGAGGAAGTTCAAACTACTCTGAAGGGATTGACAAAAAAAAAAAAAAAGAATCACAAGGCCCAAGGAACTGATGGAATACCAAAATTGACCTAATTCACCTGGATGTGTTCACCAGGTTATGCCAAGAAATCTGGAGGACAGCTACTTGACAGGAAGAGATCCATATTTACTACCATTCCAAAATAAGGTGACCCAACAGAGGGTGAAAAATATCAAACAGTATCACTGATATCACATACAAGCAAAATCCTGCTGAAGAGTATAAAAAATGACAAGAAAAGTACATTGCAAGAGATCTGCCAGAAATATAGGCCAGAAATAGCAGTGGCACTAAAGGCATTATCATCAATGCTGGATGGATCTTGATTGAAAGCAAAGAATATCAGAGGAACATCAATCTGTGTTTTATTAACTATGCAAAGGCATTTGACTGTGTGGATCACAGCAAATTATGGCTAACCTTGAGGAGAATGGAAATCTCAGAATACCAGATTATCCTCATGTGAAACCTATACTTGGACCAGGAAGCAGTTGTCAGAACAGAGCAAGGAGAAACACTGTGTGGTAAAAAACAGCAGGAAAGGAGTGTGTCAGGGATGTATCCTGTCTCTATACCTTTTCAATCTAAATGCAAAACAGTTCATTTGAGATGCTGGACTTTATGAGGAGGAATGTGGCACCAGGATTGGAGAAAGATTCATCAACAACCTACATTATATAGATGACAAAACTTTGCTTGCCAAAACTGAGGAAGACCTAAAGCATTTGCTTCAGATGGTCAAGGACAGTAGTCACAATGTCAATCGGTAGCACCATGCATCATAGATGGAGAAGAGAATGAGGTTGTTAACAATTTCAGCTTGTTCAGATCCACAAACAACACTCTTGACTCCCACAGTCAGGAAATTAAAAGACAAATCCCACTGGGAAAATTTGCTGTCAGGAACATCTCCAGAATACTGAGAAGCAATGTCAGTCTAGAGACTAAGTTACACCAGCTCCAGGCTATGATCTTCACAATTACTTGTTATGCTTCAGAGAGCAGAACAGTGACTAAAGATTACAAAATAATTGAAGCCTTTGAGTTGTATTGCAGAAAAAGTGTAGTGAGCATACCATGATTTGCTAAGGGAACAAACATGTCTGTCCTGGAGGGGGTGAAACCAAGCTGCTCATTGGAGGCAAGGATTTTGAAGCTCTGTCTCACACTTTGGGCTTGTTGCCAGGAGGGAACCAGTCCTTGGAGAAGGACATCATGCTTGGAAGGGTGAAGGGACAGCGCAGCAGAGGAAGATCCTGAGGGAGATGAATTGACACAGTAACTGTGTCAGAGACAGTGAGATTGTCTCAGGAAAGGGCAAGGTTCAGAATTATTGTGCATAAGATTGCTGTAAGTGGTAGGTGAATCAATGGCACTTAACAACAACTTCAGTTTTGGCCTAGTGGTAAGAAGCTGCACTGCAATCCCAAAGGCACATGGTTTGAATTCAACAGCTACTCCGTAAGAGAAAGATAGGCAATTTCCTTCAGTGAGATTAAACTGCCTCTGAAAAATATTCTGGAAGGTCAGCTATGGGTTGGTTCCAACTTGACAGCACACAACAATAACTTCAGTTTGCTGAGAAATGAAGAGTTAATTTAAAAGTTGACTGGTTCACATTCCCAGAGTCTCACTCTGTAAACTGCGCAGGATATCTGCCCCTCGTGATGCCACATGGCTTTGAAGGAAAAGCACAGGTGTAGAGTTGTTAGATCGGGCTTCTAGTTTCACCTTTCCCCCTTACAGATCATGCATTGTTGTTGTTGTTGTTATGTGCTATTGAGTCGCCTGTGACTCATAGCAACCCTATGTACAAGAGCACTAAACCCTGCTCTATCTTGTGCCAACCTTATTGTCTCTGACACACCTAGCCTTATTGCTCCAGTCACTGAATCAATCCATCCCATCGAGTGTCTTCCTCTCTTGGACTGTCCCTCCACCCTCCCAAGCAAGATGACCCTCTCCAAGGACTGGTCCCTCCTTGCAATATGTCCAAAGAATGTCAGAAGAAGCTTCAGAATCCTTGCCACCAAGGAGCAGCCTGGTTTTACCTTCTCCAGGATGAACCTGTTTGTTCTTCTAGCAGTTCATAGTATATTCGACACTCTTCTCCAGCATCACAGCTCAAAAGCATCAATTCTCTTTCTATCAGCTTTAGTCATTGTACAGCTCTCTGACACATAGCAAGCAATTGCAAAGACTATGGCCTGCATTAGGTGCACCTTAGTCTCCAGACTGACATCATTGCTCTTCAGTACTCTGCAGAGGTCCCTGACAGCTGACTTTCTCAATGCAATTCACCTCTTGATTTCCTGGCTGCTGGTACCAAGAGTGTTGACTGTGGAGCCAAGCAGTCTAAACTGTTAACAATCTCCATCTCTTCACCATCCATAATAATGCTGCCATCAGCCCAAAAGTGAGAATCTTTGCTTTCTTTATGTTGAGCTTCAATCCATATTGAAGGCTTCAGTCCTTGACCTTCTGCAGCAAGCGCTTCAGGTCCTCCTCAGTTTCAGCAAAAAGGGTTGTGTCATCTGCATAATACAAGTTGTTGATAAATCTTAGCATTGATTAAATCCCTTATCTGAAGATCAGTTTCTTCATCTATAAAATGTAATAATACCTACCCAATCATGCATTTTCAAGAACATAAATTAGGTACACATGTCAAAGCACATTGCAAGATCCTGTACTTTTCAATGAGAGATCATCATAAAGTCAGTTCCAACTCATAGCAACCCCGTAAGTATCACAGTGGAACTGTGTTCCATGGGAATTTCAAGCTGATTTTTCAGATTACCTGTCATTTTTCTAAAGTAGTCTCTGGATAGATTCAAACCTCCAAACTTCAATTGTTAACATCCAAATACATTAACTGTTTTACCACCTAAGGACTTTGCCACTCAAGAGCAAGTTATTATTACAGAATAATTTAAGTTACTTTCGGAACACAAACATCCCTCCCTTTCCAACACAGGGACAATAATAATTTCAATCTGTTTAACCAACTGTTTTCTGGATTCATGTAAGATCTACTAAATAGGAAAGTTCTATTTTTTAATAACAAAATTTATCTAAGGATAGCAGGTATGAAGATATCTGATATCCACTTTGGTAGAAAGGTAGAAACATTACTTGAACTTAGTTTTTTAAAAAAGTGTGAACTTAGTTTAAAAAAACCGTGTTCGCAAAAATCTCTTCCTGATGTGAAGGTGTCAGGAACTGAGGCGAGCAGCTGTATGTGATTCGATTGGGTTGATGATGATGTGATGAGGAGCCCCTGCTGGCACTGAGATCCAGGCACTTCCAGTACAATTGTCTAATTTCTTCTGCATGCAGCACCTGAATGGCATGCAAACTGCAGTATTTTTAACATAGAAAAGGTCCTCGCAGCAGTCCTGAATCATCAGATCACAAAAATATAGTGCTATGTAGTGTACCATCAGTAAAGACTTTGAATGACGTGTGTATAATTTCAGCCAGGAAGCAGCAAGTGAAGTGAGGCCCTATGAACTAGGTCTCTAGAAGAATCACCATTATTGAATGTTGATAGAAAGTGGACACGATCCCACAGAGTTGGTGCCGCTTCTTGTCTCTGGCAGAGAAGGAGACAACGACGGAAGGCTGTACTCCTTCACAAGCAGTGCTTGTAAGATTTTTTGCAAATTTAACTTTTTAAAGTAATTCAAGTGTATGAGTATATTTCTAAATATGTATGTTCATGCATGCATGAACACAATATTCTACCTTACAGAGATTCAATATATGTTAAATATTTAACTGACATCAGCAAATACTAAGAGCACAGGCAAGACTCAAGACAGATTAAAGAACATCTCTGAGAAGCTAAGTGCAAATCACAAAATAAAGCTTTAAATGTGGTAATCTAGTGTCTTATCCCTATTAGAAAACTTAAATAAAAAAGGAATGACAGGCATACCTTAAAGATATTGCAGATTCTAGTGCATCACAATAAAGCAAATGTACCAATAAAGTAAGTCACAAACTTTGTTGGTTTCCTGTTGTTATTAGGCGCAGTTGGGTTTGACTATGATTCATAGTTAACTTATGAACAACAGATGTGAACCTACCTTGTGCCATCCTCATCATCGCTTAATACACTTGAGTTCATTGTTACAGGTACTGTGTCTATCCATCTTATTGGTGGCCTTCCTTTCTTACACTTACCTTCCACCTTTCCAAGCCTGATGTCCTTCTGCAAGGACTGACTCCTCCTAGCAATATGCCTGAGGTATGTGAGATGAAGTTTCAACATCCTTGTCTCCAAAGAGCACTCTGGCTTCGCTTTCTCCAAGGACATACTGCTCAATAAAATAACCATCATCTTAACGATGTTGTAACAAAATGGAAAACTTGAAGTTTGCAGGGAGGGTACTTTAAGCAGAAATGAAAGTAACTGAATTTCAAAGTCTATCCACTAAGAATGCTTTGTTTTGTTGGTTTTTTTAAGTGCATGTTCAGAAGGAAAATCCTTCAGTTGTCTTGAAAATCTACAAGTGTGGAACACTTCATTTCCTAAAGCTATGAGCACAACTAAAGTTTTTCTAAAGCAACTAAAAAGGTTAAGGTAATGGTTCTCTCTCTCTCTCCGGGAGAGAGAGAGAGAGAGAGGAGGAGAGAGAGAGAGAGAGAGAGACAGAGAGAGAGGGGGAGAGAGAGAGGCTCCTTCTTCTTCCTGGCCCACTTCAATGAACATTTCTTTTATGGAAAAATGAACATGACTTTAAAGAGTATAATCTTTTTTTTAAAAAAAAAGTTTTGTTGACATACAGTAACTCATTCACATTATGTTTCATTCATGAACATTGTGTTTTACACAATCTTTCATTTATAGTGTGTTTTGCATAATCACTCATATACATTTTATTTATATAAGTAATTACTGTTGACCTATGCCTATTATTGCCACATCTTTTCAAGCTCCCGTTAAATCTTTCCTATTCTTCACTCCCCGCATCTGCCCACTAAACTCTGCCGTTCTAGTGATTGCCTCCCTTTCCTTATTCAACCCCCTTCCTCCTTTTCCTTAACCATTCTGGGCATTTATACACATATTACTAGTTATTCCTCTGTAGTATCATAGGACTACTGTCTTATAACTTTAAATGTACATTTAGCATTGAGTGAATTCAAGAATAAGTATTGATATTGCACCTGCATCAAGGTGCACTCTATTCCTATCTAGGTCTTCCTAGAATTCCCAGATATAAGAAGTCAAATGGATGGAGCATATTACAGAAAAGGACATTATTTGCCTAAAGACAAGAAGTCATTTGTTGAATCCGCAGACATTAAGGTGTCAGGTTCCCTGGGTTTACCTTTCTATCTCTTTTCTAGACTTCCTTTTTCTTTCACAGGCAATAGGGCTATGGGAACACATCAGGTATTTTGAGACAATGGTGAAAGGCAATAGTTAACTACAGTGCTAATTCATCTTTGAACCAGAGGAGTTCCAATCAAGGAAAAGAAAAGTAGATGATATCCTTCCGTCATAGTTTATCGCCTCTGAACTAACTTAAAGGCAATTACTTTGATTTTTGGTCTAGTGGATAAGGAGTTGAGCTGCCAACTCAAAGGCAAGAAGTTTGAATCCACCAGCTACACTGCCTGAGAAAGATGAGCAATCTCCTCCTGTGTGATTTACAGCTCCTGAAAACCTTCAGGAAATTCTGACTAAAAGGCACATTTGTTGTCAACAACATGACCCAGGCAGCAAAAGGTCCACACTAAGCAGCAGAACAGAACTTTCTCAATCACGGAAGTAACTATGGGGTACTCAGTGTATGAAACCAAGGGTCTTCCCACATCACTCCCTTCTCTTCATCAAAGTCAGAGAAAACTCTGAGGGCTGATATGAAGTCCAGAGTGAATGTGCCAACCAGAAATGAGACTTACAGAAAAAATAATGAATAACGTTGTTTTTAGGTGCCATCAAGTCAAGTACTATTCATAATGTTTCTAGGAACAAAAAATCTGAACTCTTTCTATCCTGTGCCATCCTCACACTTCATGACACACAAGAGCCCATTGTGGCAGTCACCTTTTCAGTCTGCCTGGTTGAGGGTCTTTCTCATCCTCCATCCTTACCCATCCTCCATTCTTCCCAGCATCATGTCCCTCTCCAAGGAATAACCGAACATGCCCAAAATATGTGAGGCATAGCCTCATCATTCTTGCCTCCAAAGAGCACTCTGGCTACACTCTTTCTAAAACATATCTGTTCTTTCTCTTGGTCATTCATAGGATGTTCGGTGCTCTTCTCCAACACCATAGTTCAAAGGCATCACTTCTTTTTCTGTCATCCTTATTCCTTGAGCAGCTTTCAGATACATAACAAGTGATCAGAAAGACTATGGCCTGAATCAGATGCACCTTAGTCTTCAAACTGACAGCATTGCTCATTAATTGTGTTTGGGGAGAACATAGTTTTACATGATACAGCACTTGTCTGTCTGTTTGCTATCCTGAGATAACTTAGGTTGGCTGTGATACTGAAAGCTGTGCCACTGGTGTGTCAAATACCATAAAGGTTACCCATGGTAGACAGGTTTTTGTGGAGCTCCCTGATGGAGACAGACTAGAAAGCAGAATGGGCCATCTACTTCTTAAGTAACAGACCTTTGAAAATCCTATGAACACTAAAGGAATAAGGACAATTATAATAGTATAGTGGTAGAGCCCAGATTGGGCCAACATTAGAGGGGAAAATTTATGTTTCCTTTTCATTTCTTTAGCAGACCTTTCTGAAGCTGGAGTCTCTATAATAAAAGAGACTGCATAATAAGTTAAACTTAAGGCTAGCATCCAGGTTAACTTGTGAGCCAAGCTTGAAAAAAAAAAGGCTTATCCAGAAACAACCAAGATGGCAGCCCTGAACCTGGAAGGGCATAAGTTCTTGGGATGGCTAAAAGACGATAGAAAGTCTTTTCCCTGTAACCCTTGGTCGTGGAACCATAAAGGTCATCTAGAAAACAGGCTGAGATCCTTCCCTTCTGTTCCTGTAATGGTATTAGCAACGACTCTTTCTTACTCAATCGCACTCCCAAAGGATTTTCAATAAACTTTTTATGTGCCATAACTGTTACATTAAATAAAGCTGAAAGTATTGAGTAAACCGACTGTAAATCACTTTAGATGCCTTGGAATTACATTAAGTGTGAGAATTATGGATCTTTTGCTGCTTGCAGAAACAGAGAAACGACAGAGCCAGGGATTTTTATGCTGCCAGCCTTTTGAAGATTTTTTTAATTATTTTTTTTTATGCTCCATGACAGCCATCTCTTGTAAATGACTTGTTCGGGGGTGAGCTGGTTGTGGGGGGAGGAGAAAGAGCAGGTCTGTGGGGTGTTAGGAGAAAGACTCTAAGCATGGGATTCAGTGGTAGACCTGGATTTTTCTTCCTTTCAGACTTTTTTACCACGTTTGAACTTTTTTTTCTCTTTTCTTAAAAAAAATTGGATATTCTTGATTGAATGGGATTGGAAGTGGTCGAAGCCAGGAATCGTGGGCTGTGTGTGTTTGTGGACATGCTCTTTTTCTGGACATCCAAACCCTTTTCCATTCCAGTTTCCCAGCTGTAACATTTTGTGAAGCTAACACCTCATTCTTTCACAGCATTCATGTTCAACAGTATTTCCCAGGCCTTTGCAGTGTCAGATTTGTGTTTTAGAAGGAATTGTCAGACTGCTGCAAATAGAGGAAGTTTGGAGAGAATAGAATGTTGGTAGAAACGGAAATCCTTCAGACTGATACTCCCCAGCAGCTCCTTTGATGTCAAAATAGGTTTGGGTTTGATTGAGGAAGGGGGAAATCAAGGCTGCTTTCTGACTGGACTTTGTGGTTGCTCTAAAGGATAAGTTCCAGCAACAAAATTCTAATCAGGGACTAGTGACATCAAGGACTATTGCCCTGGTAATTGAAGTGATGTCGGAATTTTAGAGTCCACTTCCTTTCAGGAAGAACAGAGGCAAAGAGAGGCTTTGTTAGCCCTCCAGAACAGAAATTAAATGGGTGTGGCTAATTAATAATTTATTAAAATGCTCAGAAAATTAGATCCTTAGAAATCTGAGCTCATAATCCCAAATTTGACCTTGGGAGCTTTGAAGTCAAAGGACAAGAGAATGTAAAGCAAATCTGTGACAAACTTATCTTACCTTGATTGCCAGTGCTCATTTATTTTACCTCAACTCCCCACACAAATGTTTTGTAATCAGTATTAAAAAAGGGAAAATCCCTGTTTCAATCAGGCAATCGATATGTAATTATTGGGCACCTGTATGTTAGTCACACAATCTGGGCTCTTATCTGCCTAGGGAAACCAAATAATTGTGTGTAATAAACAGAAAACAGCTAAAAGGCTATATAATTAGTGAGTTTAGGGTAGTGTAGAACTGTGCTTGCCGTGAGAATCTAGGGAGAGGAACACAGAATGGTGAGAGACAAGTGATTCCCATATTTGCGTTATGTGCCAACACTGCAGAGCTGGGAGCTCCAGTCAAAGGAAAGCAGCAAGGAGCAGTGGCCATGGTGTTGTGAGACCAGAAAAGGAAGGACTGAAGGTGCTGAGTGGAGAAAATGGATTGGAGTGGGAAGAGTAACTTGAACACCAGGCAGATCATGAGAAACATAAGAAGCAAGGTCTCTACACATTAAATAGAACTTTCTATTTGCAACATTACAGTGGCTTATGCGCTGTTACGATGCTGGAAATCATGCCATTATTTCAAGTACCAGCAAGATCACCCTTGCTGGGCACCTTTTAACAGAGCTTACAGATGAAGACAGACTAGAAAGGAAGGCGTGGGGAATTTTTTCCCAAAAAAAATAATTAATCTGCGAAAACTTTATGGATCACTATAAAATATGGTGAGATAGGAACTGTTATACATTGTTGGTGGGATTGTAAAATGGTACAACCACTCTGGAAGGCAGTTTGGTGCTTCTTCAAAAAGTTGAACATAGAAATTTCATCTGACCCAGCTATTCCACTCCTTGGAATATATCGTGAGGAAATGAGAACCAAGGCAGAGAGACTTGTACACCAATCTTCATAGCAGTACTAGTAACCATCACAAGAATATGGAAACAACCCAAGTGTCCAATCACAATCAAATGGATTGAGAAATTGTGGTACATCCATATGACAGAATACTATGCAGCATTGCAGGAGCAATGATTTTGTAAATTGTTACCTAATTTGGAAGGAACCGGAAAACATTATACTAAGTGAACTAACTCAGTTCTGTAAGGACAAATACTGAATAAAACCTCTATTGTAGAACAAGTATGATGATTGGGGGTGGGGAGAGGATGGGAGCAGAGAGGTGAGAATGGGAGGGCAGGAGGGTTAATCATAAGGTCACACAATTTGATGGGTGGGGGAGGTGAAGGAAACGGGGAAAGATCTGGTGTGAAAAACAATGTATATGAACTTTGTAAATAAACAAGTATAAAAAACAATTGTCCCTTAACTGTGAATTTTATTTTTTATTCTTTAAGGTTTCTAAAAAGCCCTCAAAACCCACCAAACTTAATGACATCAAGTTAACTTATAATTGACTCTCAAGAGGTTCTCAGAGGCTGTAAATGGTGCTGGAGGAGATTGCTCACCTTTCTCCTGAGGCCCCACAGGTGGATTTGAACCACTAGGGGTGCATTATCTTTTGGCTAGACGTGAAACTCTGTGTAGATAGACATTTTAAATTAAATTTTAATTGGATATGGTTTAAATAAAGATGCCCTAAAAGATAAGACCTATTGGTTGAGACTCAAGTACCCACAACTCCAACCATGGCCTAAAGCATGACAATCACAAAGATGGTACAATATTAGATAATTTTTTTTTTCTCTTGTACTTAGAGTTGTCATGAGTCATAGTCACCTTGACAACAAGCAACAACACAGCTCAAACAAACAAAGGAAATGCATGTTTCTGTGAACTTCTACAATAGGAAATCTCTTCACTAGTCACAACAATAGTTACACCAACCTTAGATTGAGTTCTCTGGGATGACTGGAGGATAGAGGTAAAACGGAAACCATTTCTCCAAGAAAAGACTCTGAGGAACCCTGACACTGGAGACATGGCAGAGCAGGAAGAGGGAAAGATGCCACTCATCAACTTCTCCTAAAGTGCCCTGTGGAACAATGTATATCAACTTTGCAAGAAAACCAGCATTAAAAAAAAAAAAGCTATTAAAAAAAACCCCAAACAGAAGACAAAAATATCCTTCAGTGCTGCAGAGCTGATTTGTTTGGACTTCTAAAACTGTAAGTGTTTATGGACTGGAAATCCTCATTTTACTCCCACCGAGCAGCTGGTATGTTTGAACCACTCGCGTTTCATGGCCTTTTGGTTACAGTGCAAGCTACCATGGAAATCCCTCTCTTGACCTCAGGACCTCAACTAAGCAAAGAGGACCAGACCATCAAGAAAGTCCTTTTATCTTTATACACTCTCTACTAAGACCATTTCTGCCTTACATTTCTTTGACCTTAAGAATAGATTCCGGAGAACACAGCAAAGTCCTCTCCTTTGGCTGTGTGCACAAGAATACATTGAGCGCTGCTATTGGATCACAGAAGACACTTCCTCATGAGGTGTCCTCAGGACTCATCAATACAGCATTGAAGCTGCTTGATCTCCTGGAGTCCTCATTTCCACCCCTGTAAAATGAAGCAGAAACCCTTCTACTTTGGCTGGACTTTGTGGAGAGATAAAAACTTGTGCTAGAAACTCCTATGAGGGACAGTTCTTTTTGGCTGCATCTCCTTACCAGGTACACCCAGCTTATTCCTCGCCAGTGACAGTGTAGGAGTGAGTTACAGGGACTTCCAATACCTGCTAATTGAGTCTGGGGAGCCAGAATGGCCATCATTCTCGTCTTTCTATTCCCAAACAATCCTCTCAAGTGAGTGTGGTTTGAGTTACAAGATAGCTGTTACAAGGACTTATAAGAAAATGTGAATATATGTGTTAAAATGTTAATGAACAAAATAAATGAGCGAATAAATAAGAAATCTGTGATGAAACTTTAAACAGGATAGATGCTGACTAAAATAGTCAACACTCTAACATAGCAGCTTAATACACAGACATGGAAAGTCAACAGATACATCCTGGAACCCTGGTGGTGCGGTAGCTTAAGAGTAGGGCAGCTCACCTGAAGGTTAGTGGTGCAAACCCAGCAACTGCTACATGGGAAAAACTCAACTTCTGAATGGAAGTCTGCACCGTAAAGAGTTACGGCTTTGGAACTATTGATGAGTTCCAAAATATGTGATCAATGGATCTGTGAGTTGGAATTGACTAGACAGCAAATGAATGGGTACTTCTAGAACAGAAAGTGCCTCAGTTGTGGGGGGGGGAAACAGCAAACTAAACAGCCAGGATGCTTGTGGCAGGGAGTTACGTTCTCTTAGGAGTGATAATCACTTAATCAGTCTAACAATAAATGCCATAAACAACAATAAATGTTTTGGAGAGTGCTAAGTGAGAAGAGGAAAACAAAGCCCAGTGGTGGGACTGGGCCTGGTGTGATGGAGGCAAGCAGGACTGGGGGATGGGGCAGGGATCTTCAGGGAAAGTCTTTTGGCAATTGCAACATTTGAACTGAGATCTTAATGGTGAACAGATAAAGCATCTAAAAGTCCACTAAATGTTTAGGCTTGTTTTCTTTTCCTAAAACAAAATAACACAAAATGGAGCAAGGGATGTGGGCTGAATGGGCTTTAAAGAACAGGCATCTATTATTGTATCATTTTAGAGGCTAGAAGTCCCAATGTTGTTGTTGTTAGGTGCCATCAAGTTGAGTATGACTCATAGCGACCCTGAACAAAAGATCTGAACCCAGTCCTGTCCTGCGCCATCCTCACACTTCCTGACACACACGTGTCCATTGCAGCCGTCACTGTGTCAATCCACCCGGTTGAGGGCCTTCCTCTCCTTCACCAACCCTCCACCTTTCCCAACATCATGTTCCTCTGCAAGGAACAGTACCTAGCAATATGTCCAAAGTATGTGAGGCAAAGCCTCATCATTCTTGCCCCCAAAGAGCACTCTGGCTACATCCTCTGCAAGACATATCTGTTCATTCTCTTGGCAGTCCATGGAATGTTCAGTGCTCTTCTCCAACACCACAGCTCAAAGGCATCAATTCTTTTTATCATCCTTGTTCATTGTCCAGATCTCAAATGCTTTTCTAGTAATTAGAAAGACTAAGGCCTGAATCAGACACACGTTAGTCCTCAAATAGACATCACTACTCTTCAATAATTTGGAAAGGTCCCTAACTGCAGATTTTCCCAATGCAATGTATCTCCTTATTTCCTGACTGCTCGTACCAAGGGTGTTAATTGTGGATCCAAGCAAGATGAAGCTGTTGACAGATTCAATCTCCTCTGCCTCCATCACAATGCTACCTATTGGTCCAGTGGTAAGAATCTTTGTTTTCTTGTTATTGAGAGTCAGTTCATACGGAAGACTGAATTCATTGATCTTCTGGAACAAGTCCTCATCACTTTCAGCAGGTAATGTTGTGTCATCTTCATGACACAGATTATTGATGAGTCTCCCTTCAATCCTGATGCCACATTCCTCTTCACAGAGTCCAGCTTCTCAGGAGAAGTCCCAATAGAGGGTATCAATATAAAGAAATGATCCTTCCTGGTTTCTTCCAGCCTCTGGAAGCCCAGATATCTGCTGGGGTTCCTTGGCCTCAACATACATCCCTTTGAGACTGTCTCTGCATCTGTTCTTCCCTCTTACAAAATACAGCTAAGATGATTAGCTGTTCTTTGCCCATTTTGTAATTGGGTTATCAGTCTTTATCTTATGGAGGCCTAGGAGTATTCTGTAAACTTTCTTTTCACCCTGTTGGAAAAATTTTTATGGACACATGGATTTAATTTTTACAAAGTCCAATTTATCAATTTTGTCCTCTTCAGATCATGTCTTTCTAGCTATATTTGGCAGTTTCTTTATACCTTAGACTAGCACTTTTAAGCTTGATCCCAGTTTGTCTCTTATAAACTTTATAGTTTTGGGATTTGCTCACAGGTCTCTGATCCACCTTGAGTTGATTTTTGTGTATGCTGTGAGATGTGGATCCTGTTTCAGTTTTCTGCAGGTGACAGTCCAGTTTTCCCAGCACCATTTGTTGAAGAAGTTGTGATTTCCCTATTTGATAGCTTTGATGTCCTTGTCAAATGTAGAACCCTATTCTAGTGTGAATACCTTATAATTTCAAAGATAAATTCTATTTCGAAGGCTATATAAACAGGTACATAGACTAGGTGGCCTTCAATATATCTCTTTAAATTCACAGCAGGTCTGAATTACTCTTTCTAGAAATAAAGAGTCTTAACTAATTTCTTTAGTTCTAATGATAAGAAGTGTCATCTCTGTGTTTAAAAAATGTGAGTCACTAGGTAGTACGTTGTACATAGGGTTTTTCAAACCTCAAGGTGCAATATTTAAGGATACTTTGGGCAGAATATTAAATGATCCAGGAAGTATTCAAATAAGATGGAAAGAGTATACAAAGTCATCGTACCAAAATGAATTGGCAGACACAGAATTTCATGAAACAACATATGATCAAGAGTCTATGGTGGTGAAGGAAGAAGTTCAAGCTATTTTGAAAGAATTGGCAAAAGATAAGGACCCAGGAATTGATGGTATGCAAATGTACATATTTCAACTAACAGATGTTGCCCTAGATGTGCTCACCAAGTTGTGCCAAGAAATCTGAAGGACAAACACTTGGCCAACTGAATGGAAGAGATCTATATTTGTTCCCATTTTAAAGAAAGGTGATCCAATGGAGTATGGAAATCATCAAACAGTATCATTAATATCACATGCAAGCAAGGTTCTGCTGAATATTATCCAAAAATGACTGCAACAGCACATCAACAGAGAACAGTGCAGGCTGAGTTTAGAAGGGGTCGTGGTAGTAGGGATATTGTAGCTAATATTAGATGGATCTTGGCTGAAAGCATAGAGTACCAGAGAAATGTCTATCTGTGTTTCATTTATTATACAAAGGCTTTTGACTGTGTGGATCACAACAAACAGTGGCTAACTCTAAGAAGAATGGGTGTACCAGAACACTTGATCATGCTAATGCAAAACTTATACTTGGACCAAGAGGCAGTCATCAGAACATAGCAAGGAAACACTGCATGGTTCAAAATTGGGAAGGGTATACGCCAGGGATGTCTTATCTCCATACTTTTTCAATCTATATGCAGAACAGATTATCTGGGAGGCTAGGCTCTCTGAGGAGAAATGTGGCATCAGGGTTGGATGAAGATTCATCAACAATCTGCGTTATGCAGATGTTACAACCCTGCTTGCTAAAACTGAGGAGGACCTGAAGTGCTTGCTGCAGAAGGTCAGGGACTGCAACCTTCAATATGAATTGAAGTTCAATATCAAGAAAACAAAGATTCTCACCACTGGGCCAATTGGCAGCATCGATGGAGAAGACATTGAGATTGTTCACAGCTTTAGTTTGCTTGGCTCCACAGTCAACACTCTTGGCACTAGCATCCAGGAAATTACAAGATGTATTGCCATGGGAAAATCTGCTGTTATGGACCTCTCCAAAGTACTGAAGATCAATGATGTCACTCTGAAGACTAAGGTGCGCCTGATACAGGCCATGGTCTTTGCAAGATTTACTATGTGTCAGAAAGTTGGACAACACTCTAGTGTCGGCATAGAATATTGAATATACCATGGACTGCCAGGAGAACAAACAGGTTTATCCAAGAGAGGGTTAAACCAGGCTGCTCCTTGGAGGCAACGATTCTGAAGATTCGTCTGACATACTTTGGACATGTTGCAAGGAGGGACCAGTCCTTGGAGAGGGATGTCATGCTTGGGAGGGTGGAAGGACAGTGCAGGAGAGGAAGACCTTCTATGAGGTGTATTGATTCAGTGACTAGGGTAATGGGGGGTAGGTGTGTCTTAGTGAAGTTGACAAGGGATAGAGTAGGGTTGTACATAGGGTTGCTATGAGTCACAGGCGACTCAATGGCACATAACAACAACAACAAGATAGTACATGCTCAGCTACTAACCAAAAGATTGGAAGTTCAAATCCATCCAAGGCAACTAGAAAGAAAGGCCTGATATCTCCTCCCAAAAAACCCACCGTCGCTGGAATCCCGAAGGAGCACAGTTGTGCTCTGACATGCATGGAGCTACAAGAGGTCATATGGCACATACAAACACATTGCCTGGCTCCTATGCTTATCAGCCATGAGCAGATGGTACCTTCAAAGTCCCCCAGCACTACTGGAGAAAGAGCCTGAAAAGGCCAAGCCCAGCTCCCTGCAGAAAGCCTCTGCAAATCAACACACCTCACTAAGTCACGTTCTGATGAGGAAATCGTTAGTGGAAAAAGCTCCCAACGGGAAACCCTTCTGTTTTGCTGATCTTGTAAATCGTCTGAATTCAACGTGTCACAGACATGTCTTACAATACACAAGATAATGCCCAGATTTTGTAGTGCAAAAGCATATTAACCTTTGTGTACTCTAGCAGAGTTCCGACAAGGAATGTCTGGTAAAAACTGCAGGGCTCATGGTAATTGCTTGCCATGTGGGTAAATGATCCAGAGCTGTGTGAAGATAAGGAGAAACTGCTGAAGGCAAATCACCTGGGTTTTATTATGCTCACCCTAAAAAATAATTAGCATGGCCTATGAAATCATACTGTGAGGCATTTGTGGTGCTTTTTCTTTCTTTTTTTTCCCCTCAGAAGGCAGCTATAACCCACTTAGCTTTTCTTCCTACAAGAGAACTTGTTTGTGTATATGTGTGTATGAGTGTTTCCCTGACATTCAAAGACAAATGAAAAAGCTGATGTTAAAATAAATATCACGTCAGGCGCAACAAGGAATGTTTTGTGTAACGCTGTTCACTTACATCTATTATGGCCACTCTGTCCAAACCTGGATGAAGCTATCCCAGCACCCTGTGCCTCCTCCAGGCTGACAAAGCTAACCTCCATTGCTCTGCCTTTACTAGCAAGCAGAAAAGCATGCCCAACCTTGCACAAAGGCAGAAGCTCTTTCTGAACTCTGAATGGGCTCCAAGCTTCAGTTTTCTGCTTACCAGAGCAGGGTTGCCACTGCTTCTGTAGCAAGCCCAGTCTCCATGGGGACTCAGCACTTCATACCTCACTTCCCTATGACTGGCAATGACCACCAAGAAGCTTACGAGTTCAATGTCAGGCCCCACTCCTCTGCGTTAGAAAATATTTTTTTAAATTTTTGTGTGTGTGTACATACCATCAAATCGGATCTGACTTGTACAGGAGATTGCCCCTCCTTCTCCAGCAGAGCGTCTGGTGGATTCGAATAGCTTACCTCTGGGATTGCAGTGCAGCTTCTTGCCACTAGGCCACCAGAGCTCCCTTAGAAAATAATTTTCATTCTTTTATTTAGCATTTTAAAAAAAAAAAGACGAACTGTGGAGTTTAAGATATCAGCATAATTTTATCAACAACATAGAAATAACATTTTTAAAATATTCCGTCCTTGCAGAAAGATTTTCCTCATAAGCTCCCAGTGCTAATCATCCCAGGAATTCACCAGGCTTTGAGTCAGAGTTTTGATGGGTATAAATGATATTTTGGTTATTTATTCTTTACGGTCCCTGACTATAAAATGCTCAGGAGGAGCACATGGCTGAATAGGACAGTTATTAGCTTGTCCTGTTGCTTTTTCACAGAGAAAGAAATTGAATTTCTCTTCTAGTGAAGCAAATGCTGAATTTCTCCTCTAGTGAAGAAAATGAGACCTGGTCTACTCTTCTCAGGTGGCCACAGACAACGTTTTAGGGAAACCAATGCCATATTCAAAATCTTTGCCTCTGCAAAGTTAGAGGACCTAAGCCTCTGGGCCTCAAGTCCCTCATGCGATGAATTCAGTGATAAGGCTGAGTCACGTGACATAATGACATCATCTAACATTTGTTTCCACTACAAGAGTTTACAAAGCACCTTCATCTATCTTGCTTGCTTCTTTCAAGAATCCTGGGAAATTGAAATCATTGTTATTGATGTTAGGTGCTGCCAAATCAGCTCCCACCCATAGACCTATATACATTAAAGAGTGAGAATTTCAGAGTATTTAATTGTGCTCATGAAAAATTTGTACACAAACCAAGAAGCAGACATCAAAACAAAACTAAAGGGTACCCTATGGTTTAAAATGAGGAATGATATGTGTCAGGGTCAGAGCCATTATCATTTCTCCACATTTATTCAATCTGTGTTCTGAGCTAATCATTAGAAAAGCTGGACTTGTGAAGAAGCATGTGACATCAGGATCAGAGGAAGCTTGTGTTATGCAGATGATGACACAGCCTTGCTTGCTGAAGGGAGGAGGACTTGAAACACTTGCTGCAGAAGATCAAAGAATACTGCCTTCAATATGGATTACATCTCAACATCAAGAGGACAACAATCTTTACCACTGGGTCAACAGGCAGCATTCTGACAGATGGAGCAAAGATTGAAGCTGTCCAGGATTTCATCTTGCTTGTATCCCATGAACTGCCAAAAGAACAAACAAATCTGTCTTGAAGAAAGTATAATCAGCGTGTTCCTTAGAGACAAGGATGATGAAACTTCATCTCATATATTTTGGACATATTGTTAGGAGGGGCCAGTCCCTGGGAAAAGACATCATGCTTGGAAAAGTGGAGAGTCATCAAAAAAAAGGAGGACAGATTGACACGGTAACTGTAACAATGGACTCAAGTATATCAGCGATGATGAGGATGATATAACATAGGGTAAGGTTTTGATCCATTGTTCATAGGGTCACTATGAAACCTTATGTAAACTTGATGATACCTTAACAACAACATCAGCACTACAAACTGTATGCTGAACAAATAATTCAAGAAACCGGACTATATGAAGAACACAATATCAGAATTGAAAGAAGACTTCACAACAACCTTCAAGACGGATGTTACTATCATTCCTAATTTCCAGATTGCTTGCACTCAACTATAGGACGGATCAACACAATGACTGTAGCAATTGGCTCAGGTTAGCGAGGGTGGCAGGATAGGGCAGGGTACGTGTTGTTCCTACAGTTTAACCTGATGACACCTGACACCAACAATTAACTAAAAGTGGGTGGTTCAAATTCACCCATCAAAAGAAAAGTTCAGTCATCTTTTATAAAACCCAGTGAAGTAGTTTTCTGTAAACTTTGAAGTTACCAGGACCAGGAGTTGGTATCAACTCAATGGCATCAGGTTTGATTTGGTTTTGTTTGCTGGGGAGAATGTTGGTTTATTTCCCTGAAAAAAGGAAAAGTTAGAACAGTTAATTAACACAGCAGAGATAAGCCAGTAGGAAAACAGTTGAGTAAGGCTTTCAAATCAAGTTTCCTGTTTCTAAATCCTACCCTCAGCTAGCTCACTATTCAAGTGGCTTTGTTCTACTTCAACAATTGCATGGGTCTGAACAGCTTCAGAGAGAACAGTTTGGCCACTCGGTCCTAGCAGGGGTACATAAGGCCCCAGCTCCCCAGGCGCAACCCCTGAGCAGCAAGGTGAGGAGGGTAGCTGAGTACCCCTTCCTCTTCCAGCTCCCTCTGGAATCCCCCCTCCTTGCCTCTTTCCTGATGATGACTTGAGCTTCAAAGATTGCTTTTATGGCTTTAAGACTTGCCTGCATTACCCTGTGAGAGCATTTCTTCATGGCTGGGCTGATAATTTATTTAGTTTTGCTAAGTGTTCCCTTACAAGGAAAAGGGAGGTGGGAGGGGTGAAAAGGAAGATGGGTCGCTGTCTTTGAAAAGCCGACTCATAAATGTTCAGGTACGTTCCTTTTTCTGTCGGCTAAGCAGCTTTCCCAGCCAAAAAATAATCACACTGCAAGCATCTCCCAGGTCTTGGGAGAGCAGATGTATTTTATCTCTCCTTGGTGATGGCTCTGAGCAGCTAATGCGCTTGCATTTTAAGCTTCAATAGATTTTTGTCCGAGGCAGTTATATAGTTTGTTGCTCCTCCTCTAAAGATCTTTGTAGCCCTGGAAAACAAAAGAGCATTCCTCCAAGCAAGGTGAAGGCTTCTTGCCTCTCCAGGCACTGTGCTGGCGTTGGCAGGTACTAGCTACTGGAGGTTTTGTTATTTTTTTAAAAAAATAAATAAATAAAATAAACTAGTAAATCCTTGTGGTTGTTGTTGTTAAGTACAATCAAATCTATTTCCCCTTTTAGCAACCACATGTACAATAGACCAAAAGCAGTGCCTGGCCCTGTGTCGTGCTCACAAACACACTTGAACCTATTTTTACAGCTGATATATCAGGTCATCTCGTTGAAGATCTTTTTTATCTCCCTTCTGACCCTTTACTTTACCAGGCATAATGTCCTGCTCCTGAGATTAGTCCTTCACATGCCCAAAATACGTGATAAGAATCTCACTGTCCTTTCTTCTAACAAACATTTCAACTATATTTCTTCCAAGGTAAATTTGTTTATTCTCCTGGAGTCCATGTATATTCAATAATTCTCATCAACACCATAGTTCAAATGTGTCAATTCAACTTGGGGATGCGTTTTAAATTGTCCACCTTTCTCATGCCCATGATGTGATTGAAAATACCATGCATGGCTTGAGTTAGCCTCACCTTAGTATTCAAAGTGACATCTTTGCTCTTTGATGTTTTAAAGAGGTCTTTTACAGCAGATTCAGGGGATACAGTATGCCGTTTATTTTCTCGAATTTTGATCCCATACACTTTGATTGGAGATCCAAGTAAATCCTTGACAACTTCACATTTTCTACATTTATTATGATGTTGCTTATGGGTCTGACTGTGAGGATTTCTGTTTTGTGTTGCCATGTAATCCATAGTGAAGGTGATATTCTTTTATATTTGTCAATATTTCACGTTCTCTTCACTTTCAACAAGTAAGGTTGTTTCATTTACATATGATAGATTGTTATTGTGTCTTCCTTTAATACCCTGATGCCATGTTCTTCTTTATATAACCCAGCTCCCTGGATTATTTGTTTAGCATGTTGCTGTTGTTGTCATGTGCCATCAAGTCACCTGTGACCCATAGCAGCGCTATGTACAGCAGTTCTGAACCTGCCCTGTCCTGAGCCAGTCTCACTAATTTCAACTCACCAACCCCCATTACCGCAGTCACTGTATGAATCCATCTTATCTGTGGTCTTCCTCTCCTGCGCTGTCCCTCCACCCTTCTAAGCATGTTATCCTTTTCCAAAGACCTATCTCTCTTGGCCATGTGCCCAAAGCATGTGCAACTGAGCTTCAAAATTCCAGACTCCATGGTGAAACTTGGCTTCACCCTCCCCAAGACAGACCTCTTTGTTTTCTTGGCAGTGCATGGTATGTACAAGACAGAATCTCCAGCACCACAGCTTGAAGGTGTTGATTCTTCTTCTGTCATCCTCAGTCATTGTCCAGCTCTCTGAAGCATAACAAGTAAATGAGAAGACCATGGCCTGGATTAGGCACACCTTAGTCTCTAGACTGACATCGTTACTTCCCAGCACTCTGGAGAGGTCCCTGACAGCAAGTTTTCCCTGTGGAATTTGTCTTTTGATTTCCTGACTGCTGGTGCCAAGAGTGCTGATTGTGGAGCCAAGCAAGCTGTAATTGTTAACAACATCATTCTCTTCTCCCTTTATCATGGTGCTGCCAATTGGTGAGAATCTTTGTCTTCTTAATATTGAGCTTCAACCCACATTGAAGACTACAGTCCTTAACCTTCTGCAGCAAGTACTTCAGGCCTTCTTCAGTTTCAGCAAAAATGGCGGTGTCATCTGTATAACATAGGTTGTTGATAAGTCTTTCTCAAATCTTGATGCCACATACGGCAAAAGGATACAGCAATGATCCAAATTTTCCTGTTTTAAACATTATGAAGAGAAAACATGTTGCCCTGACTCACAGTAACTTTTTTTCTATATCTGTCATACTTGACACCACAATTGCCATCTGGCAAACATGAGTCAACAAATATTAATGCATATGGTAATATACTCATGATGACAGAGTAGAAAGATGGAAAGAACCTAGGTTATTAATGAAACTTAACCTGCTCCCTCAACAATGGGCTAGCTGCCTTTTTAAATCCCTATTAAGTAGATAATAATTGTAAATGAGTAATAAGTTATTGTTGAAAGGGACTCTTTTTACCTGCACTCAATGGCATTTTTAACAAATAAAAATATAGTATAGGATTTTTATTGTTGTTTAACAAATCATATAGTATAAGATTGTTCTTTTTGCCAGGAAAAACTTGCTCTAGGTTTTAGACAAAATTAGGCGTGTTCAGGATCGTGTGATCATAGACTCATCCTAGTTTTTAGACATTTAAAACAAACAAATAATAATAATTTTTTTAAAGCCACACATAAAGTTTAACAGGAGAGCAAGTAAGAAATATTGGAGAGGATGTAGTGAGATAGGAACCCTTACACACTGCTGATGGGTTTGTAAAATGGTACAACCACTCTAGAAGGCAATGTGGTGCTTCTGCAGAAAGCTGAACATAAAAATTCCATATGACCCAAATATTCTACTGCTTGTAATATACCCCGAGAAAATGAGAACTGAGGCACAAACAGAGACTCGTACACAAGGTTTATAGCAGTGTTACACCACTGCAAGAAAGTGGAAACAGTCCAAATGTCCAACCACAATTAATGGATTGAGAAGTTATGGTACATTCACGTGATGGAATATATTGCAGCACGAAGGATCAATGATTTTGTAAATTACTACCTAACTTTAGGGGGACTAGAGAGCATTATGCAAAGTGAACTAACTCAGCCCCTTAAGGACAAATACTGTATAAGATTATTATTATTATTGTAGACTGTGTATGAGGATCCAAAGGGGGAAGGATGGGAGCAGAGCGGTGAGGATGGGAGGGGTTGGGGGGTAACTGGGTGGGAAGGTGAATCCTAAGGTCCCATAGTTTGATGGAGGGAGGGAGGGAGGTAAAGAAAATGGCAAAGATCCAGTGTGGGGGAAAAAAATGTATATGAACTTTATAAATAAACCAGTATAATATAAAAATTCTATTAAAACAACCAAAAAAACCCCCACCAAACCAAAACCCACATAACCAACTTTATTGTTTTTGAGTTTGTTGTGACTCATGGCAACCCTCCACTGAGTTTCTGAGGCTATAAATCTTTATGAGAAATTATCCACCGAGTAACAGTGTAATATGCTATGTAAGCATTGCTGTTGTTATTAGGTGTTATAGAGTCAAGCACAACTCATATGAACAACAGATCTCAATTCTACCCTATCCTATCCTATGCTACCCTCCTCATCTCTGACACACTTGAGCCCGTTGCTGCGATCACTGTGTCAATTCATTTGGTTGAGGCTCTTCCTCTCTTTCCCCAGCCCTCTCCTTTTCCAACAATAGTGTCCCTCTCTAGTGAGTAGCCTCTCCTCGCAAATCTGCCTAAAATATCTGAGACAAAGCTTTGTTATATTTACCTCCAAGGAGAACTCTGGCTGCACCATCCCCAGGGATGTCCCAAACCCAAGCCAAGCCCACTGCTGGTTAATCAGTTCCTATTCATAGTGGATCTCCATCAAGTTTCTGAGGATGTAAATCTTTATGGGAGAAGACTCTTTTTCTCTCACAGAGCAGCTACTGGCTTTGAACCACTGACTTTTCAATTGACAGTACAACTCATTAGCACCAAAACCACTAGAGGGACATCTTTCAATCTAAGACTCTAGAGGAAGTAATGCAATCTAAATTCTCTTTCAGGAGTCCTTTTTGCAAAGTGACTGTTGATAAAACCCTTGTCTGGTAGCTGTGTTGATAACCTTTAACTTGTTTCATTTGAAAGATGGCTGAGTGTTACATGATAATGATTTGAATTAAAGAGCTGTTACAAGTACAGCAAAGAATAATACTAACTGCTCAATGTCTCTTTTGGGATACTGGCAAGGTGATGTCTCTCAGTAATGGAAGAAATAGATTCTTATTGTTCTCAGGTGATATGTACATGATGAGAAGCTAATAAGATTCTGAATAAATGGATATCAAAACATTTTATGCTGAAGCTGGGTCTAATAATTCCTCTTACTGAACCTGCCTCCAAAGAAAACATTTGCTTGTATCTAATTTGAATAGCAGTAATGCTTTATTTGTCACCATACTTTTGTTATTTGCATTAGGTCACAATAGGGTACACAGAAGAATTGGCCATCTTCTGCACTTTAGAATTATAAGTAACCCATCTCATAACAGACAAGAAAACTAAAGTCAAAATAGGGACGTGACTAACCAGCCTGTTGGCAGCAGAGAGCATAGGCCAGCCCCGTGTCTGTGACTCCCAGTTCGCAGTTGGACTTGACTGAAATCATACGAAAAATCTTCACCAAGTAGGAGTTTCCTGCTTTCTAATATTCTGTCTACCTCCCTTCTTTATCCTCAGGGTTTACAGTGAAGAAATGGAAAGTATTTTTCCAACTCTCTAGTGTTCCCTGTGGTCCTCATTTTCAGCTACCCTGCTTCTTGGTACAAGCCATTCTGGTAATGAAGTTGCTAAAACACCCGTTTCAGCTGAAGGCACAGCAGTTCAAATCCACCAGCTGTTCTACCGGAGAAAGAAGTAGCAGTCTGCTTCTGTAAAGATGTATAGTCTTGGGAACTCTCTGGTGCAGTTTTATTCTGAATACAATTCAGTAGGTCTCTGTACATTGGAATGTACTTGAAGGCAATGGGTAGTTTCTTGCTACAAAGGTCTCAGGATCCCTCTTTTTAATCTCAAAAATCTAACTATGTCAAGCAACACTTCCAGTGGGGTCTCTCTCTCTCTGTCTCCCTCTTCCTGTGTGTGTGTGTGTGTGTGTGTGTGTATGAGAGACATTGCTTTCTTGGTGGATCCTGTAAAAGTCACGGAAATTGATTACAGTCACAAGATACCACACAGGAAAGATGGCATTCCTGGGCTGGAATGGGATGGTAACTTGATGACAGAAGAGATCATTTCACAACTATGTCAAGGACTCTGTGCTTTCAGAATAAATAAATGTTGCTGGAAGTAGATTACTCAGAGATAAATTTTTCTTGTAATCAGTAATCCTTGGGATAATCACAGTAAAAAGAACAGAATGTTTTCTGATATCATCTTTATTAAATATTAACAAAAGGAACACTGAATAAGAAATCTGAAATAAGCCTGGGCCCACTTGTGTGAGAGACCTGGCCCACGCTCTGAAAGCACATTCCCTTGGGCTCTTCTCCTGCCAGTACACAGCCTCTCTTCTTCCCAAGTCTTCTTTCTCAAGTAATAGTGCCAAGATTCTCCCAGCTTCACGTGTCATAGCCTGGGAGTCTTTTCATATCTCTCATTTTCTTACCTTTCTTAGAGCTAATCAACTCCCAAACATAAGTAATACCTCCTAATCTCCCTTCAAAACTCTCCTTTTCAGTGCCATTATCCTCTTTTAGGGATCTTTGGTGGCCTAGTGGGTAAGAAGTTGCCCTACTGACACAAAAGTTTGAATCCATTAACTGCTTCACTGCAGAGTGATAGGCAATCTCTTCCCATGCAATATATAGCCTCTGGAAACCACCTGGAAGGGCAGCTATAAGCCAGTTACTACTCAACAGCACATAACAGCAATAACAACCCACTCTCAGTTTTTGTTAACTCCCATGTTGAGCTGCTGTGTATGTCCTTCATCTAGGTGGGACCACTTTTACTTATCACATGTGGTCATGACTTTGCTCAAAAACACTATAATGGACTCCCATCAACCATGAGAAATGTTTCCAAAACATCTCCAGTACGCCCCCTCAACGGCAGAGGACAGTGTACAAAAGTTAGGGTGGGATAGTTTAAAATGGTACTTGGAAGCTCTGTCTTCCTTCCCTGACAGCATAGCTTTGAATCTAATACAAGACTACACCATGGATATCATCTACAGTATATACTACTATGATGGATACCGTGGGATTAACACCATGGCAAGTATAAATGTTGCTTAGTGAGTAAATGAAACAAAGACACAGCTATGGCTTTTCCCAAGTAAGCTAAACCAAATATGTTGTCATCAAGTTGATCCTGACTCAAAACAATCCTGTAGGACAGAGTAGAGCCATGCTATTGGGTTTCCGAGGTCATAAGCTTTATGAAACGGAGTAGACTACCACAGTGTTTTCTTGCTTTCTCTACTAAAGATAATGCAGAAATTTAAAAAACCAAAACAAACCCTGAAAATTGTACAATGAATTCAAGAGAAGAGAAGACTTTCTGTCAGAATCACTTGAGTAATTGAGAAATAGATTTTGGTCACATAACCTTATTCACTAAACTCTAAATGAGACATTGCAGGGTGGTGCAAAGGATTAGTGCATTAGATTCCTAACCAAGAGGTTTGAGGCATGAGACAACCTGGAAATGCCTCAGAAGAATGACAGGTTGATATATTTGTAAAAATCAGTCACTGAAAACCTTAAGGAATTCAATTCCACTTTAATACACAAAGATTTGCCATGAGTCAGAATCCACTTTATGATGCTGGGATTTCCCCACTACAAATCAGAGTTAGAAACATGTTCCCTAAAAATGTTGAGAAGGGCTTAAATAGACTTCAACATTTCCAGAAAGCAGGCACAGCACCAACCAGAGTTGTTGTTAGATGCTATTGAATTTACTACGACTCATAAATATAAGCTCTGGTGCCTTAATGGTATGAAACTGCATTTCATTCCCAAAGGTGGTGGCTGTTATGTGCTTTGAGTCACCTGTGATTGATTGTGTCACTCTGTACAACAGCCTTAAATTCTGCTCTATTTTGTGTCAATCTCATTGTCTCTGACACAACTACCCCCATTCCCCCAGTCACTGAATCCATCCACCTCATCGAGGGTCTTTCTCTCCTGTGCTGTCCCCTCCACATTCCCAAGCGTGACATTCTCCAAGGACTGGTCCTTCATTGCAACATGCCCAAACTATGTCAGACGAAGCTTCCAACGATCAGCCTGGTCTCATCTTCTCTAGGACAAATCTTTATGTTCTCCTAGCTGTTTGTTGTTATTGTTAAGTGCCATTGAGTCTTAGCCGACTCATAGCGACCCTATGAAGGAAAGACCTGAACAATTGTATAACTTTCATCATTTCTCCATGTTCATGGAGTTTCCAGAGATAAACTATTTCAGAAGTGGATGCCACTCCTGCTTCTAAGCCTGTTTTAATCTGGAAGGTCCACCAAACACTGTCCACCATGGTTAACCATTATCACATTTGCCACCTCAGTGTCACAATGTTTAGCATCACAGCAACCACAGGTTACCTCTGTACAGCAAATGGACAGACAATGCTATACCACTTAGAAGATGTTTGACCAAAACAACTAAAACCAAGCCTGAGGGTTGCAGATTAAAATCATCTACCTTTGGCTTGGTAGCATAATTTAACACTAGGTCAACAGTTCTGCTCACAGTCCATGGTATGTCAATACTCTTCTCCAGCACCACAGCTCAAAGACATCAATTCTCTTTCTATCCTCTTTCATCATCCCTTGTCCAGCTTTCTGATGCATAACAAGTAATTGCAAAGACTATGGTTTGGATCAGGCCCACCTTAGTCTTCAGACTGTCATCGTTGCTCTTCAGTACTTTGGAGAGTTTCCTGACAATAGACTTTTACAATGTGATTTGTCTTTTAATTTTCTGGTTGCTGGTATCAAGAGTATTAATTGTGGAGTCAAGCAGACTAAAACTGTTAAAAATTTCAATCTCTTAATCATCTACCATGATTCTTCCCATTGGCCCAGTGGTGAAAATCTTTGTTTTCTTAATGTTGAGCTTCCATCCATATTTAAATCTGCAGTTCTTCTCATTCAGCAGCAAGTGCTTCAAGTCCTCCTCAGTTTCAGGAAGCAGGATTGTGTCATCTGCATAATGCAGACTGTTGGTAAGTCTTTTTCCAATCCTAAAGTCACATTTCTCCTCAGAGAGCCCAGCCTCCCAGATAATCTACTCTGCATATAGATTGAAAAGGTGTAGAGATAGGACACATTCCTGGCATACACCATACCCAGTTATGAACTATGAAGTGTTTTCCTGCTCTGTTCTGATGACTGCTTACAGGTCTAAGTATAGGTTTCACATAAGCATGATCTAGTGTTCTGGGATACCCATTCTTCTCGTATTTAGCCACAGTGTGATCCACACAGTCAAATGCCTTTGCTTAGTCAATGAAACACGGACATTCCTCTAGTACTCCCTGTTTTCAGCCAAGAGCCATCTAGCATTAGCTATAATATTCCTAGTACCACAGCATCTTCTAAATTTGGCCTGCATTTCAGGCAGTTCTCTGTTGATGTTCTGTTCCAGTCATTTTTGGATACATTTCAGCAGAATCTTGCTTGCATGTGATATTAATGATATTGTTCAATAATTTCCATACTCTGTTGGGTCACCTTTTTTTGGAATAAGAACAAATATAGATCTCTTAGTCCTCCAGATTTCTTGGCACAACTTTGTGAACACATCTAGGGCAGTGCCTGTTGAAATATATCAGTTGACATGCTGTCAATTACTGGACCCTTATTTTTTGCCAATTCTTTCAGAGCAGTTTGAACTTTTTCCTTCATCACCACAGGCTCTTGTTCATATATAGTTTAATAACATTCTCTGTGTCCAGTATGATGACTCTATATACTCTTTCCATTTTCTTTTAATACTTCCTGGATCATTTAATATTCTGGCCAAAGTATCCTTAAGAATTGCAACTTGAGGCTTGAATTTATTCTTTGGTTTCCTGAGCTTAAGAAATGCTGAGCAAGTTCAGCCCCTTTGATTTTCTGACTCCAGCACATTTCATTATAATACTTTTCTTTGTCTTCCCACACTGCCCTTTGTAATATTCTGTTCAGCTCCTTAGTATCTTGATTTTTTCCTCAGTGCTGTAGTGCAATATTCAGAGTCTCTTCTGGCATTCATCTTGGTCTTTCCTGTATTCCTCTTGGATGATATTCTTGAAATCCTCACATAGCTTATCTGGTCTTCGCTCATTAGTGTTCAAGGCCTCAAACCTGTTCCTGAGATGGTTTTGAAATTCAGGTGGGATAGACTCAGGGTCAAATTTTGATTCGCGTGGATTGGATTTTATTTCATTTTCCTTAGCTTCAGTCTGATCTTGTATATGAGCAGTTGGTAGTCTGTTCCACAATAAGCAGCTGGCCTGGTTTTCACAGCTGATATTGAGCTTCTCCAGCGATTCTTTCCACAGATGTAATTGATCTGATTCCTATGCATAGTGTCAGGAGAAATCCATGTGTTTAGCCTGTATTTATGTTTCTTATAAAACATATTTGCAGTGAATAAATTGTTGATTGTGCAAAATTAGATCATTCTATCTCCAGCTTCTTTTCTGTCTCCAAGTCCATGTTTTCCAACTACTGATCCTTTTTCTCTGTTGACAACTCTTGCATTCCAGTCACCCATTATTATTAATGCATCTTGGTTGCACGTTTGATTGATCTCTTGGAGTCTGGTTATTCAAGTCCACCAGCTGCTCCACAGGACAAGGGTGAGCAATCTTCCCATGAAATTAACCGCCTCTAAAAATCTACTGAGAGGTCAACTACGGGTCGGTTCTGACTCGACGTACACAACAACAACAAAAACAACAAAACGACCCTATGAACAATAGAATCAGAATTTTGCCCTATCATGTGTTTTTGCCATTATCTCTGCTGTACTAAAGCTGATTGTAATTAGAGTTCATCCCCAACTTCTAGGACTCTATCTAGCAAACAACCTCTTTATTTTTCCCTGCTTGCTCTTCTCTCTCACATTGTTTCATAGAATACAACTTTGTTGTTTGTTGTTTACCATCCAGTCAGAGCCGACCCATAGCTGACCCTCCGGCAAGTTTTCAGAGGCAGTAAATCCATTTTTCTCCCATGGAGCAGCTGCTGGCCTCGAACCACATGCCTTTGGGACTGCGGTGCTGCTTCTTGCTACCAGGTCACAAGAACTCCCTAGAATATAACTTTAAGATCACAATATAATAGGAAAAAGACTGATTTTTTTTTAAAGACGATGGGGAAAACACTGTTAATGGTTATTTTATATATTTCAGCAATGAATCACAAGCAGTATCTGATTTTTCAGTCTAGTCAGAGAAACTAGCAGAAGAAAAAAACAATTCCTTTTGAAGCAGACCTACCTCGGAGCAAACCATTTTGGGTACTTGTTAGAATTGTTAGGTGCTATCCAGTTTACTACTATTTTTTGTTACTGTGTTATGTGCTCTTGACTCATAACTGACATCTAGCTGGTCCTCCTCTAAGTTTTCAAAGACAGTAAATCACTAAGAGAGAGACTGCCCAGAGACCCTCTAAACAACAGGTCAAAACCTTGCCCTATCCTGAAGCGTTCTCATAATCTCCACCATGCTTGAGCCCATCACTACGTTTACTGTGTGAAGCTGTCTCATGGAGGGCTTTCCTTTCTTTTGTTGACTTTCTACTTTCCCCAATAGGATGATTTTTCCAAGGACTGGTCTCTTCTGACAACATAGAATGTGAAATGAAGTTTCACCATCCTTGCCTGTAAGGAGCATGCTGTTGTATTTCCTCCAAGGCAATTTATTTGTTCTTTTGGAAGCCATGATGTATTCAGTACTCTTCTCCAACACCATAATTCAAAAGCATTGATTCTTCTTTGGTGCTCCTTATTGCAAATATCTAGATTGGATCAGACACAACTCAGGTTTTAGGGAGTTCTGGTGGCCTAGTGACAAGAAGCTGTGTTTCAATCCTGAAGGCATGTGGTTCGAGGCTAGAAGCCACTCCGTAGGAGAAGGATGGGCAATCTGCTCCTGTGCAATTAATTGTCTCTGAAAACCCACCAGAGGGCCAGCTATGGTTGGGTCCAACTCTACAATACACAAGAGCAACAACTCTTGCTTTTTAGTACTTAGGAGAAGTCCTTGATAGCTGATTTTATAATGCAATGTGACTTTTATTTCTTGACTGCTGCTATAAGGGGAGTTGATGGTGGATCCAAGTAAAGTTAAAATTGTTGATAATGTCAATCTTTTCTCCATCTCTCATGAGGTTTATTGGAGCAGATTGGTCTATTGGTCCAGCTTGGTTGATTGGTCCAATGGTGGAGATTTGTTCCTTGATGTTGAGATGTAACCCATGTGGAAAGCTGCCATCTTTGATCTTCATTAGTGAGTGCTTCGAGTCTTCTCCATTTTTCTGCAAGCAAAGTTGTGCTATTTGCATAATGCATGTTATGAATGAGTCTTCCTCCAATCCTGGTGCCACACTATTCTTTATTTAGTTTAACATCCTGAATGATTTGCTTAGCACACATATTTAGGAGGTATAGAGAAAGAATAACCCTGAGGCATAACTTTCCTGGTTTTAAATAATGAATTATTCCTTTGTTCTGTGCTGCTTCTTGGTCATTGTATAGGTGTTACATGAGGACAATTAAGTGGTCTGGGATTCCCATTCTTCTCAATATTATCCATAATTTATTGTGATTTATAAGATCAAATACCATTGCATGATCAAAAAACATGAGCAAATATATTTATTGTATTCTATTTTAACTAAAATCCAGCTGAAATTAGTAATGATACTCCTTGTTTCATGGCCTCTTCTGAATTCATATTGAGTTTTTGGCAGCTTCTTGTTAATGTACTATTCCAACCATTTTTAAATAACCTTCTGAAAGATTTTACTTGCTTATGATGTTAATGATATTATTTTATAGTTCCCACATTTTGTCAGATCATTTTTTTAATGGGAACAAAGATGGATCCTCTCCATTCAGTTGGTCAAGTAACTGTCCTCTAAATTTTCTGGTGTGAGTAAATCCAGGGCCACATCTATTTGTTGAAACACTCAATTAGTAGTCCATCAATTCCTAGGACCTAATTTTTTACCAATGCCTTCAGTGCAGCTTGAACTTCTTCCTCTATTCCCATTGGTTCTTGATCATTTGCTCCTTCCTGAAATGGTTCAGTGTCAACTAATTTTTTTGGTACAGTGACTATATATTCTTTCTGTTTTCTTTTTATTCCATATTTTCTCTATAGAACAATTCATTATTGCAATTAGAAGCTTGTATTTACTAAGTTGGATCCTGGGTTCAGATAATGAATATTCAGTTGTATGTTAGTGTTATTGAGTATCTCTAACTCAGAGAGCTCACATGTACCACAAAATAAAGCATTGTCTGGTTCTGTTCCTTTTCTGTAATTAGAATTTGTAGGGATTTTTTTGGGGTAAGTATTGTTGTCAATTTATTCCATTTTATAAAAAATTTCTCTCACCTTTATTCTACTGTGAGTATGATGTCTTCCTCTGGTAATTGTTTCATTCTGAAAACATAATTCAAGTTAATAAGTCAAAAGTCTCAGCCAATATTCTGTGATCTGGAAGGTTTCCATGAGTTAATTTCAAGAAGTAAATAACCAGGCCTTTTTTTTACAAAGACTGAGCTCCACAGTGTGAAACATTGCCAAAAGGATGTTGATTATGTAAGTGTTTGTTGGTGGTAGGTGTCATTGAGCTGAGAATACTCATAGTGGTCTTATGAACAAAAAGTCTGAATGATATATTATCCAATGCAATCCTTATTATCTCTGACACACTTGAGCTCATTGCTACAATCACTGTGCCAATTCATCTCATGGAGGGCCTTCTCTTTTACTGCTGACCCACCACTTTTACAGTCCTGATGTTCCTTTTCAATGAATAACCTCTTCTAGCAACATGCCCAAAATGTATGAAATAAAGTTTTGTTACCCTTGCTTCCAAGGAGCATTCTGGCTGTCCTTTGTCTGACACATACCTGTTTATTCTTTCGGCAGTCCATGGGACATTCAGCATTCTTCTCTAACATCATAATTCCAAGATATCAATTCTTCTGTCAACCTTATTTGTTGCTTAGCTTTCATATGCACAAGTGATTGAAAAGACTGAAGCCTGAATCAGATACACCTTAAGTCTTCAAACTGACATCATTGTTCCTCAGTAATTTAGAGAGGTCCCTGACAGCAGACTTGTCCAATGCAATACATCTCCTGACTGCTGGTACCAAGGCTGTTAATTGTAGCTCCAACTAAGATGAACTCACTGAAAACTTCAATATTTTATTTTTATGACATTGTTTATTAGTCCAGTGGTGAGGACTTTAGTCTTCTTGATGTTGAGATACAATGCATATTGATCTTCTGCAGCAAATGTTTCAAGTCTTCTTCACTTAAAACAAGCAAGATTGTACTGTGCATAAAGCAGGTTGCTAGTGAGTCTTCTTCCAATCCTGATGCCACATTCTTTTTCATAGAGTTCAATTTCTCAAATTATTTTCTCAGTGTACAGATAGAATAGGTATGGAGAAAAGATACAAACCTAGGGTGCATCTTTCCTCTTGATTGACTGGAAGCAATCCATATTTGTTCTTATTTCCCCCAAAAAGGTAATACAACAGAATGTGGAAATTATCAAACAGTATCATTAATATAATTTGTTGTTGTCCTTGTTGATTGCTGCGGAGATGAGCATGACTCATAGCAACCCTAGGAACAAAATATCTGAAGCCTTTCTATAATTTCTCAAAGTTCATAGAGTTTCCAGAGGCATGTTGTTTTAGAAAGTGGATGCCACTCCTGCTTAAAAACAAATATTTATGTAACATTTATTATGTGCCTCCCATGTGTTTTCCTACTGTTTTTAAATTTAAAAAACCTCACACACTGCCCAAGATCTATCGACATAAGTAGTTTCTTTATCAGTTATGTATTATCTACGTGGAAACTGTAGCACCAAAATAATTTTTAAACTTTAAAAAAACCAGATTTGTTCAAGATAACACACTAGGTGTTGGAGCAAAGATTCATACCCAAAATAAGTAACTGATTTTTTTTCCACTGAAAATGAGAAACTACTAATACACAAGCATGTGTCAACTTGTTTGAGTAGCTATCTACTAGTCTGGTTTCTATTGTTGAGTTGTTGTTGAGTATAATAGAGTTGGAACTGACCCATGGCTAAGCCTCCAACAGGTTTTCAGAAGCAGTAAATCGTACGGGAGGAGATTTCCCATCCTTCTCCATGAAGCAGCTGGTTCTGTGTGCTTTCAGGATTGCAGTACAGCCTATTGCCAAAATCCAATTCAACAAAGTGATGCTGACTCATAATGTTCCTCTCTTGGGTTTCAGGCTATAAAAATCCTTATGAAAGGAGACTGCTATTCTCTTTCCCATGGAGCAGTAGATTTGGGGCCATTGGCTTTTCAGTTAGCATCCCAACACACCAAAATCTGACTATTCTGAATGAAGTTAACTAGTGTAATCAATTATTTGTGAACCTTAGGAGTGAAAAAAGGGTGTCACTGTGATATGTTCTCTCTCCAGCCTATAAAGACATATTATGACAGAAAGCTCACTTCAATCTTCTTATCTCCTGACCTACAGTACTGGTAATGCATGCCTGAAAGTATCTCTGTCCTGTTTCCTAACCAATAGATTTTGTATCTACCAGCCCTCAACAATTGCATAAGCCAATTCCTTGAAGTTAATCCTCTCGCAAAGGATTAGTTTCTCTAAAGAATACTGACTAAGATATGAGATGGGCCTAATGAATAAATATATTACATCAATCCTTATCTACTGGTAAAATTGGAATCTGGATTAATCTTGTGTTGTCGAGTCACCTGTGACCCATAGTGAGGCTATGTACAGTGGCTCTGAACCCTGCCCTGTCCTGTCCTGAGCCAGTCTCACTAATTTCAACACACCAACTTGTATTGCCCAAGCCACTGTATCAATTCATCTCATCTTGGGTCTTCTTCTCCTGCGCTGTCCCTCAATCCTTCCAAGCATGTTGTTGTTTCCAAGGACCAGTCTCTCCTGGCCACGTGCCCATAGTATGTGAGATGGAGCTTCAAAATCCTAACCCCCAAGGAGAATTTTGGTTTCACCTTCTCCAACAGACTTATTTGTTTTCTTGACAGTCCATGGTATGTTCAAGGCTTCTCCAGCAACACAATTTGAAGACATCAATTCTTGTTCTGTCATCCTTAGTCATTGTCCAGCTCTCTAAAGCATAAAAAGTAATTGTGAAGACGCTGGTCTAGATTAGGGGCACCTTAGTCTGTATGCTGGCATTGTTGCTTATCAGTGCTCTGGAGCTGTCCCTGACAGTAGATTTTCCCAAAACAATTTGTCTTTTGATTTCCTGACTGCTAGTGCCACGAGTGTTGATTGTGGAGCCAAGTAAGCTGTAATTGCACACAACCTCAATCTTTTCTCCATTCACTATGGTGCTGCCAATTGGCCCATTGGTGAGAATCTTTGTCTTCTTGATGTTGAGCTTCAATCCATATTGAAAACGGCAATCCTTGACCTTCTGCAGCAAGTGTTTCAGGTCTTCTTCAGTTTTAGCAAGCAAGGTTTTGTCGTCTGCATATCATAGGTTGTTGATGAGTGTTCCTCCAATCTTGATGCCACACTCCTCCTCACAAAGCCCTGCTTCCCAAATGATCTATTCCATCCTGCATATAGATTGAAAACTTATAGAGACAGGATGCATCCCTGATGCATTTCTTTCCCTGTTTTTGAACCATGCAGTGTTTCCCTGCTCTATTCTGAGAACTGCTTTCTGGTCCAAGTATAGGTTTCACAATAAGCACAATCACATCTTCTGTGATCTCCATTTTCCTCAAGGTTAGACACAATTTGTTGTGATCCACACAGTCAAACGTCTTTGCATAGTCAATGAAACACAGATAGACATTCCTCTGGTGCTCATTGCTTTCTGCCAAGATCCATCTGACATTGGCAATGTCTGTAGTGCCATAATCTCTTCTAAACCCAACTTTTATTTCTGGTAGTTCTCTGTCAATGTATTGTTCCAGTCATTTCAGGGTAATCTTCAGCAGGTTTTGCTAGTGTGATATTGGTGATACTGCTCTGTAATTTCCACACTCTGTTGGATCCCTTTTTGGAATGGGAATCAGTGTGGATCTCTTCCAGTCAGTTGGCAAAATAGTTGTCCTCCAGATTTCTTGGCACAACTTGGTGAACACATCCAGAGAAGCATCTATTTGTTGAAATACATCAATTGGTATTCCACCCATTCCTGGGCCTTTATGTTTTTTCCAAGTCCTTCATAGCAGCCTGCTTCTTGCACCGTTGCTTCTTGATTATATGGGATTTTTTAAAAGTTCTTCAGTGTCAGCCACTTCTTTTTTGGCACACTGACTTTGTATAATCCTCCCATCTTCTTTTAGTGTTTCTTGAATCATTCAATATTCTACCTATAGCATACTTAAGCATTACAACTCATGGCCTGAGTTTGTTCTTCAATTCCTTCAGCTTAAGAGATGCTGAGCAAGTTCTGCCCTTTTTATTTTCTGACTCCAGTTTCTTGCACAATTCATTATAATAATTTGCTTTGTCTTCCTGAGCTGCCTTTTGAAATCGTCTATTCAGGTCCTTAACTTCTTGACTTTTTTCCCTTTATTTTGGCTTCTCAGATCTCTAGTGCAATATTCAGAGTCTCTTCTGACATCCATTTTGGTCTTTTTTTTTCTTCTTCATTCTTTGTAATGACTTTTTGCATTCTTCAGGAACTATATTCTTGATATCTTCCCACAGCTTATCTGGTCAAAACTGTTCCTGAGTTGGCTTTTAAATTCAGGGAGGATAGACTCAAGATCAAATTTCGATTCCTGTGGATATGATTTAGCCTTCTTTAGTTTTAATTTGAACTTACATAAGAGCCGTTCATGATCTGTTCCACAATCTGCACCTGGCCTAGTTTTTACTACCGATATTGAACTTCTCTAACAGTTTCTTCCATAGATGTAATCATTCTGATTCTTGTGCATCCCACCAGGTGAAATCCATGTGTATAGCCTGAACTTATGTTTCTTGTAAAAAGTACTTGCTATGAATAAATCATTGATTACAGAATTCTAGCAATCTATCCTCAGACTACTCTATAAGCTTCTTTATCAGGTAACACCCATTCTGCCACTAGTTTGTAGGCTTCCGTAACATCAAGCTTGCAGGACAGGACAGTCTCAAACTTGCATTGGCCCTCAGGCCAAGTAAACACCACCACTATATCAGATTTAGAAGAGACCCATCTGGACTCTGGAAATTATCACGCTGTGACAACAGTTTAAACAGAGACACTCAGTCACAAAACTTATCAGAAGCTCAGAAAGGAACTTCTCAGAAAGGAATTGCCTCAAGTACCTCAGAACTACCTCAAGAAAAGTCTTTCCGTGAAGCAGGTACACGGATTTAGATTTGCATCCCCCTAAGCAAGAGACAGGCAACAGTGGGAGAGACCAGTACCAGTGTGTGGTGCAAGACATCACAGAAGTGGCTTGTGGACTAAGCTACCATATCAAGAGGTGGCTGCAGAAAGGAGGGTTTGATCATCTAGATAGGAGTGCAAGGAATAGTGATGTAGCAGGAAAAATTAAGAGATAAGACACACGGGGATTTTTTTTGGGGGCGTCAGTGGAGGAAAATAATGTATTGGTTATTTCTGCAAGGGAAATGTCTTTCATCTGCTCAGTAAAATGCTTGTCAGAAATTGTTTTAAAACTAAGCATCCAAATTAAGACAAGTCTAGGAAGAAGAACTTGCCATCCACTTCTGAAGTATAACAGGCTTTCAAAAAACCCTACGTACAGCAAACTACACTTAGAGTAGACTAACATATATGGCAACTGAGAATGAGTCTTCAAATTTAGAAACACAAAGGAGGAGGAACAGCTGTAAGAAGAAACTAGTGATTGGTACGTGGAAAATGAGAAGCATGAAAGTAGGAAAACTAGACATTGTTAAGAAAGAAATGGAACACATAAATATTGACATATTAGCTATTAGCAAAATTAGATATATTAGCATGGGACATTTTGAATTAGACAACCATATGGTCTACTATGCTGGAGACAAAGAGGTGAGGAAGAAAGAGTTGCTTTCATAGTTAAAAAGGCTATTTCTAGATCCATCTCAAAATAGAATATTGTGAGTGACAGGATAATAACCATGCACATACATGGAAGACCTATTCATATCACTATCATTCAAATTTATGTGCCAACAACCAAAGCCAAAGAGGAGGAGATAGATGATTTCTACCAATTTCTGCAGTCAGAAATTGATCAAACATGTAACTAAGATGCATTAATAACAATGGGTGACTGCGATGCCAAAGATGGGAACCAGGAAGAAGGATCAGTAGTCAGAAAATATGGATTTGGGATGAATTTTACCTTCCTCTTAATAAGAGTAAAAAGAAAGTATATGAAAATATGCTGCTTCAAAATGACAATACTTGCTGTATACAAAGGTGAAACAGGACTGTAAATGACTCTCATATAACTAACTAGATAAATGTTAGAGTCAATAAAGAGAAGAAGGAATGGCAATCCACTTACAAAAAAACAAGCCTTCTAAAACCCAATGAACAACAGAGTAAAAACGCTTAGAGCAGATGAGCAGCTATGGCACCTGAAGCTGAGCCCTCATATTGAGAAACACAAATCAGGAGGAACAGTTGCAAGCAGACACTAATAATTGGAACATGGAATGTGTGAAGCATGAATTTAAGAAAAATTAGACTTTTTAAAGAAAGAAGTGGAATACATAAATATTGACATATTAGGCATTGATGAAATGACATAGATTAGCACAGGACATTTTGAGTCAGGCAATCATATGACCGACTACACTGAAGATGAAAAGGTGAAGAAAAATGATGTCACATTTGTAGTAAAAAGGTCATTTCTAAATCCATCTTGAAACAGTGTTGTGCGCAATAGTGTTGTGAAAAAGTGTTGTAAGCAATATGATAATGTCCATATGCATGCTAGGGATTCCTGTTGAAACCATTGCCATACAAATGTATGTACTAACAACTGGAGCCAATGTAGATGATTTCTACCAACTTTTGTAGTCGTAATTGATTGAAAATGCAATGAAGATGCTTTAATAAGAATGAATGACTAGAAC
>NW_006399937.1:1225093-1230085 GCF_000299155.1 Elephantulus edwardii | reverse complement strand
ACACATGGACTTCACCTGATGGTACACACAGAAATCAGATCAATTACATCTGTGGAAAGAATTACTGGAGAATCTCAATATCAGGTGCTGAATATGGAACAGACCATCAGCTACTCATATGCAAGTTCAAGCTAAAGCTACAAAAAAATGAAATCAAATGCACAAGAACCATCATTTGATCTTGAGTCTATTCCACCTAAATTTAAAAATCATCTCAGGTTTGAGGCAGTGAACACTAATGAATGAAGACCGTATGAGCTTTGGGAGGATATAAAGAATATCATCCATGAAGAATGAGAAAGATCCTTATAAAGACAGAAGAGCAAGAAAAGTAGATGTCAGTAGACACTGAATATTCTACTAGAGCATCGAGAAGCCAAAGCATAGGGAAGGAATCTGGAAGTAGCTAAACAGAAGATTTCAAAGGGCAGCTCTTGAAGATAAAGCAAAATATTATAATGAAATATACAAACAGCTATAGTTAGAAAATCAAAAGGGCTGAACTTTCTCAGTATTTCTTAAACTGAAAGAACTGAAGAAGAAATTCAAGCCTTGATTTGCAATATTTAAGGTTGAAGGTGACCTAGTGGCAAGAAGCTGAGCTGCAATCCTGAAGGCACACAGTTTAAATCCACTAGGTTCTCTACAGGAGAAGGATGGGCAATCTCATTCCATGCAATTAACTGCTTCTTAAAACCTACTGGAGGGTCACCTCTGAGTTGGTTCCAACTCAATAGTACACAATAACAACACAGGCAGAAATAATACTGAATGATCTAGGAAGTGTTAAAAGAAGATGGAAGGAGTACACAAAGTCATTGTACCAAAAAGAATTGGTTGACACAGAAGGATTACATGAAAAAATATATTATCAAGAGAAAACATATGGTGGTAAAGGAGGAAGTTCAAGCTTCTCTAAAGGAATTTGCAAAAAACAAGGCCCCAGGAATTGATGGAATACCAACTGAAATATTCAGCAGACACATGTCGCCCTACACATGCTCACCAACTTGTTCGTAGAAATCTGGAGAACAATTACCTCACCAGCTGATTGGAAGAGATTCATATGTGTTCCCATTCAAAAAGAAAATTGTGACCTGATAGAGCGTGTATCAAACAGTATCACTGATAGCACATGCAAGCAAAATCCTGCTGAAGATTATTTTAAAAATGACAGGAACAGCACATCGACAGAGGGATAACAGAAATAGAGGCCAAGGTACCAAACACATAATTGCCAATGGCATATGGACCTTGGCTGAAAGCAAAGAAGACCAGAAGAATGTCTTTCTGTATTTCATTGATTGTGCAAAAGTATTTGACTGTGTAAATCACAACAAATTGTGACTAATCTTGAGAAGAATGAGAATCTCAGAACTCTTGATTGTGTCATGAGAAAACTAGAGTTGAACCAGGAAGCAGTAGTCAGAAAAAAGAAAGGAAATGGAAAGGATCTTTTGTGAAAAACAATGTATTCAAACTTGGTAAATAAATCATAATAACACACACACACACACACACACACACACACACACACACACACACACGACAATGTCCAGAAATTACTATATAAAACTAAATGTATGTGAATGAAACAGGGTATATGAATAATTGTATTAATGTGAATGAAGGCATAATTTTTTTTTTAAAGAGAAAGGAAGAACTACATGATTCACAGTCAAGAAAGGAGTGTGTCAGGGATGCATTCTGTCTTCATACTTTTTCAATCTATACGTGTAACAGATCATTTGGGAGGCTAGACTTTATGAGGAGGAATGTGGTGTCAGGATTGGAGGAAGACTCATTAACAACCTACATTATGCAATCTTTCTCACTGAAACTGAGGAGGACCTGAAGCATTTGCTGCAGGTCATCAAGGACTGTAGTCTTCAATATGGATTGAAGCTCAACATCAAGAAGACAAAGATTGTCACCACTGGGCCAATTGGCAACACCATGCTGAATGGGAGAAGAGATTGAGGTTGTTAACAATTTCAGCTTTAACAATCAACATTCTTGGCATCAGCAGTGAGAAAATCAAAATATTAATTGCATTAGGAAAACTACTGTCAGGGACCTCTCCAAAGTGGTAAAGTGCAGCAATGGCAGTCAGAAACTAAGATGTGCCTAATTCAGGCCATGGTATTCACAATTACTTGCCATGCACCATAGAGCTAGACAGTTTCAAGGGATAACAGAAGAAGAATTGATGCTTTGAGTGGAGGAGCTGGAGAAAAGTATTGAAAATCCCGTGGACCACCAAAAGAACAAACAGGTCTGTGCTGCAGAGGGTGAAACCAAGCTGTTCTTTGGAGGCAAGGATTTTGAAACGCCATTTTAAATACTTTGAGCACATTGGTGAAGGGCATCATGCTTGGAAGGGTGGAGGGACAGTATAAGAGAGGAAGTCCCCGGATGAGATGGATTGATACAGTGACTGGGAAAATAGAGGCAGGTATGTCAGAGCCACTGAGACTGGCTCAGGATAGGGCAGATTGCAGAGCTTTGTTCATAGGGCCTCTATGAGCCACAGGCACAAAACAACAAAGAGCAGAATGGATCTCTTCTGGTCAGTTCGCCAGGTAGCTGTCTTCAGATGTTTTTGCACAGACAAGAGAACTTGTCAAGCATTGCACGAATTCATTGGAACATCTCAGTTAGCATTTCATCAATTCCTAGTTCTTTGTATTTAATCAATGTCTTTTATACTGTTTGGATTTTTCCCTTTGGTACTGTTGCTTCTTGATCACAAGTTCCCCCCTGAAACTGTTGAGTTCCGACAATTCTTTCTGGTTCTGTTTTAGTGTATTACTTCCTTCTTTTTTGATGGCTTCTGGGTTATTCAATATTTGTGCATAGCATTCTGTTACCAACTATTGGAACTCAAGGCTTAAACTTTTGTTTCCCTTCTTTAAGCTTGAGAAATGCTGAGTGTGTTCTTAACTTTGGGTTTTCCAATTCCAGGTCTTTGCCAATTCTGTTCTAATACTGGATTTTGTCTTCTTCAGCTACCCTTTGAAATATGTTCAGCAGCTTCACGTCATCATTTTTTTGTAGTCATTTTAATTTCTCTACATTCTAGAGTGTCAGGGTCTCTTCTGACATATTTTTTTGTCTTTCTCCCCCTTTCCCGTCTTTTTCATAATCTTCTGTTTCTTTCATGTATAATGTCCTTGATATCAGCCCACAATTCATCTGGTCTAGGGTCAGTAGTTTTCAGTGCATCAATTATATTCATGAGACAGTCTATAAAGTCAGGACACATACTTAAGGTTGCATTTTAATCTCATTTCTTCAATTTAAACTCTCATATGAGAACTTGATGGTTGAATCAGTGTCTACAAAAGAGAATAGTTCAGTGACATAAATGGGGCAAAAGAGCAGTATAATTTTCACTTCAAGAAGAAAAATTCCCTTAAAAATTCAAGGGAAGAATAGATTGACTTCAGACTTTCATGTTAAGGTGTAGCGTAAACAACAGAAAAATGAGTTATAACTATACAATTTTGAATGAAGCAATTTATGGAATAAGGAATTTGTGTTCTGTGTTACTGTTGAGGCCAAAGACACAAAGAGTAAAGATATGCCTTATTTGGGGAATATACAGGTTACACACACTGATAAAGCTATTACAAAACTAAGCTGACTGAAAGATGAGTTAAAAGCAAGAACGAAAGAATAGAAAAATCTAAACAGAATGACCACACACTAATAGCGAAAGTATTAGACACTATAAAATGCTTGTATATTTAGTTTGAAGCTTTAATTGAAAAGAAAATTACATAGATGTATATAATTAATAATTCAATACATGAGGGAAAGGAGGAGGTGGTAAAGGAAAAAGATACACCACATTGCTTATTATAATGGGAGTCAGAGATATTGCTTACTCTGTAATTGAAAAGACGGGGGGTTCTGGTGGTCTAGTGGGTGAGGAGTCATGTTGCTAGCACAAAGGCAGATGGTTTTAATCCACTGGCTTCTCCATAAAAAAAGGTAGATAATCTCCTGTGTGATTGTGTGATATATAATTTCTGAAAACCTACTGAAGGGTCAACTATGAGTTGATTCCAACTTGATGGCAGTGGGTTTTGGTTTGGTTTTGGTTGGTTGGTTTTTTAAAAAAATTAAAGAGGTATGAATTTAAACGTATATTTAGTTAAGTTAAAAATAATTAATATCAGATATAGTGTTTACAAAATAACAATCAGGGTAGAGAATACGAGCAAGTAACTACATGCAAAAGAGTTTTCATACTAGATTTCATGGTGGCTGCTCCATGCGTGCTCTGCACGTTGCAGGTTCTTCCTGTCTATGTACTTGGCCAAACTTTCTTTCTGACTTTGCTGCCAATATGGCACCTTACTGTACGTATCCAGTAGAAGATGAAATCATGGATGCTGCCAGTTTTGAGCAGTTTCTCTAAGAAAGAATCAAAGTTCATGGGAGAGCTAATAATCTTGGTGGAGGGGTTGAACCATAGAATGAAGCAAGAGCAAGATAACTGTAACCTTGGAGGTTCCCTTTTCAAAAAAGGTATTTGAAATATCTCACCAAAAAGTCTTTGAAGAAGAATACTTAGATGATTGGTTGTGCATAGTTAATAACAGTAACTAAAGTTATGAATTACATAACTTCCAGGTTAACCGGAGTGGAGATGAGGATTAAAACTCATTTATCTTTAATATTTTGTATAAACCCTTGAATAAAATATGACAGGAAAAAAGTTTCCACAGTAACAAAATTCAGAGAGCTATAAAAAGAGGAAGTGGGAAATTTTACCAACTCATGCAGATAATTTTGCAAATAAAATAGTGGAATCATGAATGTTGTTTTTATTATGTACCAGTGAGTCGCTTGTCCTATGTACAATAGCCCTAAACCTTGCTCTATCCTGTGCCAATCACACTGCCTCTGACACACTCATTCCAATTACCCCAGTCACTGAATCAATCCACCTCAAGAAGGTCTTCCCCTCCTGCGCTGTCCCTC
>NW_006399937.1:1216653-1221853 GCF_000299155.1 Elephantulus edwardii | reverse complement strand
TTTTTTTTTTAATGTGTGTATTGTCAAATCAGATCTGACGGGTACAGGAGGCGATTGTTCCTCCTTCTTCAGCAGAGCATCTGGTGGATTTGAACCATGCACCTCTGGGATCGCAGTGCAGCTTCTTTCCACTAAGCCACCAGAGCTCGCCGTAGACAAGCAATTTATAGAAAAGTGAAATATAAATCCCTCATGAATAGTAGAATCTTTTATCTACAGTAATAACTTTTCAAGTAATACTATGGAAAGTTTACAAATTTACTACTTAAGAATTAGATTACATTATATATTCTGTTGCCTATTTGTCAGGACTTTTTCTTCCTGTGATGAAAGTTCTATCCTTCACTGAACAATTTCACTGTATTCCCAAAAGGTGGCTTCTCCTCAGTGGCCCCTGGGTCTGGGAGAATTCTTTCATCAAATGCAAGCATCTTAAAAGTGAAAACTGACTGAAATATCTCAGTCACAACAATACAAATACTACATAATACCACTGTTATAGAACAGGACTGATATGGGGGTTGGGGACAGGTAAAAAAAAGAAAAGAGAAAATAAAAGAAAAAAGAGGGGATAAATAATGTACATGGCATTGAAACAGAGAAAATAGAGAACTGTACAAAAGGAATATATGATTAGGTATTATTGGCATGACAAGAGTCCAGAATAAGAGCTGCATAGTAAAGTGGTCCAGGATGGGGGAACAACTGTATAACAATGCAAGAACTTTTTTCCAAAGAAAAAAGCAAACGGGGGGCGGGGGGAAGGGAGAAAAATGTGCAATAATGAATGAATGGAAATCTGAGTTCTTTATAAACTTTGATAAAAATATAAAAAAATCATTTCTATCACAGGCAGGTAAAATCTTGCTGTAGTTTATTTTAAAAAGTAATTGGAATAGTACACCAATAAGGAACTGCCTGACATAAAATCTGGTTTCTAAAGAGACCATGGCATAGTTCAATGTTGATTAATTTTATAAAATATAACAAATGGGAATTATTGTTTGGAACACAATGTGAGTGAAGAATAGTGTGAAACACAATGTATACAAACTTTGTAAGCAAACAAACATGAAATAAAAACTTACTTTTTTTGTTTATAGAAAGAGAAGGTCATGGAATGAAACATATCATTGTTGATACCAGATGGATCTTGACTAAAAGCAGAGAATACCAGAAGGAAAAATAAAAGTGAGAACTCTACCACTTTTGAAGAAAAGCAAAACTGAATGTCTTTTTTATTAAATTCCACCTTTAATTTTCAAAAGAAGTCATGGAATGAAGAATATCACTGCTGATATTAGATGAATCTTGGCTACACACAGAGAATTCTAGAAAGATGCTTACTTATATTTTATTAACTATACAAAAACAAATAGATTTGTCCTGGAGAGGGTTAAACCGGGTGGCTCCTTGGAGGCAAGGATTCTGAGGCTCCGTCTAACTTACTTCGGACATGTAGGAGAGACCGGTCCTTGGAGAGGGACATCATGCTTGGGAGGGTGGAGGGACGGCGCAGGAGAGGAAGGCCCTCTATGAGGTGGATTGATTCAGTGACTGGGATAATTGGGATGGGAGTGTCAGAGACAGTGCGATTGGCACAGGACAGAGCGGAGTTTAGGGCTGTTGTACATAGGGTCGCTATGAGTCGCAGGCGACTCGACAGCACATAACAACAACAGCAACATACAAAAGCTTTCAGTTGTAGATCATAATAAATTGTGGATAACTTTGAGAAGAATGGGAATTCCAGAATATTTGCTTATGCTCATATGGAACCTGTATATATACCAGTAAGTACTAATTTTGTTCATAGGGTCTCTATGAGTCACCTACGACTCGATGGTACTTGACAACAATAACATCAACATAGAGAGGAATGAGTTGGCCTAGTGGACCGAAAGTGATGCTACCAAGCCAAAGGTGAGTGACTTAATCCGTGGCCCTCAGGCCTGATTTTCATTGTTTTTGTTCAAACATTATAGGTCGTATATCCTTGGTGTGTCCACTTGCCATGCAGAGGTAACTTGTGGTCGCTGTGAAGCTGAACACTGTGACACTGACATGTCAAATGTGTTACTGGTTACCCATGAGGGCAGTGTTTAGTGGAGCTCCCTGGTGGAAAGAAGCTTGAAAGCAGGAGTGGAATCCACTTTTGTAAATAGCTTGCTTCCGGAAACCCTATGAACCTGGAGAAAGGATGAAAGTCACAAAGTGTTGAGGACTTTCGTTCTTAGGGTCGCTATGAGTTGCCTATGACTTGACGGCATTAACAACCACAAAGTGAATACTACTCTACATAGACTAAAATCAGGAAATGTATGTGCTGGGGTTGTACCCTTTCACCATAACTATCCAGTCTGTACACTAAGCAAATAATTTGGAAGGCTGGACTATATTAAGAAGACTAAGGAATCACATTTGGAGAAATATTTAACACCTACAATTTGCAGATAATGCAATTTTACTTGCAGAAAGTGAGAAAGACATACTTCAACATGGATTGCACCTCAAAAACAAGGAAATAAAAATTCTTACAACTAACCAATAAGTAATTCACTATAAGTTGAGAAAAGTTTGAAGAATTTCCTTTTACTTGGTTTCACAATCAACACCTTTAGTAGCAGCAGTGAAGAAATTAAAAGGCAGGTTGGATTGGGTAGATCTAAAGTACATAAGAGCAAGGATGTCAGTTTAAAGGTTAAGATGTTTAAAAGGGATATATAATTAGGTATTATTGTCATGACAGGAACCCAGAACAAAGGCTGCATAGTGGAGTGGACTTGGGAGGAGGGGCTATTTAACAGTGAAAGAATTTTTCTTTTACTTTTCAAAAAGAAGAGTGAACTGGGGAAAGGGGTGGGCAGGGAGAAAAGTGCAACAGTGTATAAATGGAAATCCAGTTTGTAAACTTTCATTAAAATTAATTAAAAAAAAGTAAAAATTTTTTTCCATAGAGTCAATATTGTGAAAATGACAATCCTACCAAAAAAAAAAAAAGTGTGTGATCCAAGTCATAGTGTTTCAGTTGCTTCATAAGCACAATGAATAACAAAGACTGAAGTTTAATTTATGCCTTTGAATTGTGGTATAGGCAGAGTATTGACAATATCAGGACTAAAAAAATAATTCTGTCTTGGAAAAAATACATCCAGAATGCTTCTTTGGAGTCAAGGACGGTAAAACTGCATCTGAAACACTTTGGATATGTGGTCAGGAGGGCCCAGTTCTAGAAAAAAAAGACATTATTCCAGAAAAGTTCAAGGTCAATAAAAGAGACAAAAACCCTGAATAAGATTAATTGCTACAACGACTATAACAATGGCCTTGAAATTGGCAGAGATTGTGAGCATGATACAGGAGAAGGTAAAATTCCCATTTGTTGTTCATTGGGTAGATATAAGTCAAAGTCGACCTGATGTCACCTAACAACAACCTTTATTTTATACACATTATTATTGCAAGAATAAAATCAAATATCATTATCTGACTTGTTTTAAATATAACTCTGTTTTTCATCCTGGAGTTAAGGTGTAGATGACAGAAGAAAAATCACTGCCTTTGAGTTGTGCTATTGAAGAAGAATACTGGATATCCATGGACTCTCAAAAGAACAAACAAACATGAATTGAAGAAAGTACAACCATAGTTATGCTCCTTAGAGGCAAGGAGAGTGCAACTTCATCTCACATATTTTGGGCATGTTGTTAAAAATAGGGTTAACCTTTGAAAAAATACATCGCGCTTAGAAAGGTGGAAGGTCAGCAAAAGAGAGGAATACCCTCAAGACCCTCAATGAATTGATACAGTGACTGTAACAATAGGTTCAAATATTTCAGAGATAATGAGAATGGTATAGAACGGGGCAAATTTAGATTCTGTTACTTTAAAGGTCACTATGAGCTATATTCAACTTGAGACCACCTACAACAACAGATCTATACATAGCAGCAAGTGATTTTTTTACCTTCCAAATTACTAGCATAAAACCACAATTATACTTCAAACCCAAAAGCTTTGTTGTTGTAGTTGTGTACCATAGAGTCAGAACCGATGCATAGCTGACCCTCCAATAGGTTTTCAGAGACGCTTAATCACACAGTAGGAGATTGCCTATCCTTCTCCCATGGAGCAGCTGGTCTCCTCAAAGTGTATGCCTTTCAGATTTCAGTGCAGCTTCTTGACACCAGGCCACCAGAGATAATAAAATAAAGTAAAAAATAACATAAAAATAAAAACAAAAGTTGCATAAATACAAAGAGCATAAATCTAAATAATAAAAGGGAAACTGTGGTTATAAAAAACAAAAGGAAAAGTTATCCAGTTCAAAGGAAAAGGCTCTCAATTGATTTGAGCAACAAAATCAACTCTTAATTTGTATCAATCACTCAGTTCATTAATGAACAAAGAAATTTACGAAAACAAAGGAATTTGAGGTTGTGATGAATAACTGCCTGATGTGCAACACAGTTAACCTTAATTCCAGGTTTTTCTAGATTAAAATAAATAAACAACAACAAAAAGCAATAGACAAAAAAAAGCTCTGTATTATTGAAAACAGAAATCTGGACTCTCAACACAATTATTTTTAATGCATAACAAAATAATAAATGGTGAAAAGAGTTTTCATCCAAAATGAAATGCACTGCACTGTGTAAAACAAAACAGATGATTAGAATTGTCAGCATAAATGAATCTAGTGTTGGTGTGAGATGTTAAGACATGCACACATACATGATTCCAAGCTAAATAAAGAAAATAAAATATTAATTCACACAGAAAGGATTTTAGTAGTACCAGTTTTCTTGATAAAATTATCTTAAAAGTGCAGCTGAAGGAATGAACAATTTAAAACATAAAATCATTTTGTAGAAGAGTATTAAGGAAAAAATAAGTCCTATCAATTTTTAAAGCAAATCAAAAAGCTTTAGTAATTTTAAGAAAGTGGAATTATTACATAAAATTGACAGGTTGTGAGGCACATAATTGTTGTTGTTATTAGGTTCCATTGAGTCACTTTTAATACTTAATGCCTCTATGTGCAACAACAAAACACTTTCTGACCCTGCTGCTGTCCTGTCTTTGCTAGGTTTCAGGTCATTGTTATGGCCACTGTGTGACTCTATCTCATTGAAGATCTTTCCTCTTTTTTCCTGACTTTCTGCATCACCAAATATGATGCTCTTCTTCAGGGCCCCTC
>NW_006399937.1:1186697-1216113 GCF_000299155.1 Elephantulus edwardii | reverse complement strand
AAAAAATGTATGTTAGATAAAAACTTCTTATTTCTACTTGTGAGGATCATTCTTTTCCCATGACAGATTTGTTTGTTCTTTTAGTAGTCTGTGAGATATTGCTGCTGTGTACCTTCGAATAAGAACCAACCCAGGTTTTCAGAGGCAGTTAATCGTGTGGGAGAAGATTATTCATCTTTTTCCTATGGAGAAGCTGGTAGACTTGAACCTTGTGCCTTCAGGATTGCTACCAGACCAACAGAACTCCAGTATATAAGATATTCAATACTATTCTCAAATACCACAATTAGTATTGTTATATGTCATCAAGTCATCTGTGACTCTTAGTGAGCCTATGCACAATAGCTCTGAACCCAATCCTATTCTGGGCCAATTTCACTGTCTCCTTCCCCCATTACCCTAGTTACTGTGTCAAACCCTCTTCTCTCAAGTCTACATCTCTTCCACTGTCCCTTTGTTCTTCCAAGCACGATGTCCTTCTCCAGAGACTAGTCCTTCTTGGCAACATGCCAAAATTATGTTTACTGGAGCTTCATAATCCTTGCCTCCAAGGAGCAACTTGGTTTCACTCTTTCCAGGTTAAACCTGTTTGTTCTCTTGGCAGTCCGTGGTATGTCCTATACTCTTCTCTAGCGCCCTAAAGCAAAAGCACGAATTCTTCTTTTGTCATCCTTAATAATTTTCCAGATCTCTGAGGTATAACAAGTAATTGTGAAGATCATGGTTTGGATCAGGAGTACCTTAGTCTCTAGACTGATATCATTGCTCTTTAGCACTCTGACAAAGTCCTTGACAGCAGATTTTCCCAATGCAATTAAATTACTCTTTTGATTTCCTGACTGTTGATGCCAAGAATGTTGATTGTGGAGCCAAGAAAACACCACGATACAAAGACATAAATTTACCTGTGACTGTTCTTATTTATTGTTCAATTTTAACACATACATGAGGAGACTGAGAACACCGTGGCTTTGGTCAGACACATTTTATTCCTCAAAGTGACATCCTTACTTTTCATTTTAAAGAATGCCTTTGCAGCAGATAAGCCTATTGTTAACATTGTTAGATTTTTTTAATGCTTTTTCCATAGACACTGCTTTATGAACACAAGTAAAATTAAATTATTGATAAGTACAATTTTTTCTCCACTTATGGTGTTGTTGCTTTTTGTTCTAGTTGTAAAAATTGTTGTTTTCTTTATGTTTAGGGGTGATCCATTCTGAAGACTAGTCTTTGATCTGCTCTCATCTTTCAGTAATTTCTCCTGCAATCCTTTGGGCAATATTATACTTTTTCAAATCAATTCCATGTGACTGCTTTTTATCTTCTAAGAATTTTTTATAATTTTTAAACTACTCCTCTTTCATTTTACAGACTTGTTATGAAACCACGGAGAGAAAGAGACGAAGATATATAGAGACACTCTCTATTAATTTTAAGACTATAGCTAAGATGATATAGTAGATATGAACAGGTATATCTGTTCCTTTCTCCTTGGTCTTGATTGCCTTATTTTCAAATGAATGAGCTTAATTACATGAGAAAATTGTCTCTTTTGGTGGAAAGTTCTTGACATTGATTTATGTTTTATATGGACAAAAAGAAGCCTCACACTGCTACTGTGTTTATTCTGACTGTTAGTGACTCTCACAGGACAAAGTAGAACTGTTCCGAGAAAGTTTCTATTCCAAGGTAATAAATCTTTACAGAAGCAGACTTTCTTCCATGTAGCAGCTGGTGGGTTCAATTTACCAGACTCTTGGTTAGATGATCAATTCTTAATCCATTATGCCACCAGGACACTCAAATTTTATCTAGGGAAACACTTAATTTTGCTTCTGTGGAATCTAAATAAAAACTAAGAGGCAGTTATTTCAACAAGGGAGTATTGTATGGCTGAAAATCACAAAAAGAATGAATCAAGGTTAGATCCTTTCATTATACTTACTGAGATATCAGAACTATTGAAAGTTTGCTTTTCTAGCCATTGTGTTAACCCCCATAAGGGGGCATGATCTCTAACTCTATTAACAGCTGTGGGACCAAAATAAGAGAGTTTTCTACACTATGAAGTACCCTGGTGTCAGTGGTGAAGAGAAGGTGAAGAGACTATGGTATTACTGTGAGGATAAGAGACATTGGCACTGCTGTGACAAAACCGTAGCAAGTGTAACCAGACAAACTCTGAGATAAAGGCCACAGTTAAAGATTTTTCATACTGGATGATTAAAGGAAAAGCTGACTTGTAACTATTCTGAGTCAAACCTTGCTGGAGGTTTAGAAAACCAGGGGCTTATTGCACTTGTGCTGCTGAAATGAACCTGGACTTTCACTAATTAGGAAAATTGTACCTTATTAATCTGCTTTGCAACTCCTGGATTAACCTGGACTTGTATTGTATGCTATTCTTTGCCTCCCCCAATCTCCAAACTATTTCCCTAATAAAGCCGACAACTGTGAGGTAACAATGAACTAATGGACCCTGTGATTCATAGGAATAGGTGCAGAAGCATGTGGGATAACATATCTGAAAAAGCAGCTATTTATTTGGTACTATGGAATACCAGAAGAATATATATTTGTGCTTTATTGACTATGCAAAGGCATTTGACTGTGTTGATTTGACTGTGTTGATCTTGACAAGTTGTGGTTAACATTGAGAAGAATTGGAATCCTAGAGCATTTGATTGGACTCATGCAGAACCTATATCTGGATCAGGTGGCTGTTGTGCAAATGGAACAGGGGAGCACTGAATGGTTTGGAATTGGGAAGCAGTGCATCAGGGTTGTATTCTCTGTCCATAGCTATTCAATCTATATGCTGAGCAAGTTATCCAAGAGCTGGACTCTATGAAGAGGAGTATGAAGGAGGACGAATCATCAATAGCCTGAGTTATGCAGATGACATAACCTTGCTTGCTGAAAGTGAGGAGGACTTGAAACACATGTTGCAAAAGATCAAGGAATGCAGCCTTCAGTATGGATTGCATCTCAATGTCAAGAAAACAAAGATTCTTACCACTGAACCAATAAGCAGAGTCATGATGGAGGCAGAGGAGATTGAAACTGTCAACAGCTTTATCTTTCTTGGATACACAATTAACATTCTTGGTATCAGCAGTCAGAAAATAAGGAGACACACTGCACTGGGAAAATCTGCAGTTAGGGACCTCTCCAAATTATTGAGGAGTAGTGATGTCAATTTGAGGATTAAGGTGCATCTGATATAGATCATAGTCTTTCTGATTACTAGATGTGCATCAGAGACCTGGAAAATGAATAAGGATGACAGAAAAATAATTGACAACTTTGAGCTGTGGTGTTGGAGAAGAGCACAGAACATCCCATGGACAGCCAAGAGAATGAAAAGAGGTAAGTCTCAGAGCGGATGCAGCCAGAGTTCTCTTTGGAGACAAGAATAATGAAGCTTCACTCACATGCTTTGGACATGTTGCTAGAAGGTGCTACTCCTTGGAGAAGGACATGATGCTGGGAAAGGTGGAAGTTTGGTGAAGGAGAGGAAGACCCTCAACCAGGTCTGATGAGGTGACTGCTACAATGGGCTCTAGTGTGTCAGGAATTGTGTGAGGATATGACACAGCACAGAACAAGGTTCAGCTCTATTATTCATAAGGTCACTTTGAGTTGTGCTCAATTTGATGGCACCTAACAACAACAACATGGATATGACTAATGGAGACTGTTCCCCTTTATGAAGCAGAAAGAAGTAAGATTCAGCTACCCGCATGTTGCATCAGCTCGTTTTACACTCATTCTATCAGTATGCTGATGAAACAATAGAAGAAATTTTACTATTTGATAAAGAATATAGCTTCAGGAAGAAGACTCAATTTGCAATATGCAGATGGCACAATCTTTCTGAAAGTAAAGATGACTTGAAGTTATTACTGATGAAGAGCAAGAAGAGAGCCTTCAGAATGGATTTTGCCTCAACATGCCGAAAACAGAAACCCTTAACTGGAACAAAAAGTAATAGCCTGATAAATAAATATTGAACTTGTCAAAAATTTCACTCTACTTAGATCTGTATTCAACATTCATGGAAACAATACTGAAGAAATCTGTTTATTTCACTGTGCAAAATCTGCTGCACACACACACACAAAAAAGTGTTGCAAAGCAAGGACAAATATGGGTCTGGCCAGAGTCAAAAGGGACAATGCTCTGTAAGCTTCTTAATCATAACCAAACACCCCAAGGAAATTAGTGGCTGGTTCTAGGACCTTAGAACCATAGTCTTGAGGGGCATCGGGGTCCATTTACAAAATAGAGTTCACAAAGACAATATTGTACATCCTACTGTGTGAAAAAGGAGCTCTGATGTCCTAGTGGTAAGAAGTTACGCTGGCAACCCTAAAACACATAATTTGAATCCACCAGCTGCTTAATGGGAGAAAGATAGGCAATCTTTTCCAGTGTAAGTTACAGACCCTGAAAGCCCACTGGAGGGCAAACTATGAGTCAGTTCCAAATTGACAGCACATAACAACAAAAAACAGAACTTTTGTGAATAATAACTGGGACCGTAAAAGCTGACAAGCAGTCACCTAACATACAAATATTGGTCTCACTCTATCTGGAACAAAGAAAAGTAAAGACATACTTAAGGAATTAGTTCAAAGGACCAATCCTAGCTATGCTAAAAGACAGCACAGTGGAGGGTCCTGGAAAGAGTAGGGGGAAGTGGAGCAAAATTTCAGTTCCATAGAGACTGATGGAACCCTCCAGACTGTAGCCCTTATTTAAACTTTGAATTTAGAAAAAAAATCTCACCTCTCACACTCCTACCCTCCACTTCCACCCTACATGGTTCAACTTTCAGCCAAACAATAGATGTTGTTGTTGTTGTTGTTATGTGCCTTCGAGCCGCCTGCGACTCATAGCGACCCTATGTACAACAGCCCTAAACTTCGCTCTGTCCTGTGCCAATCACACTGTCTCTGATACTCCCATCCCAATTATCCCAGTCACTGAATCAATCCACCTCATAGAGGCCCTTCCCCTCCTGCACTGTCCCTCTACCCTCCCAAGCATGATGTCCCTCTCCAAGGACCGGTCTCTCCTCACTACATGTCCGAAGTAAGTTAGACGGAGCCTCAGAATCCTTGCCTCCAAGGAGCCACCTGGTTTAACCCTCTCCAGGACAAATCTATTTGTTTTCCTAGCAGTCCATGGTATTCTCAGTACTCTTCTCTAGCACCACAGCTCAAAGGCATCAATTCTCCTTCTATCCTCCTTGGTCATTGTCCAACTCTCTGATGCATAACAGGTGATTGCGAAGACTATGGCCTGTATCAGACGCACCTTAGTCTCCAGAGAGACACCACTGCTCTTCAGCACTTTGGAGAGGTCCCTAACAGCAGACTTTCCCATGGCAATACGCCTTTTAATTTCCTGGCTGCTGGTGCCAAGACTGTTGACTATGGAGCCAAGCAGACTAAAGCTGTGTACAATCTCAATCTCTTCACCATCCATCCTGATGCTGCCGATTGGTCCAGTGGTGAGAATCTTTGTCTTCTTGACATTGAGCCTCAATCCATATTGCAGGCTGCAGTCCTTGACCCTCCGCAGCAGGTGCTTCCGGTCCTCCTCAGTTTCAGCAAGCAGGGTTGTGTCATCCGCATAACGCAGATTGTTGATAAATCGTCCACCAATCCTGACCCCACATTTCTCCTCATAGAGCCCAGCCTCCCGGATAATCTGTTCTGCATATAGGTTGAAGAGGTATGGAGATAGGATGCATCCCTGGCGTACGCCCTTCCCAATTTTGAACCATGCAGTGTTCCCTTGCTCTGTTCTGACGACTGCCTCCTGGTCCAAGTAGATATACATTTAAAAAATCAAAGATTGATAAGCTCCAGAGTGAAATCTGAGTAGTAGACAGAATTCTTAGTGACTCCTAATACCAAGGAGATGATCACTCCTTAGAGCACTTACTCATACAAAGTCAAAGTAACATTGCCCAAGGAGTAGAATAGAGGGACTAATGTTACTGTTAGGAGCCATCAAGTTGTCCAAGACCCACAGCAACCCCATCAACAACAGATCTACACCTTGCCCTATCATGCTCCACTCTAACCATCTCTGAAGTGCTCCAGCCCGATGTTACAGTGACTATGTCAGTCCATCTGGTTGGGAATTTTCCTTTCTTTCTCTGACTCTGCACCTTTCCATTATAATGTGTTGCTCCAAGACTGCTCCCCCCTGAAAACATACCCAAAGTATGTGAAACAAAGTTTCTTCAATCTTATTCCAAGAAGCACCCTACTCACACTTCCTCCAAAACAGACTTGTTTAATAGTTTAGCAGTTCATGGAATATTTAGTGCTCTTACCCAAGACCACAACTCAAGTCAACTCAAAGACATTCATTCTTCTGTCATTCTTATTCATTGCTCAACTTTAGGATACTTAGCAAATTATTAAAAATATGATGGCTTGGGTCAGGCATACCTTAGTCTTTAACTTGCTGTACTTGTGTTTTAGCATTTACAGTCGCTTTTCCCAGTGCAACCCATCTTTTTTATTTCTTGACTGCTGTCATTCCAGGTGTTTACTGTGGATCCAAGTAAAAGAAAATTATTAATAATTTCCATCTTTTCTCCCTCAGTCATAATGATACCTATTGGTCTAGTAGTGAGACATTTTGTTTTCTTGATATTGAGATATAGTCCATATTTAAGGCTGTGGTTTTTGGCCTACTATAGTAGGTGCTTCAAAACGTCTTTATTTGCAGCAAGCAAGCTTGTGTTACCTATATAACACAGGCTGTTGATAAGTCTTCCTGTAATCCTGATGCTATATTCTTCTTCACAGAGTTCAGCTTCTTGAATGTATTTGTTTAACATACGGGTATGGAGAGGTATGGAGAAAGGATACAGTTCCGGCACATACCTTTGTTGATTTTAAATCATGTAACATTCCCTTGTTCTGTTCATGCAATAGTTTGCTGGTCTAGGTATAGGTTTCACATGAGCACAATTAAGTGTTCTGGGATCCCCATTCTTCTCAAGGTTAACCATATGTTGTTATGATCCACAAAGTCAAATGCCTTTGCATAGTCAACAAAATAGAAACATCTCTCTCTCCTTTCAATCAAGATCTATCTAACATCAACAATAATTGTCGTTGTGTCATATCCTCTTCTGATTCCAGATAGAATTGCTGGTAATTCCCTGTTTATGTATCATTGCTGTTGTTTTCAATAATCTTCAGTAAGATTTTACTTGTGTATAACACTAATGATATTGTTCAGTAATATCTACATTCTACTGGATCACTTTTATTTTTTTTTAAATGGGAACACATATAGATCTCTTCCAAACAGTTGATCAGATAGCTGTATTCCAAATTTCTTGGCATAGACAAGTGAACACATTCAGGGCACCACCTGTTTGCTGAAATTTGTTGATTACTATTCATTCTATCAATTATTACTGGGACCTTGTCGTTGGTTTTATGTTTTTTGTTGTTGTTATTGTTGTTGTTGTTTTTTGTCAATGTCTTCAGTGCATCTTGAATTTCTTCCTTCATTACCATTGATTCTTGATCATATGCTACTTCTTTGACCAATTTTTAGTACAGCAACTCAGTGTATTCCATTCACTTTAAAAAAAATTTAAATTGGTTTTCATACAATAATTAATTTACATTGCATTTCCTTCATATACATTGTGTTCCATATTTACATTGAGTTTCATACAATTATTTATATACACTGTTCCATATAGCTAATTACCATTGATCTATGCCTGGTATTACACTATCTTTACAAGTCCTCATTAAATCTTTCTCATTCCCTTTGTTGCTGTTATGTCATTCCCTTACCCTCCCCAAAATCCACCCACTGAACTGTTATCCTAGTGATTTCTATCCTTCCCCTTTCATCATCCCTATCCTTTTTGGACACTTATACACATATTACTTGTTATCCTTCTGTTTTTAGAATAGTGGTCTTATGTAGTATTTATCTTAATGAGATTGAGTTAGTTCACTCAGCATAATGCTCTCCAGCCTTTCTCATGTTATATAGTATTTTATGAAATTGTTGCTTCTTAATGCTGCATAATATTCCATTGTGTTAATGTGTTAATGTACCACAGTTTCTCAATCCATTTGTTGGTTGATAGGCATTTAGGCTGTTTCCACTTTCTTGCTATTGTGAATAATGCTACTATGAATGTAGGTGTGCATACTAACATCTTCTTTTAATGCTTCCTGTATCATTCAAGATTTTGTCCATAGAATCCTTCAATATTGCAACTTGAGGATTGAGTTTGTTTTTAAGTTCTTTCAACTTAAGAAATAGAGTGTATTCTTCCATTTTTATTTTTTAACTCCAGTTCTTTGCATATTTTGTTATAATTGTTTTGTTTTCTCAAGTTGTGTAAGCATTTCTTCCCCCTTTAATGAGATAGATTGACACAGTGACTGCAGCTATGATCTTAACTGTGTCAGAGAAGATAAGGATGGTTCAGGAAAAGACAGATCTGTTGTTTGCAGGGCCATTAGGAGTTGTACTCAATGTCAGGCACTTAACAAAACCAACACATGATAGTGCAATTTTCAGAGTCTCTTTTACATCAGTTTTGGTCCTTTCTTCTTTATCTTTGTAATGACTTTTTGCTTTATTCATGGATGATATCCTTGATGTCATCTCACAACTCATCTGGCCTTTGATCATTAGTGTTCAATGCATCAAATCTATTCTTGACATAGTTTTAAATTCGGGTGGGACAGATTCAATGTCTTATTTTGTCTCTTGTGAACTTATTTTCACTGCCTTCAGCTTCACATCCACATGAGTAATTGATGATCTGTTCTACAGTCAGCACCTGGACTTGATTTGACTGCTGATGTTGAGCTTCTCTATTGACGTTTTCCACAGATACAGTCAGTCTGATTCCTGTATAGTCCCTTAAGTGAATCTTTGTACAAAGCCACTCCTCAGGTTTTTTGAAGAAAGAATTTGCAATGAATAGAATCATTGATTGTACAAATTTTTTTCATCTGGTCTCCAGCCTCATTTCTGCCATCAAGTCCATATTTTCCAATCACGGGTCCTATTTGTGTCTTTATTGTATGTTCAATCTATATCAGACTGCAAAAGTTGGTAGAAGTCCTCAATTTTATCATCTTTGGCATTAGTGGTTGTTGTGTATATTCAGACATTAGTTGTATTAACAGGCTTCCCTTGTATGCACATGAATAGTATCCTATCACTCACAACATTGAACTTAAGGATAGTTATGAGATTTTGTTCTTTATTACTATAAATGCACCTCAAAATGGCCAATATTAATCCATATCAACTCATCAATGCATAGGATGCCAATCTTTATACATTCTATTTATTTTTTTACAACTTCCAGTTTTCCTAGCTTCATACTTCATACATTTCATGTGTCAATTATTACTATTATTACTGGCTGTTTATAGCTATTTCTGCTCAATTTTAGTTTCTTCCAGTCTGAGAAACTCTGCTTCTAATACTATATCTAACAATGTTCCCTTTTTATTCATAGAATTTTCAAGGGCCTGTTATTTAAGAAGTGAATTATAAATCTAGCTTATTAGGCTATCTTTGTCTGTAAGCTTTGCTGAAATCTGTCTATCCGGGGTGACCATGCTGGTACTTGAAATACCAGCAGCATACCTTCCAGCATCACAGCAACATGAAAGTTATCCGAGTACAGCAAACTGCTCTCAAGTCCAGTATGTACAAGTACAATATGTATAAGAGCAAACTATAAACAACAAACCTAAATACACAAATTATAAAGTAAATAGCAGTGTAAAAGTCACATACCTCCCTATACAGCAAACTTATAGATAAGTTCTATTCCCATATTAGCAAATCATAAAATAAGCTTACAAATATTGTGCCAAAAACATGCACGCTATGGGGAAGGTATTCTGTGGGTGTGTCCGGAAGTGGAAAACTCAACCTAAGACAGAGTTTCTACTGGTTTCAGAGGAGTCTATAATAGTCTGCCTGACTAAAGATGGTGTTTTTGCAAGTTCAGGGGATGAGTGTCTCCTAGTCAAGGTATATGTCACCTTTAACTGGAAGACTGATTACAAACCAGGACTGACACAATCTACAGGCTTGGAGAGCTTCAGGCTTCAGAAACAGGATAGAGTGGGTGTGGCCTAAGGTGAAGTAGAGAAATTTGGGGGCTTGGAGGAGGAACACTGCCAATACCTGGTGAGTACTGAGGGAGTTGGGCACAAGAGACAAAAGGGAGACTGGACCTTTTCCGATGTAAAGATGCTACTGCTGTTGCTACTACCACTGCCTTCATGATATTTATGTCACGTGAATAGTTATACAAGATAAGCACATTTATGAGAGGGATCGGTGGAAATGAGAATTACAGGGGGGAAATAAGAAAAGTGTGATTACATTTTTGATATTGCAATATTCTAAAACAAAATTTCATGAATTCTTGAATAAAAAACCCATTTGCTTTTTAAATTTTCATTCAACTTATACACATAAACATGCAGAGAATACCTAAGTCATGGTTCTATGGTATTTTCAGTTGTCATATAGAAATCGGACAATTGACAAGAAAGAATGAAGAACTGATGCATTTGAATTACAGCATTAGCAAAGGATGTTGGAGAAGTAACATAATTCTCCTTAGAAGAGGTTAGCCAGAACTTTTCTTAACAGTAAGACAGTGAGACTTCATCTCGTGTCCTTTGGAGATTTTATCAGGAGGGACGAGTTACTGGAGAAGGAATAATGCTTATTCAAATAGAAGGTCAGTGAAAAAGAGCAAGTCCCTCAACAAAATGAGCTGCCATGGAGGTTGCCACAAAAGGCTCAGATAAAGCATTGCCTGAGGATTGCACAGGATCGGGCAGGGTTTCATTCTGTTGTCCACAGGGTCTTTATAAGTCAGAAGGAACTGGACAGCACCTAATGATGCTTACTAAGCCTATGCTTTTCCACCTGCTCTGTATCAGAACTCTCTAGCTATAATGCAAGAGCAGGATTGTAGCTGGGGAGAAAATTCCTAATTATCAATTAGTGCTCTAGTGTTTATAGGATTTTAAAGGCCTGTTATTTCAGAAGCAGATGGACAATCCTTCTTCCTAGTCTATCTTAATTTGGGAACTCTGTTTTAGAAAAAAAATCTGACAGACAAGAACTATAACCCAAAAAGCAAATAATAGAAAATCATACATATATGTATCTCCTAGAACAACAACATACAAAGACATTTCCAAAAACAAAAACCGACAGATAAATCTGGTAATTTGTCATTGTTCTTCTACATACCTTCCCACCTCTATGAGGCCTCTAATTAATTCCTAGTATGATGGCTCAGGCTCCAGTCATTCCTGTGCATAATCTGTGTGCTCCCAAGTAAAAATGGTACTCGAGGCCCTGCAACAGGCCACCAGGCCCAGCAGCTAGGCTTCCCAGCACGGGTCCTGGTGCTGGGTTCCTAATACACCCCCCACACTTCCACCCCTGTCCCCCACTTCCCCAAACCCACCTGGTGGCTCAGCTTCCCAACATGCATTATATACTGAGTTCAAATGGCAGTTGGCTAAGACAAAGCAAAGTATAATGAAATATGCAAAGAGCAGAAGTCAGAAAGTTAAAAGGAAAGAACTCATTTGACATTTCTCAAGTTGAAAGAAATGAAGAACAAATTAAATCACGAGCTACAATATTTAAAGATGGGCATTGAATGATCCAGGAAGCATCTAAAGAAGATGGAAGGAAGACACCGAGTCACTGTACCAAAAAGAATTGGCTGACACAGAACCTTTTCAGGAAGTATCATATGATTGAGAACCAATAATAATAAAGGGAGGAATTCAAGCTGCTCTGAAAGAATTGGCAAAAAATAAGGCCCCAGGAATTGATGGAATACCAATTGAGATATTTTAACAAACAAATGTAGCCCTGGATGTGCTTACCAAGTTGTGCCAAGAAATTTAGAGGACAACTATCTGGCCAACTGACAGGAAGATATATCAATTTATTCCCATTCCCAAAAATGGTGATCCTACAGAATTTGGGAATTACCTAACAATATCACTAATATCACATCCAAGCAAAATCTTGCTGAAGCTAATCCCAAAATGACTGGAATAGTCCATCAACAAAGAACTGCCAATAAAGCTGGATTAAGAAGAGGCTGTGGCACTAGGGATGTCATTCCTGATGTCAGATGGATCACAGCATCTGAGAACTGGACAATGAATAAAGATGATAAAAGAATCAATGCCTTTGAGTTGTAGTGCAAGAGAAGAGTATTGAACATACTGTGGACACCAAGAGAAGAAATAAGACTGCCCTTGAGAGTGTGAAAACAAGTTGTTCTTTGGAAGCAAGGACTTTGAGGCTCTGTCTTAAATGCTTTAAGTATGTTGTCAGAAGAGGCCAGTTCTTGGAGAAAGGCATCATTCTTGAAAGGATAGAGGGTCACTACAGGAGTGGAAAACCCTGGATATGACGGATTGACACAGTGACTATGGCAATGAGGGCACGTGTGTCAGGATGGGGAGATTGGCTCAAGATAAGACAAGTTTCCGAACCATTTTTCATAGGACTATGATGGGTTGCAGGAGATTCGATGGCAGATAACAACAACAATAATTATTAATAAATCATATTTCCCTGCACTTTCTGTACACACAAGACAGTTGCTGTTGCTGATTTAATAAACAGCTCTGAAATCCTGAAACCACTGCATTCAGTCAGCCAATAAATGATGAAAAATAAAATAAAGATAGAGAATGAGGTCCTTTACCTTCAGGCCTGAAATAAGTTTTAGTAATGTACACGTTTTCATGCATGTTCTTTAGCCATACCCAGTTACATGGACCTTACCAACCTCCAGAGAAGGGTGGGAGATGTTATCTTCCTGTTTGTCCAAGAACAAGAAAATCACAATTGTAGTACTGCCCAGTGCCAGGCACATTTCCCCACCTTTTAAATAAATGGCATTCTATGGTATAGATGTTATGAATCGGGTTTGGTGTCACAGAAGTTGCATATCTTTATAAGTTCATAATGAGATTTTTTTCCTTAGTAGCCTTGCTTTGCTAGTAATAGAAAATTTGTCTTTCATCTGTTTAATGAAAGAAATTTTCCTTTATATACAAAACAAGTAGAGATTTATTAAAGACATTATGTAGTTAGAGGTACTGATGTCAAAGCAGCATTCCCCCTATTGGAAAACTAAATATAAATTCACACAAGAAAAGATGATAATTGTAGAGGATACAACCTAAGGTTTTAATCCCCTTGGATGCACAAGGAGGCTGGGTTAGGGCAAAGGAGGAGTGGGATGGTGTGGAAAAACAAATAGAACTTGAGATAGGATTGAAGAGGTCTACAAATACTGGGGATTACCTAGTTCATTTCCTATCCTACTCTTTCTTGGGTTATTTTTGTTGTTATGACTATGCAAAGGCAGTTAACTGTATGGATCACAACAAACTGTGTATGACTCTGAAAAGAATGAGAATACTAGAACATTTGATTGTGCTTACGCGAAACTTATACTTGGACCAGGAAGCAGTTGTCAGGACTGAGCAAGGAGACACTGCGTGGTTCAAAATCGGGAAAGGTGTACACCAGGCATGTATTCTGTCTCCATACCTTTTCAATCTATATGCAGAACAGATCATCCAGGAGGCTGAGTTGTATGAGGAGGAATGTGGCACCAAAATTGGAGGAAGATTCATTAACAACCTGTGTTACACAGATGACACAACCCTGTTTGCTGAAACTGAGGAGGACCTAAGTGCTTGCTGAAGAAGGTCAAGGACTGCAGTCCTCAATATGGATTGAAGCTCAACATCAAGAAAACAAAGATTCTCACCACTGAACTAATTGGCAGCATTATAAATAGAGGGTGAAGAGCTTAACAGCTTTAATTTGCTTGGTTCCACGATAAAGATTCTTGGTATCAGCAGCCAGGAAATAAAGAAATTAATTACATTTGGAAAGTCAGCTGTCAGGGACCTCTCCAGAGAACTGAAGAGCAACAACATCAGCCTGGTGACTAAGATGCACCTGATTCAGGTCATTGTCTTTGCAATTGCTTGCTATGCATCATAAAGCTGGACAATGACTAGGGATGATAGAAAGAGAATTGATGCCTTTGTGCTGTGGTGCTGGAGAAGAGTGTTGAATATACTAGGGACTGCTAGAAGAACAAAAAGATTTGTCCTAGAGAGGGTGAAGCCAGCCTGCTCATTGGAGGAAAGGATTTTGAGACTTTGACCTACTTTGGGCATGTTGCAAGGAGGCATTGGTCCTTGGAGAAGGGATATCATGCTTGGAAGGATAGAGGGACAGAGAAGGAGAGAGAGAGAGAGTGCGCGCACGAGCGAGCATCGATGAAATGGATTGATACACTGACTGGGGTAACGAGGGTAGGTATGTCAGAGACAGTAAAGTTGGCACAGGGTAAAGCAGATTTCAGGGCTGTTGCACATAGGGTCTCTTTGAGTCACAAGTGCCTCAACAACACCTAACAAAAACAACATGTGCTATTGAGTCACAGTGACTCTATTAACAACAGATCTGAACCTTGTCCTATCCTGTGCCATTCTCATCTCTGACATACTTGAGCCCATTGCTGAAGTCACTGTGTCAATTCACCTGTTTGAGGGTCTTCCTCCCTTTGAATGACCTTCCACCTTTCCAAGTATAATATCCCTTTCTAAGGAATAGCATCTCCTAGAAATATGTCTAAAGTATGTGAGATGAAGTTGTGCCATCCTTGCCTCCAAGGAACATTGTGGCTACTCCTTGCTCCAAGACTTTTCTGTTTATTCTTTTGGCAGTCCTTGGGATATTCTTCTCAAACACTACATCTCAAAGGCATCTATTCTTCTGTCATCCTTATTCACAATCCAGTTCTCGGTAGCATACATAGCAAAGCATTGAAAAGACCATGGCCTGAATCAGGTGTACCTTAGTCAATAGCAGCTCACAGATAACAGCTTCTTGCTCTAGGTATAGGTCTCAGAGGAGCTCAATTAAGTGTTCTGGGATTACCATTGTTTTTCATGTTAGCCATACTTCACTATAATGCACACAGTCAAATGCCTTTTTATAATCCATAAGGCACAAATACACATTCTTCTCATATTCTCTGCTTTTAGAGAATATTCGTCTAGCATTTGCAATGGTTTCCCTGGTGGCTCGGCTTCTTCTAAATCCAGCTTGAACTTCTAGCAGTTTTCTGTCATTGTCATAACTATTTTTTAAAATAATCTTTAGCAAGATTTTACTTGTATATGATATTAATGATATGGCCCAATAATTTTCACATTGTGTTGAAGACAACAGATCCCATGGCTTAACTAAAGTACAGTTTAGTCTTCAGTGTGATAGACTTACTCATCAATAATGAAGTTGGTTTAAGCTGATTTGCCCAGTGCAATACATATTTGGATTTCTCAACTGTTGGTTCCATAGTTAATGTTGATTGTTGAGCCAAGTATAAGGAAAACGCTTTCAAATTTAATCCTTCTGAGTTTATCATCATGATGTTTATTAGGAGCTCTGGTAGCATAGTCTGAAGGAAGTTTTACTGTAAACCCAAAGGTAGTATTTCTCTGGAACTTTGAATCCACCAGTGGCTCTGAGGATAAAAGCTGGGCCATCTCTTTCTAAGCAACTCACAGTCTCTGAAAACCTGCTGGAGGGTCTGCTGTGAATCAATCTGACTCAATGACAATGGACTTGAATTTTTAGTCTGTGTTTTTGTACTGTTGTGAGAATTTTTATTGTTGTGGTGTTGAGGTGCTTTTCATATTGAAGGCAGTAGTCTTTGATTTACTTCAGAAAGTGCTAAAAATCATTTACACTTTCTACAAGTGAAGTTATATCACCTGCATATCTTAGGTTGTTAATGAGTATTACTCCAAATCTGATGTTTATCGTCTTCATGTAGTTCACTTAGCTTCTCAAATTAATTGGTTCAGTTTATAAGTAATTGAGTTTGATGAGAAGGTAGAATCCCTTTCCTTATTTCAAATGACTGCTATTTTGTCTATGTACAGATTTTACATGAACACAATTAAACTCCACATGGATGCTGACGACCCATTCTCTGCAATACTAACCATAGTTGGTTACGATCTCCACAGCTGTATGTCTTTGTACAGTCAATAAAACATAAGTAAACACTTTCCTGATAAGCTCCACTTTCAGCCATGATCCAGCTGCTATCAGTGATTTTTTTTTTATAAATTGGGTGAATCATAACAAACTGTGGCTGACTCTGAGAAGAATGGGAATCCCAGAACACTTGATCATCATAATGCGAAACCTGTACTTAGGCCAAGAGGCAGTCATCAGAACAGAGCAAGGAAACACTGCATGGTTCAAAATTGGGAAGGGTGTATGCCAGGGATGCATCCTATCTCCATACCTTTTCAATCTGTATGCAGAACAGATTATCCGGGAGGCTTTGCTCTATGAGGAGAAGTGTGGGGTTAGGATTGGTGGACGATTTATCAACAATCTGCGTTATGCAGAAGACACAACCTTGCTCGCTGAAACTGAGGAGGACCTCATGCACTTACTGCAGAGGGTCAAGGACTGCAGCCTTCAGTATGGACTGAGGCTCAATGTAAAAAATACAAGGATTCTCACCATTGGACCAATTGGTAGCATCAGGATGGATGGCGAAGAGATTGAGATTATTCACAGCTTCAGTTTGCTCAGCTCCACAGTCAACACTCTTGGCACCAGCAGCCAGGAAATAAAAAAACGTATGGCAATGGGAAAGTCTGCTGTTAGGGACCTCTCTAAAATACTCAAGAGCAACGGTGTCTCTCTGGAGACTAAGGTGCACCTGATACAGGCCATGGTCTTTGCAATCACTAGTTATGCATCAGAGAGCTGGACAATGACTAGGGAGGATAGAAGGAGAATTGATGCCTTTGAGCTGTGGTGCTGGAGAAGAGTATTGAATGTACCATGGACTGCCAAGAAAACAAACAGATTCATCCTAGAGAGGGTTAAACCAGGCTACTCCTTGGAGGCAAAGATGCTGGGGCTTCGTCTGACATACTTTGGACATGTTGTAAGGAGGAAGAGGTCCTTGGAGAGGGACGTCATGCTTGGGAAGGTGGAGGGATGATGCAGAAGAGGAAGACCCTCTATGAGGTGGATTGATTCAGTGACTGGGGTAATCGGGATGGGTGTGTCAGAGGCAGTGAGAATAGCACAGAATAGAGCAGGGTTTAGGGCTGTTGTACATAGGGTTGCTATGAGTTGCAAGCAACTCGCCAGCACATAACAACATAACAACAAATTGGGTCACAAGAATTTTATGTAAGAACAAAGTAAAGATTCTTGTTGTTGTTGTTGTTGTTGTTGTTTGATGCCGTCGAGTCGTAGACGACTCATAGCGACCCTATGAATGAATGGCCTGAGCACTGTTCATACATAGAGTTTCCGGAGGCAAGCCATTTCGGAAGTGGATGCCGCTCCTGCTTCCAGGCTTGATTTAGTCAGGAAGCTCCAGCCAGCACTGTCCACCATGGGTGCCCATTACCATGATTGGCACACCACTGTCACAGTCTTCAGCATCACAGCAACCACGAGTTACCTCTGCAGAGCAACGCACAGACCAGTGCTATACCACCTAGAAGAATAAAGTGAAGATTATTTTAGTTAAAGTGAAATGGGAATTAGTCATCCAAGAGCACCTCTGAACTTTACCTTTTCTCAAACGAGCTAACCCAACTCTCCTACCCTCTTTCCTGCACCTCCAATTTCTTCCACCTTTAGTGAATGGGAAACTTAAACCAAAAAGCTCTAGTACAAAGCCCAGGGCCATTTCCAAATTCTTCCTTTTCCTCTGAGACCCATTCATTGAAAGGGAAGGTACTTCAGTCAGAATGCATGTGGGAGGTCATAGGAGAGACCTGAAGAGGGGGGAAGGCTTCTCTCTCAGGGAAAGGGAGTAAGGAGTACAGAGCAGTAAAGTGACAACCTCCATAGCATGAGGTCCTAAAATGGGGCCCTGGTGCCAGAGAATTGGTGGAAGATCTATCAACAATCTGCGTTATGCAGAAGACACAACCTTGCTCGCTGAAACTGAGGAGGACCTCATGCACTTACTGCAGAGGGTCAAGGACTGCAGCCTTCAGTATGGACTGAGGCTCAATGTAAAAAATACAAGGATTCTCACCATTGGACCAATTGGTAGCATCAGGATGGATGGCGAAGAGATTGAGATTATTCACAGCTTCAGTTTGCTCAGCTCCACAGTCAACACTCTTGGCACCAGCAGCCAGGAAATAAAAAAACGTATGGCAATGGGAAAGTCTGCTGTTAGGGACCTCTCTAAAATACTCAAGAGCAACGGTGTCTCTCTGGAGACTAAGGTGCACCTGATACAGGCCATGGTCTTTGCAATCACTAGTTATGCATCAGAGAGCTGGACAATGACTAGGGAGGATAGAAGGAGAATTGATGCCTTTGAGCTGTGGTGCTGGAGAAGAGTATTGAATGTACCATGGACTGCCAAGAAAACAAACAGATTCATCCTAGAGAGGGTTAAACCAGGCTACTCCTTGGAGGCAAAGATGCTGGGGCTTCGTCTGACATACTTTGGACATGTTGCAAGGAGAGACAGGTCTTTGGAGAGGGGCATCATGCTGGGTAGAGTAGAGGGACAGTGCAGGAGGGGTAGACCCTCTATGAGGTGGATTAATTCAGTGACTGGGGTAATCGGGATGGGTGTGTCAGAGACAGTGCGATTGGCACAGGAGAGAGCAGGGTTTAGGGCTGTTGTACATAGGGTCGCTATGAGTCGCAAACGACTCGACGGCACATAACAACAACAACAACTACTAGTATGTTGTTTTTTTTTTATTTTATATTGATTTGTTTACAAAGCTAGTATAAATTGTGTTTCAAATAATTTTTTATTCATATGCCGTTTCATACAATTATTCTCATGTATTGTTTTATAACATTATCACCATTAGACCTTACCCATCATTACCCTGTCTTTTCACCAGCTTCCTTCCATTTCCTTCAACTCCTTCTTCATATACTGAACTGTGTGCAACCCTGTGGTTTTGTCCCTACCCATCCTTACCCCTTCACGCCCACTCCTTCCCCTCTTGCTTTCCATGTTTTACTAGTTATCCTTCTATTTTTACAATAATAATCTTATGCAGTATTTGTCCTTATGAGCTGAGTTAGTTCACTCAGCAGAATGCTCTACAGTCTCTCCCAAGTTATGCGGTGTTTTTTCAAAATCATTGCTCCTGTGTGCTGCATAGAATTCCACTGTGTGAGGGTATTACAATTTCTCAATCCATTCAGTTGTGGTTGAAACATCTGGGCTGTTTCCATGTTCTTGCAATGGTGAATAATGCTGCTATGAACGTTGGTGTACAAATATCATGTGTATCTCAGTTCTAATTTCCTTGGTGTATGTTCCTAGTAGTGGAATAGCTGAGTCATATGGAGTTTCTGTGTTCAACTTTTTGAGGAAACACAAAACTATCTTCCAGAGTGGTTGTACCACTTTTTATATTTTCTACTAGTTTATTTACAAAAGTCAAATACATTGTTTTCAAGAACAAAGTCTTTCAATTTCCCTCATCCCCCCCACCCATCAGGTTGTACAATTTTACAATGTTTTCATGTTCTTGTCTTTTATCTCATCAGACTTCTCCTTGTCTACTTTCATGTCCTCTACTGAAATTTCATTTCAAAATGCTCAACCATTTCAGGAGATATCAAAACTAGTAATATTGAAGAAAGAAGTTCAAACTGCCATTACAGCTTTGGCAAAATATCCAAGGTTCCAGGATTGAGCTTTTTTTTGTCTATGCCAAGTAATTTGAAATGCAGATGACTGATCAACCAACTAGAAGGCATTGGTATCTGTGTCCATACTAAAAGAAGATGGTTCAACATGATGTAGAAATCATAGAATTATGTTATAATATCACACGCAAGGAAAATCTTGCTGAAGATAGTTTATCAATGACTGCAGCAGTACATTGATAGAAAACTTTCAGAAATTCAAGGGACGCTATCTATTATCATTCAATGAACAATTTTCTACTTAAAGCATAATAGTGAGCAATGTTATTGGCCACTTAAAAACAATGTGTGAATGGGTAGAAATTTTTTAAAATATGTGAAAGAATGTATGTAGATTATGTTGTTGTTGTTGATTGCCTTCAGGTCAAGCATGACTCATAGTGACCATATGAACAAAGGGCTTGAAGCCCCTCTATAACTAGTAAACATTTATCAACATTCATAGAGCTTCCAGAGGCATGTTATTTAGGAAGTATATGTCACTAATGCAAATATAATATTTCAGAAAAGGAACTTGAGAATCTGAGGATTTTGGTGTACATATTGATCCTGGAATCAGTCTTCAAGAGACCACTGTATCTGAAGCTGACTGGAAAGAGTAACAACTATGTATTGAAATATTTTTTAAAATGTATCTATTTTAGACAGACTGAGAGTTTATTTGTTGTTGTTGTCCTTGTGTACCATTAAGTGGGAACTGACCCATAGCTGACCCTCCAGTGGGTTTTCAGAGGCAGTTGATCGCATGGGAGGTGATTGCCCATCCCTCTCCCATGGAGCAGCTTGTGGATTCGAACCACATGCCAATTGGGATTGCAGTGCATCTTCTTGCTACTAGACTACCAGTGCTCCCTACAAAATTTTAATTCATTTATGGGAAAAAGAGGATTTATCTTTTTGTACATTTGAATTAAGTTATGTAAATTTCACCATATATTTGGCATTTCTCACTGGACCTCAAAATAAGACTGTGAAGTATATATTCTTAGCATATTTAGACATTGCTTGTCCAAAGTTCAGGTGAGAATAGCAGAAGTAGTGTTGATCAAGACCAGCACACCACTCAATACAGTCCAGTAGCTGTCTGTAATGTCCCCTTTCCCCATGCTATTCTCAATCACTATAAGCAATTTTCTTTTTAAACTCTGCATTAGTGACAAATGGTCTCCAGTCAGCTTTCAAATGTCATAACCCTATCATTTGGCCTTGTTAATTAAACTCTAAAAGGAAATTTCCACAATCTTTTGACCCTATCCTTTATTCAGATCCCTGACTCTTAGACCCAAGGCCTTATAAAGAATGTTTATGGGTATAGTTAATATACCCTTGGGTTGAAAGAAAGAATAAGGCTTGTCTTGCTGGCAATTAAAAGAATGAACTTCTAGGATGACAAGGTCTTTGACCTAGGATTTCAAGAGAGGAAGAAGAGGAGATGACAGGTTAGAAAACTAATTAGTATAGTTTTGAAGAACACTGAAAACATCAAATATATATCCATAAACCACAAAAATGATAACACTCTTCAGATATTAATTAGCTATGTTTCCATTCATAAGCATTTTATTAACAGAAAAAGAAAAGATTTCTTGATCAGTTGGTTGGAAAACATTGGGTTAAATAAAATTAAACCGATATTCAATTATGTAGAACTTTAGTAAGTTATATATACTGATGATATTCAAGAAGTAAATGATAGTAAACACTGTTCACAAATCTTATTTGACCACTGGACTTTTACCTACAATCTTGGGGTTAATAGACCAAGTGAATGCTATGTTCACAGTTTCTGTAGGAGAGTGATAAAAAGAGAAATTTTGCCTGTTTATGGAGGCAGTTCAGAAATGAGAAAGCTATCAGGCCTGATCTCCTTTAAAAAAAAATCCCACGTGTTATGGGAATCTGGATAAATGCTACATCATTTTCACAGTAATCATATATAATACATTGTGATCCTAAGTCTTTATGGCTTCAAAACTTGAAATGCTTCAAACAGAATATGGTCTGCATTTGTTTGAAGTCACATGTGGTTACTTCAGTGAGTTAAGATGGTTATGATAACTTTTGCTAGTCACTAAACTAACACATGCATTCTTTTAAAAACCTATTCATTTTTATGTGCTTTGTGTTGTTGTTATGTGTTGTCGAGTCGTCCTGAGAATATACCCTGAGAAAAATGAGAACTGAGGCACAAAAGGAGACATGTACATCAATGTTGATAGTAGTGTTATTGGCCATCACAAGAACATGGAAACAGCCCAAATGACCAACCACAATCAAATGGATTGAGAAATTATGTTACCCCCATGTGACAGCATGCTAGAGCAATGATTTTGCAAATTACTACCTAACTTGGGAGGGACTAGAGAGCATTATACTAAATGAACTAACTCAATCCTATAAGAACAAATATTGTATAAGATCATTATTAGAGAACTAGATAACTAGTAAAATGTTTATGAGGACCTAAAGGAGGGAGGGAGGAGCAGAGGGGTGAGGATGAGTTGAGGTGGGGTGGTGGTAGTCATAGGTTCTTATAATTTTATGGATGGAGGGAAGGGTTTGTAAATGAAATGGGGAACAGTCAGTGTGAAAAACAATGTATATGAATTTTGTAAGTAAATCAGTATAAAATAATTTTTTTTTAAAAAAGAGCTTTTCTCACTGAGAAATTTATCCTATTAATGTCCCTAATAAAGCCTAATTGTGAGAATTGCTCCATGTTGTCTCTGAACTATTGCATCAGATTTAGGACCCACTACAACAATATAGCTTTCAGTGTACTGAAATTTTCATGATTCTGACAGATAGATACACAGAGACGTAAACATCGGACTCGGTACTTTTCTTACTCAGTATTAGCCAAAGGGTCATACTTTCTCTTTTCCAAGGATGGTTTTTAGAAATGCCCCATAAGTTACAGAAAATTTCTTCCACTTTGTACATCACTCATCGTCAGTGTGCTGTATGAAGTAACCTGGGTTGCTGTGAAAATGAACCTTGTGCCACTGGGGCATCAAATACCATAATGATTTCCCAACGTAGACAGTGTTTGGTGGAGCTCCCAGTTCTGCAGGTTTCGAAGCAGGAGTGGCATCAACTTCCTAAACCACATGCCTCTAGAAACTCTATGAACTTGGAGAAACTATGATAGTTATGGAAAGACATTAGGTCTTTTGTCCACACAGTCAATATGAGTAGTGCTCGACTAGATGGCAATCAACAACAACAACAAGAGGAGCTCTGGTGGCCTAGTGGCAATAAGCTGAATTACAGTCCTGTAGGCACGAGGTTCAAATCCCACTAGCTGCTCTGTGGGAGAAGGATGGACAATCTCCTCCCCTTAAATTATCTGCTTCTGAAAACCTGCTGTGAGTCAGTTATGAGTCAGCCCAACTTGACAATTCACAACAACAACAGAGCAGTAGGACTAGTGGTGGATCTAGAAGAAGTAGGCATGAAGAAATGAAAGCATAGGGGACACGTCTGACCTCACAAAGAGCTAAAGGAAATCATGAATAATGAACTAAAGGAAATCCAGAAAAAGATGTATGAGACTATAGAGAGAGAACGGTCTAAAAGGGATCAAGTAAAAATTCCGGAGCTGAAATATATAGTAACTGAAACAAGAAAATTGTTAAATGAGTTCAGCATTGGATTTCAGAAAACAAAATAAAGAATAAAAGGATTTGGATAGAGAACAAATGAAATAATCCAATCTGAGGATCAGGGAAAAAAGAGAGAGAGAGAAAATTAGCAAAGCCTATGAAACACCATCAAGCAGATCAATATAATTAGGAATCGAACCCCTCAGGAAGAGAGAAGAAAAAAAAATAGAAGTAAATAAAGTCTGGATACATCTCAATCTTGACAAAAGCCAGTAATCTACCTATCCAAGAATTTCAACAAACTTCTTCTTGAAGTTTGGGAGAAGAGTAAACACACACATGAAATAATCTCACATTGATATACTTTATGGTTTAACTGTCAAAAGACACAAAAAGTGTAAAAGCAGCCAGAAAGTATTGCTGCATTATATGAAAAGATTAACAAAAGATTCTCATTAGAAACTAGGATATCAGAAAGCCATGGGATAATTTATTGAAAGTGATACTTTAAGTAAAGAAAGAAAAATAATGTTAATCATGAATTTTATGACAACTCAAACTAAAAATTGAAGTTATTGTTGTTATGTGCCATCAAGTTGCCCAAAATTCAAATTGACCCTAGGTACAACAGCTCTGAAGCTGCCTTGTCCTGAACCAGTCTCACTGACTCCACCACACGTACCCTCATTACCCCCGCTGTTGTGTCAATCCATCTCATCCTAGGTCTTCCTCTCCTGTCCTGTTCCCCCACCCTTCCAAGCATGATGTCCTTCTTCAAGGAGTAGTCCCTCCTGGCTACATACCCAAAGTATGTGAGACAGAGTTTCAAAGTCCTAGCCTACAAGGAGACCCTTGGTTTCAGCCTGTTTTCTTGGCAGTCCATGGTATTTTCAGTACTCTTTTTCCAGCACCACAACTCAAAGGCATCTATTCTTCTGTCATCCTTAGTCATTGTCCAGCTCCATGAGGAGAATATTTTTTTTTAAAAAGACGTTTCTATGATAATTTGTTGCTAATATATTTGAATTATAAGAAATGCTAAGTGGGGGAGGGCTGGGCAGGGAGAAAAATGCAACAATGAATGAATGGAAATCCAAAATATCTGTAAATGTTCATTAAAATTATTAAAATAAAATCTAAAAAAAAGAAATGCTAAAGGGAGTCCCTCAGATAAATGTAAAGACACTAGACAGTAATTCAAATCACATGAAAAATTAGACTACTGGTAAAGGTTTACATAAACAAATTCAAAAAGTGTCCTGGTAAACCCTGCATTATTTTACTTTTGCTTTGTAGCTTTTCTTTTTTGCTAAAAAATGGAAAGGCAAATTAATAAAATAATTATAAATATATTTTAATAGGCACATAATGTATAAAGAAGCAATCTCTGATAGTAGTAATATAAAGAAAAGAAAGTAGAAGCATATAAAAGGTGAGTGTTTGAATACTCTTAAAACTTAGTGAATAGTATTCATAGTAGATAATCATAAGTTCAAGATCAGGGTCCCTAGAGTAACTACTAAGAAAATAACAACTTTAAAATACTTAAATAATAAAAACACCATTTTCTGATTACAATGGCACGAAATTAGGATACCTTCAAATATGTGGAAGTTAAGCAACTCACACTTAAACAGCCAGAGTCAAAGAAGGACAAAGAAACTAGACAATGTTTTGAGATACATGAAGTCTGATGTTCAGAATTACAGTTCAGAGGGGAAATAAAACCCCACCACCTAAATTAGAAGTGAAATGTTTTAAATCGATAATCTAACTATATACCTAACTAAGAAAAGAAAAACTAATGCGAACCATAAGAAATATGAACTAAAAAATGTTGTTTGTTGTTGTTATGTGCCGTCGAGTCGCCTGCGACTCATAGTGACCCTATGTACAACAGCCCTAAACTCCGCTCTGTCCTGTGCCAATCGCACTGTCTCTGACACTCCTATTCCAATTATCCCAGTCACTGAATCAATCCACCTCAGAGAGGGCCTTCCTCTCCTGCGCCATCCCTCCACCCTCCCAAGCATGATGCCCCTCTCCAAGGACCGGTCTCTCCTCACTACATGTCCAAAGTAAGTTAGACGGAGCCTCAGAATCCTTGCCTCCAAGAAGCCACCCAGTTTAACCCTCTCCAGGACAAATCTATTTGTTTTCCTAGCAGTCCATGGTATTCTCAGTACTCTTCTCCAGCACAAGGCATCAGTTCTCCTTCTATCCTCCTTGGTCATTGTCCAACTCTCTGATGCATAACAGGTGATTGCGAAGACCATGGCCTGTATCAGACGCACCTTAGTCTCCAGAGAGACACCACTGCTCTTCAGCACTTTGAAGAGGTCCCTAACAGCAGACTTTCCCATGGCAATGCGTTTTTTGTTTTCGTGGCTGCTGGTGCCAAGTGTGTTGACTGTGGAGCCAAGCAAACTAAAGCTGTGTACAATCTCAATCTCTTCACCATCCATCCTGATGCTGCCGATTGGTCCAGTGGTGAGAATCTTTGTCTTCTTGACATTGAGCCTCAATCCATATTGTAGGCTGCAGTCCTTGACACTCTGCAGCAGGTGCTTCATGTCCTCCTCAGTTTCAGCAAGCAGGGTTGTGTCATCCGCATAACGCAGATTGTTGATAAACCGTCCACCAATCCTGACCCCACATTTCTCCTCATAGAGCCCAGCCTCCCGGATAATCTGTTCTGCATATAGGTTGAAAAGGTATGGAGATAGGATGCATCCCTGGCGTACGCCCCTCCCAATTTTGAACCATGCAGTGTTCCCTTGCTCTGTTCTGACGACTGCCTCCTGGTCCAAGTATAAGTTTCGCATTAGAACGATCAAGTGTTCTGGGATTCCCATTCTTCTCAGAGTCAGCCACAGTTTGTTATGATCTACACAGTCAAATGCCTTTGCATAGTCAATGAAACACAGATAGACATTCCTCTGGTATTCCCTGCTTTCAGCCAAGATCCATCTAACATCAGCTACAATATCTCTAGTACCACGACCCCTTCTGAAACCAGCCTGGACTTCTGGTAGTTCTCTGTTGATGTGCTGTTCCAGTCGTTTTTGGATAATTTTCAGTAAAATCTTGCTTGCATGTGAAATTGTTCTGTAGTTTCCACATTCGGTTGGGTCGCCTTTCTTTGGGATAGGAACAAATATTGATCTCTTCCAGTCAAATCCACTTGTGCTATCTCAGCTTCTAGAGTATTAGTACAATGGAATATTATCCAGCCATAAAAAGCAATGGAATTCTAATGCATTCTGTAATGTGAATGGACCTTGATAATATGTTAAATGAGTTAAGTTACACATAAAAGGAAAATTACTGTATTAAGTTGCTTAAATAGACTTTAAATAGACTTTAGAATCAGAAGATAAATAAAGATAAAAAGTAGATTAGAGGTTATCAAGGGTTGGAGATAAGGGAAAGTGGAGAAATATTGCTCAAGTTTCTTTTTAAGATAATGAATAAATTCTGAAAATACCACCACTTATCTGTCAATTTGTTGTATTGTGGTAGTTTGCATGTTGCCATGATTGCTGGAAGTTATGCTACCAGTATTGCAAATATCATCTGGGTCACCCTCGGTATACAGGTTTTACAGAGCGATTTCTTTCTTTCTTTCTCTCTCTCTCTTTCTTTCTTTTTTCAAATAATCCATGTAAATACACGTACCCATGTAAATAATGTGCATATAGCACATACAGGAGACTAATATTCAAGGAAGTTATGTGGTTTGCAAAAAAAAATATCTGTAATATATGCTTTATTTGTGTAAAAACATAGTTGTTATTGTTGATTGCCATTGAGTCGAGCATGATTCATAGCAACTTCATGAATAAATGACCTAATGCCTTTCTATAACTATCATCGTTTCTCCAAATTCATAGATTTGTCCATAGGCATGTGGCTTAGGAAGTGCATGCCACTCCTGTTTCCAAACCAGTTTTACAACTGGGAGCACAACCAAACACTGTCCACATTGGGAAACCATTATGGCATTTGCCACTCAAATGGCACAAGGTACAACATTGCAGCAGATCCAGATTACCTCAGTACAGAAAATTGACCCAGACTGATATTCAAAGAAGAATAATATTTCTCCAAAATATAACACTGGTCTCACTTAGCAGTGGTTAAATGTTGTCAGGTTGAATATGACTCATAGTGACCCCATGAACAAAAGACCAGAACTCTGTTCTATAATTAACACCATTTAGGTTTCTAGAGTTTATAGAGTTTCCAGTGAGGGGGGGGGGGAGTACCTACTTTTTAAAATTGTTATTGTTGTTATGTACTGTTGAGTCCTGCCCTATCCTGAGCCAGTCTCACTGACCCTGATACACCTACCGTCATTGCCTAGTTAGTGTATCAATCCATCTTTTCTGGAGTCTTCCTCTCCTGTGCTGTCCCTCCATCCCTCCGAGCATGATGTCCTTCTCCAAGGATTGGTCCCTCTCATGCCCAAAGTATGTGAGATAGAACTTAAAAATTCTAGCCTTCAAGAAGAAACTTGGTTTTACCCTTTCCAAGACAGACTTGGTTGTTTTCTTGGTGATCCACTGTATGTTCAGGATTCTTCTCCACCACCACAATTCAAAGGCATCAGTTCTTCTTCTAGCCTCCTTAGTCATCCAGATTTCTGATGCAAAGCAAGTAATTGAAAAGACCATTGACTAGATTAGGTGCACCTTTGTCTCTAGACTGGCATGGTTTCTTCTCAGTAATCTAGAAAGGTCCTTAACAACAGATTTACTTAATGTAGCTCATTTTTTTCTTTCCTGACTGCTGGTGCCAAGAATGTTGATTGTGGAGCCAAGCAAGTAACTGTTAATAAACTCAATCAATCTCTTCTCCAACCATCATATTGCTTCCAATTGGCCCAGTGGTGAGAATCGTTGTCTTCTTGATGCTGAGCTTTCAACCCATGTTGAAGACTACAGTCCTTGACCTTCTACAACAACCATATGGATCACATAGAATATTGCTATATATAGTGTTGGAAGATCAAAGCCCCCTAAGATGAAAGGCATCTAAATATACAGTAGATACAACAATGAACTAAAACAACAATTGTGATCATAGTACAGGACTAGACAACATTTTAAACCTGTTGTTCATGAGGTCATCAGCACAAAAATACCTAAAAATAATATAACAACAATGATGTTATAATGACTACTATTAATAAATAGACAATAATGGCTAATATTCCATTTTATCCTTAAAAATGGTTGAAGAGCTTAATTGTTCAAAATTAGTCCCCACAGTTCTTTGCAGATGTACTATTCTAGCCATTTAAAAATAATCTTCAGCAAGATGTTGTTGGCACCTGATAGTTGTATTAGCCTAAAGTTGTCTGTTTTGAGCTATTATGTTGGCCCCCACTGGTCTCCAGCTACCACAACTGCAGACTCATGATTTTACAAATCATCAACAGCTGTAGAACTAGGATAAGAGAAAGAGTGCTTTCCATTCTGAGCAGCAAGACTTGAGGGAGACTGTAGCAAGACCCTGGTGAGAGTGAGACCTTAGTGACAAGAACCTGGTTAAGATGGTGGAGAGACTGCGGCTGTGCTGTGGAGAAGCTGTTAGAAGGTGTGACTTGAGGCTTCTTGAATTTGTGCTAGCAACCATTAAAGGTTTTGCTGTTAAAGGTTTTGCCAGATGCTTAAAAGAGAAGCAGACTTATAACTGCTCTGATGCAAACCTTGCTGAATGATTTGGATTTGTGTTGCTGAATTGAAACCAGAGCCTGGAATAATTGATAAATTGTGCCTTAAGACTCCTGGACTATGCTGCATTGAAAAACAAGGAACTCATGCAATATTATTCAAAATGGGCGAACCTGGAGGACATTATGCTGAGTGAGGTATCTCAGTCACAAAGGGACAAATGCTATATGGTGCCACTGTTGTAGAATGAGGCTGGCATTGGGGTGGGGG
>NW_006399937.1:1163768-1186342 GCF_000299155.1 Elephantulus edwardii | reverse complement strand
AAAAAAAAAAAAGACTCCTGGACTAAATTTGTATTGTGAGATGTTCTTTGCCTCCCTGACTCTCCAACTTATTTTCCTAAGAAACTCCATTCCCAGTACCAAAACTTTGAGTCTCTGAGTCAATAACAAATAAATGAGCCTTTTGCTGCTGTTGTGACTCTAGAGCCATGAGGCTTGACTCTTTACCTACTTTCTGCTCTGATACTCTAGAGCCCATGGGACTGTGCTATTCACACTCCCTCTGGCTATTTCAGAGGGATATTCATGGCCCCATGCTTCCACATTCTGTTTCCTGCTCTCTAGACAGTGGTATTGTGTAATTTCTACATTTTGGTTCATCTTTTGGAAATGGGAATAATTATGAGTCTCTTCCAGTCAGGCAGATAACTATCCTCCAGATTTCTTGGCACAATCTGGTGAGTGAGTAATCCAGAGTTTTATCTGTTTGTTGGAATATGTTAATTGGTATTCCATCAATTCCTGGGCTTTATTTTTGTCCAATTCCTTTAGAGCAGCTTAATTTTCTTCCCTTATTACCACAAAACCTAAAATATGACATTGAGTCAATTCAACCTGAATTTAATAGCCATCCCAAGAACAGGTTCTAAGCATTGAATACTAATGATCAAAGACCAATCGTTGATATCGTTGGGATGACACCGACGATATAATCTATGCACATAGCAAAAGGTCATTATAGAGACATAGAAGGAAGAGAAGACATACTTCTCATACATATTTCTTATTTTATTTCTTTTTCCACCCATATTTTATAGAGGCCTGCAAGTCTTTTCCTTAGGAAAAGTAGTTTCCTACAAGTGAACTCTGAGCTCTACAGTATACGTAGTTGTGCTTCTCATATTGAATTGGAGAGTTGATAATATTGAATATATCACAGCCTACCAAAAGAGCAGATAAATCTGTCTTGGAGGAAGTGCAAACAAGATGCTTCTTAGAGGCAAAGGTGGTGAAACTTTGCCTCACATATTTTGGACATATTGTCAGAAGTAACCAGCCCTTGGAAAAAGACATCATGTCTGGAAAGTGTTATTATTGTTGTTGTTATGTGCTGTCAAGTTGCTTGCAACTCATAGTGACCCTATGTACAACAGTCCTCAACCCTGCTCTATCCTGAGCCAATTTCATTGTCTCTGACACATCTACTCCAATTACCCCAATCATTGAGTCAATCATTCTCATCCAGGGTCTTCCTCTTTTGTGTTGTCCCTCCACCCTTCCAAGCATGAAGATGTCCTTCTCCAAGTAGTGGCTCCTCCTGGTAACATGCCCATGTGTATGTGAGATGGAGCTTCAAAATCCTTGCCTCTAAAGAGCAGCATGGTTTCACCCTTTTCAGGACAGACTTGTTTGTTCTCTTAATAGTACATGGTATATTCAATACTCTTCTCCAGCACCACAGCTCAAAGGCATCAATTCTTCTTCTATCATCCTTAGTAATTGTATAGCTCTCTTACGCATAGCAAATGATTGCAAAGACCATGGCTTAGGTTAGGTACAACTTAGTCTCTAGACTGACCTTGTTGCTCTTCATCACTCTGTAGAGGTCCCTGATAACAGCTTTTCCCAAAGCAATTAGTCTTTGAATTTCTTAGCTGCTGATACCAACAGTGTTGAGTATGGAACCAAGCAAGCTGAAATATCTAACAATCTCAATCTCTTCTCCGTCTGTCATGTCACTCGGTCCAGTGATGAGAGTCTTCGTTTTCTCAATTTTGCGCTTCAATCCATATTCAAGGCTGCAGTCTTTGACCTTCTGCAGCAATCATCTCAGGTCCTCCATTTCAGCAAACAAGGTTGTATCATCTGCATAACACAGGTTGTTGATGAGTTTTCCTCCAATACTGATTCCACATTCATCCTCATAAAGTCCAGCCTTTTGGATGATCTATTTCACATTATAGATTGAAAAGTTATGGATATAGGATGCATTTCTGGCATATGCCTTTCCTGAACTTGAACCATGTAGTGTTGCTTTGCTTCCTGGTCCAAGTACTGGTTTAAAATGAGCACAATCAAGTATCTGGATGGTAGGGGCTCAGAAAAAAAGATGGGAAACTTCAGTGAAATAGATTGACACAGTATCTTCAGTAATGGTCTTCAACGTGGTAGAAATCTTGAGGATTGTGCACTACAGAGCAAGGTTCATAGGTTTATTATTAAGGGTCAGAGTGGAATTGATGACACCTAACAACAGAAACATTGATTACTTTTGTAAAGATGTCTATAATGCCCTCTTTTGGAAGCAAAAGTGGCATCCACTTCCTAAACAAAATGCCTCTGGAAACTATGAACTTTGAGAAATGAAGATATAGAAGGGCTTCAGGTCTTTTTTTCATAGGGTTGCTATGAGTAGTGCTTCACTTGAGGGCAATTAACAACAACAATGTCATTCATATGCACAATTGTGTAAAATGTACAGCTCAGGGTTCACTTGGAAATGCTGTCATGAAGGATTTTATTCTTCAGGTGCCTAAGGAAAACATTTATGAGCCTTCTATAAAATACATGTGAAAAAAATGTAAGTAAAATGAGAAGAATGTTAGTCTAATGGTCTCTGCTTTGACTGGGGCATAAATTTAGCCTGCATCATTCTCCAAGATAGGACAGATAAAAAAAAAATCACGCAGAACTGCATCCTCAGATGCAAAAATAAACTATCGCCTAAACCCCCTCCCACCAAAATTATACAAAAGATAATAGGAGCCCCTCCCCTCATAAAGAACTGACCAGCATATATCTATTCTTTTAGATGGTTAAGTTTATTAATGAGTGAATGAATGAACAGATGTATAGATCAATATGCACAAAAAGGTGTTTCTTCTGAGAGGAAGGACTTTGCAGAATTCACAACAGTGAAAAGCAGGTGGTATGCAGACTAGATATAGTCAGAGAGCTATCTTTGAACATTATTTCACCAATCTTCTTCGTCTCTTTTCTCCTTTACCCAAACATATTTTTAGGTAGCAAAATCAAAGTGCCACCACATATTTCAGGCTTCCCAAAGTGTGATTTCAGAAATCACACTGAACAAGAATTCTTTTAAAGGGCTAATCCTAAGCAACTCACTTTGTTAACTCATTTGCCTCATGTCATAGATTTCCATTTAAAATTGAGCACTTTAAAAACCTCAAGGTAATGAGTGAAGGTTCTAATCTACTTCTGGTACAAGAAAATTGGCAGAAAAACAGGTAACTAACTTTATGACAGGGCCCACCTCACTGAGTTACCAAGGAAAGGATGAGTATAGCTGTTTGGGCAGGTTCTGTGCCTTTGTTCAGTGTGTGTGTGTGTGTGTGTGTGTGTGTGTGTGTGTGTGTGTGTGTGTCTGTCTGTCCCTCTCTTGTTTCTCTGTCCTTTCCATACACCAGAGGTCACTGAGCGTTGGCATAGGAGGCAGCTCCAGCAATATCAAGCTGGACAGGCATCAGGCTGGGCTGTCTCTACTGACCCTGCAGGCAAGCATGCCTCCTTTTTGCCTCTTTATTTTTCCCAAAATAATTATGAAATTAACCAGGTAGCAATTATAAGAGAAGGCAAAATACAGTACCTCTCAGATGGAGAAGACATTTTGATCTTACAGATAAAATACTCATAACTCACTAATTGTGGTTGAGTCAGAACCAACTCATAGTTTTCAGAGGCTGTAAATCACACAGGAGGAGATTGCCTACGTTTATCCCATTGAACTAATGGATTTAACTGCCAGAAAGGTACCACCTTTGAGTCAGTAGCTTAACCATCTACAAACTACACCCACAGAGCTCCCAAGAAGTTAACTAATAGAAGAGAAATAAGTAATTATTCCCAACCACCAGTATAACTGATCCCTGTTGTGGAATTTTACCCCATCAGGTCCTGACATTGCTCTGTTTCCTTTTGTCCAATCATATGTCCCTAAGTGTATGTGGGGATGAAGGAGTGGAGTGAGAGGGACAGTTGTGACCTAGTGGTAGATTTATTGCCTTCTATAAATTCAGTTCCTGGTCAATACATTTGAAATACATTTGCTACCCAGTTGTCGGTGAAGACTTGCATATTACTATGATGATGAACAGTTGCAACAGTGTTTCCAGATTAAGGCAGACGAGGTAGAAAGTTCTGGTAACTCATTTTCAAATACAACAGATCTTCTCCTATGGATCACAATAGTACAATATCTTGTGCATGAGATAGGGGCTAACTTAGCAGCATTTAACAACAATAGCTTAGTTCCTTCAGATGATGTTCCAGTCAGACAGTCAAATCTAGAGAGTTTGTAGAGGGCATTGTTTGCTTGGCATTTGGCCAAGATTGTTGAAATCCCAGAGTTCTGGGTGTCAAAAACTTCCAAGGCAAGGATAGCAAGGTTCCAGCACGAGCCATACTTCTACCAGAAAGTTATCTTATCCGTTTTAATTTGTGAATTTCTAAGATTTCATTTTTCACAGGAAATTAACAAAACAAGGGAAGTTTTAAAAGTACCACTCTACCCAAACTACACAACTTCCCTTAAAATTTCAGTATCAGCCAATTCCTTTTGATATAAAGCCAATGGTGATGGAAGAAATTCAAGCCACTAAAAGCCCCAGAAATTAATGGATATGAATTGACAAGTTTCAACAAACAAATGTAGCCCTGGGTGTGCTCACCAGTCTATGCCAGAAAATTTGGAGGACAGCCACCTGGCCAACTGACTGGAAGAAATCCATATTTATAACCATTTCCAAGAAAATTCATCCAACACAATGTGGAAATTATTATATCATGAATGTCACATACAAACAAATTGTGCTGAAGATCATTTAAAAATTATTACAATCATACATAACGAACTGTCAGAAGTTCCAGATGGGTTTAGAAGAAGCAGTGGCACCAAGGCTATGATTGTTGATGTCAGATAGATGCTGGTTGAAAGCAGAGAATGTCAGAAGAATGCCTCTTTGTGCTTTATTAATTATGTAAAGGCATAGTCAAAAACTGTGCAGACCATCATAAATTTTGACTAACCTTGAGAAGAATGAGGATCCCAGAATACTTAATTGTGCTCATGTGAAACCTATACCTAGACCAAGAAGTTGTTGTATGAACAGAAAAAGGGAACACCAAACGATTTAAAATGAAGAAATGTGTACATCAAGGTTGTACCCTCTCTTTATACCTATTCAATCTGTAGACAGAGCAAATAATTGGAGAAGGTGAGTTTCATGAAGTAGAATGTGGCATCAGCATTGGAGGAAGACTCATAAAAAACCTACATTACACAGATGACAACACCCTGCTTGCTGAAAACAAAGAGGACTTGAAGTACTTGCTGCAGAAAATCAAAGAAGATAGCCTTCAATATGGATTACATCACAATGTCAAGAAAATAAAAATTCTCACCACTGAACCAATAGTTAATATCATAATAGATGGAAAAATATTGAAACTGTCAATGGCTTCATCTTACTTGGACCTACAATCAACACCCTTGGTACCAGCAGTCAGGAAATAGACATATTGCACTTGGAAAGTCTTTAGTCAGGGACCTCTAGAAATTATCAAGAAGTAATGATATCAGTTTGAAGACTAATGTACCCCTGATTTAGGCAGTAGTCTTTTCAGTCACTTACAATGCATCTGAAAGCTGGACAATGTGTAAGGAGGACAGAAGACGAATTGATGCCTTTGAGTTGTGTGCTGGAGAAGAGTACTGAACATCTTATGAATGGTCAAAGAACAAACAGATGGGTCTTGGAGAAAGCACAGCCAAAGTGCTCCTTCAAGGCAAAGATGGCAAAGCTTCATCTCATAATTTAGGCATGTTGCTAGGAGAGGCTGTCCTTTGGAAAAGGACATCATGCTTGGAAAAATGGAGATTCAGTCAAGGAGACAAAGACCATCAACTAAATGGATTGACATAGTGACCACAGCAATGGGCCTACATAGGTCAAGGGATGATGAGGATGACACAGGATAGAACATGGTTCAGATGTATTATTCATAGGGCTGCTATGAGTCATATTTACACCTAACAACACTCAAACTATTCATACTTGCCCATAGAAGATTTGGAGAACTCAAATGCCCTACTCAATGATGAGCTATTAAAAGTAACATCATAAGCCAGTGGTCAAAGAAAAACAGCACAGAAAGTGGGATACAGGGCATGTGAAGATATCTTAAAAGAGGAAAACAGTGAAGGATGGTAAGCCTGGAAGTATACTGAGTAACAGAACTTGGCTGCAGACTGATTCTTCCAAGTCTAGTCATGGCTTATGAAGAAAAACTAGAATGGACTCCTGCATTTGTAAAATATGATTGACCAAGAACAACAATTAGAAAAGGAAAAAAGAAGGTTCAACAGCCTGCTAAAAATGTAATTGTCCTCCTAGAAAATAAGCACAATCTACACATAAAACAATCAACTTCTCTGGAAACACTGATGACCAGGTTAAGGATGGCGACCTATCAAGTTGCTCTTAAATTGTATTGTTCTACACACTTCTGGCAATAATCCAGTGTCAAGCCATAAGCTACTTGAAAGGGCCCACTATGCATCTTCTAAGCTATTCTGGGATTTTCACACATAATTTTTCCTCTTCTTGCTATCATTCCAGCATATTGATGCTTTACAGATTTATGTCTGTTTGGATTTTCTGCATTGGCCATGAGTAAATGGATTCAAAGCCCTGGCAGAAAACAAGAAACTGGGAAACAGGTGCTTCCAGCTCCTCCCCTCCTGAGCTTGTCCCAGCCCAGACTCTCTCTGCACCTCTTTACTTTCCCTGCCCACTGAATGCCGGCAATCATGTTTGCCATCCCTTGAGTCAGGGAGAAGCCAAGCAGTCTCTGCCAAAAGCAAAACAAAATACCAGCAAGCAATTACTGTAGACACCGTGCAGAAATGCTCATGGAAATAGTACAAGATAAATGATAAAGGCTTTTTGCTTGAACAGGAACTGGAAGCCTGAGTGAGATGAGTTCTAATAGACAAGGTAAATTATTTTCTCTTCTAGTGAAGCTCAATTTTCTATCCATTTCCTTCTTCTGACATGTACAGCAGAAGAAAGAAAGGAGGAGGAAGACAAGGAGAAATAGAGGAGGGAGAAGGGAGGAAAATGCTTGGACTCTTAATGGAGGTTCATTTTGGTAAAGTACCCCAGCATCCCTGTGGGCCTGAAGAATTAAATGCTGTCACTCAGGTCTGAAAGCAGAGTCGTCCAGTTTGCAGACACCTGTCATAATTAAACTAATGGCTCTGAAAATATGCCTTGATATTAAATCTATCTTCCACTGAGGAGTAGAGCTGATTAAAACTGCCGTTTGACAGTTAATGATGAACCTCTTGCTTGCTGGGCTGTGTTCCTGGAGCAGGCCATTTCAGGTTGTTTTCTCCCTCTATCTTTCAGCATGGATCTCTCCTTGCTTCGATCACAACACTAACAAAATTCTCAGGCCCCTTGCAACCTCTGTAAGATTTCTCTGTCCATCCTCACTCTGCTAAGAACAACATCCTTAGCAGGAAATGATTACCTCTTCAAGCCAACACCTAATTATTGTGTGGCCACCAGGCAGCTCCAGTAAGCCCAGAAAATTGTGTGTGGCCGTAGAGTTGGAGGCCCTGACAAGTCTCTCTGCTTCTTCCCAGCAAGACTGAATTTCCGATGTGTCCACACAAGAGGTTAAACTCTGCCCCATCACAAAGTCAGAAAAACTCTGAAATTATGAGATTGCTGAGCTGACTGTATTTCCCTCCAAGCAAGTTTTGGGGCTGATGTTCAGACAGACCACTCTACAAATAGAGCTGTCCTTGGGGAAGGCAACATAAGCTGAACTGATTACTTGGGACTCAAAGGATGTTCATCACTTATGCACAGCTGCTCTTGTCAGTGAGAGGTCTTTGCATCAAAACCAAGCAGAGGAATAAGAGACAGGGCAGCAGATCAAAGCTCTCCTACTCTTCCAAAATTGAAGAGTTATGAAATTTCCTAACAGGAATCATCTGTCATAGATAATTTGGTATTTTGTCTCAAAGGGAGGTTGCTCTGAGCTCTTGATTAGATGGTTTACAATGTTCAGTTTGCTTTTCATCTACAGAGAATGCCCAACTCATCACCTTCCACCTCTCAGGATAGCATGGAGAGTTTCAGCAACCCCTGGTTGGCATTAATGGTCTCTCTGATGGCCACCCAGACAGACAGATATTGGCACAATAGTGAATGTATAGAATGGCAAACATTCTTTCTCCCTGTTATATTGTGGTTTAATGTTCAAGTTCCCTTCCAAAATGACCCAGGCTTTGTTGCCCTTCTAAGATCATTCTGTTCTCATTAAAACCCACCTAACAAGGGCCTCTTGGGAAACAAGGATGGTGAAGCTTCATCTCACATAATTTAGACATGTTACTAGGAGAGGCTATTTCTTAGAAAGGGACATCATGTTTGGAAAAGTGGAGGGTCAGTGTAAGAGAGGAAGACCTTCAATGAGATGGAATGACAAAGTGACTGTAGCAATAGGCTCGTGTCTATCAGAGATGACAAGGATGGCATAGGCTAGGCTAGGTTAGGATAGGATAAGGATCAGATATATTTTCATAGGGTTGCTATGAGTCGTACTTGACTTGATGGCATTTATCAGCAGCAACAACTGCCTTCCAACATCTTTCCGGTCCAAGTTGAGGGCCTCCCTGTCTAAGCCTTTGCACGTGCTATCTAGCTCTCCAGATCCCCAGAGAGGCCAAAGGTGGCCAGAGAAACAGAGAGCAAGGCAGAGACCTCGTGGCTGAAGTAGAGCAACGCTAACAAGCAGTCTTCCTAACTAAGCCCAAAGCAAATGATTTTGGTGAATAATTATACCAAGCTGTAAGCCTCTTCAATTTCGTGTGCCTTGCACATAAATCTCAGTTGATGGCTTGCTTAACTGTTTGATTGACTGATTTATGATGTTTCCTACTTTTCAGAACACTCTGAAGCATGTCATTAGATCCTTATACTATGCGTGTCACCTAAGTGCTATTTCCTCATTTTAGAAACTAGTGAATACCTAGATAAGGTGGTTTCTTCAAATCCACAGGTGGTAGGGACAGAACCAGAAATCACATCAAATGATTCCTCTTAAGCCTCCTCTCATATGTCTGAAACCACAGGTGAAATTTGAACTGGGCCCCAAGGTCTTTATTAATGATCTCTACTAAGCTGTTTCCGCAGATATCCATGGTTTCTAAATTATAGGACCGCTTTCCTATAATCTTTTCACCATAGATCTGCACATCAGACCCCTTCCCCTGCCTTCGTTTGCTTCTTTGTGAATTTGCTTGTTAGGACCTCTCACATCCTCATGTTGCTGTATTTTGTTTAGGTAGTGTTTAAGGATTAGTTTTAGTTTCTTCTTCCTGGGTCATTTTACCATCATTTTCTGCTTCCAAAAAACACTCATGATGGTTCGTTATTGTGTACCATCCAGTTGGAACCGACCCATAGCTGATCCTCAGGTGGGTTTTCATCACACAGGAGAAGACTGCCCATCCTTCTCCAAAGAGAAGGTGGTAGATTCTCATCGCATGCCTTTGGGTTGCAGCACAGCTTCTTGCCAGTAGGCCACCAGAGATCCCAGGGGTAAATTTGTTGTTGTTGTTTACCATAGAGCCAGAACCAACCCATAGCTGACCATCCATCTATTTTCAGAGGCAGTTAATTGCATGTGAGGAGATTGTCCATCCTTCTCCTGTGGAGTAGCCAGTGGATTGAAGCCACGTATGTTTGGGATTGCATTGCAGCTTCTTGCCACTAGGCCACCAGTGCTCCCTGAAGATAGAAGATACAAGGCAGACATTCTAAAATAAGAAAGAGTCAAAAAATAAGAAGAAAAAGCAGGGAGAGAGGAAAGATGGGATAACAAAACAAAATACATGGGAAATATCAGATGAAAGAAAACTATACTTCTCTGGCTTTCCCCAGCCACCCTGAGGTCAGAGTCCTTCCTCACAGAACACACCTTCCTCCCCCCACACGCACCCACTCTCAGCTGTCACATTTTAGAACACCATTAAGAAAGTGACACCCAACTGAAGGAGTCCCCTGTCCAGTGACCCAGGCTGATGCTCCTGTCTAACCCCTCCCCTGCAAAGGTTGATCTTCTCTTACTTAAGTGATAGAGGCTTCACATCTCTGATGGAAGTGAGGCCTCTAATTGTGCTGAGCAGTGATGCCACGGATGCCCGGGCAGCCTCATGTCTTTCACTATCATTAGCTTTCTTACCAGGCTCTGAAGCCTTCCGCTGCCACAACAGTAATTACCAAGAGATTAGGCAGGCATTAAGCACTCCTTAATTTGACACATTGCAATGATCTCCATTCAGCCTTTCTGCTCGAATAACTCTCAACAAATATTTCGGAGACTACCAAAATAAACAGAAGCACTGTGTTTGCACAGCTGAGGCCTTCTTCCTGCGTCTTGAAATGCCATCAACTCCAGGTAGGGGGTAGGGTGGGGGATACCACAGGGTGAACAAGTAGAGTGGAAAGGGGAGGGGGAGGAGGAAGAGGTTGTGGCCCTCTTTCCAGGGCCAAAGGAAAAGAGGAGTGTCCTAAGACAGCCTGCAGACCCAAGCCCATCCAAGTGGGAAGAAATCAGTAAAATACTAGCATATGGCATGCTACTACTGATGACAATTTAATAGGGCATATTTTTTAAGCAAGCAGTTATACAAGAACTTAGTTAAAGGATGACAGTATTTATGTTAAAACCACTGTGTTAGAAAACAAAATAATAATTACAATAGAAGGAGTTATGTTGTTGTTTTGGTGGGTTATTAGCTCAGACATATTCATTAAGTGATACAGTAGGAAAGCCATTGCTAATATGGCAATAGATCCCACTGGGACCCACTGCAGAGAGATAGGATCATTTGGCAATTACAGTGCATTAGAAGGTCAATATCCCCTCTCATGTATTTGCTTCATTTCCCCATCACCACCCCAATATGCTCACAACTCTTTCTCACTAACATGAATTTAAGGTAACTGAAAAGGCAGAGCAGAACGGCACGGTGACATGGAGGGCGTTCTCCATCAAAACTCCAGGAGTTTTCTGTGTCTCTGCAGTTGTGATAAAAGAGAGAAAATGGAAATTCATGAAAAGTAAGGATGGATTTTCAGGGGAAAAAATTGAGTAACAGTCAGAAATTTAAACATAGATTTTATGGGAGGGGGGAAAAAGCTGAATAATATTATTGAGTAGTAAAGTCTATAAGCAAACAAAAAAAGAATTGGAGTTCTTCCATCACAAAGTGATGAGAAAGACTTTTTTTCAAGTCAGCAATAGGGATCAAGGTAACTTCTACTGGGCATTCCCCACTCCTAAAAGACCTGCCTAACATCCACGGAGCCCTCCCAAACAGCAACCTTCCTGCCTCACCCAGGTCTCAGGGAGCTCTGGTCAGCATCTGTGTCCAAGAAAACATGATGGCTAGACAGAGTTCTTTCTTTTGGTACCAAGATTTGGATGCTAGAGAAGAAAGATTGTGATCCAGGATGCACTAGTCCTTCTCCCTTCCTGAATGGAGAGTCCTATCCTTTTTTTCTCAATAAACAGGGGGAATAATAGGATACAGAACTGTAATGAATCACCTCAGCTCTTACACATGCCTCTTCTTCATATTCTGTCAATCAGGGATGATGGTCATTGAGCCCATAACTATTGCTAACAGGTTTGTCCTGGAGAGGATGAAGCCAGGCTGCTCCTTGGAGTCAAGGATTCTGAAGCTTTGTCTGACATACTTTGGGCATGTTGCAAGGAGGGACCAGTCCTTGGAGACGAACATCATGTTTGAGATAGTTGAGGGACAGTGCAGGAGAGGAAAACCCTTGATGAGATGAATTGATTCTGTGATTGGAGTGGTGGGAGTGAGTGTGACAGAGACGGCAAGGTTGGCACAGGATAGAGCAGTGTTTAGGGCTCTTGTACATAGGGTCGGTATGAGTCACAAGTGACTCAATGGCACATAACAACAACAACAACAACAACAGAGAAAAATTAATGACTCAGGGATCAGCAAACCCACAAGCCAAATTTAGTTCACAGATTGTTCTTCCAATTTAGATATTTCTTGAGACAGTAAAGTCACACTCTTTTTGTCAACATATTGTCTACATATGGGGTCACCATTAGTTGAAATGAACTTGGCAGCAACTGATTTTTCCGAGGTTTGAGTATTTAATTTGGTTTTAGTTTAAGAGTGTTTCAAGACTAAAAAGATAGTGTTTAGGAGTTGCAACAGAAACCCTAAGACTAGCAAAGCCTAAGATACTTATGACCTTTATAGAAAAACTTTGTTAACTCCTTCACTAGCTAGCTGGATACGTATACGAATGAACAAAACGAACATATGTTGAGATTCTTTTAACAGGTAAACCTGAAGTTTAAGGAGGAGGGAGATAAATTATTTCTGCTCACGCTATCATTGGCCTGGTCATAACTACTAGGGAGACTGAAGCGTTGAACTAGAAGAGTGTCCTTCCTATGAGAAGTAAGGATCATGCTAAGTACAAGCCGTATTTCCTATAGAGTTTCATAGATTGCCCTGCAAAGAGTGATCTTCTTTCAGTCAGTTCTGACACTTTTCCCTCAATTCCTAATCATAGTACCTACCAGGTGAAGAGGGAACTCTGGTAGCATAGTCCAAAGCAAATCTTGCTTTTAATCCCATAGTACAAACCTCCAAGTCATTCTGAGGGAGGAATAAGGAGCAGTCTCCTCCCGTCATCATTTACAGCTTCAGAAATGCAAGAGAGGGTTGCTATGAGTTGAAACCAACTCCACAGCAGTGAGTGAGTGTGACTGTGTAAAAGACATTTCTTCAAGAACCTCTGAGATAAAGTAAGTCTCCCATCTCAGTGAACTAATAACCTAAGAAAGATCAGGTAAAAATATTTAATTGCAATATACAACAGGGTGAATTAAAGGCTCTAGAAGTTACATACACAAAGAGGAGCACAAAAGGCAGAGCTCATCATAAGAGGAATCAGAAAAGTTTTCAGAGTCGGAGCATTTAAGTGGAGGCTCAATTAATGAATACAAATTTCGCAGGGGAATAAAAAAAAAGCAAAGAGAAGAACATGTCAAGGAGAGAAAATAGCAGGAAGACATGGGAGTGCTTGGCATATTCAGGGTCAGCTGATTAGTTTAATATGGCTTAACCACAGCGTGTGTGAGACACATGGTGGATCTGACTGTGGATCTGATTGGGCTAAAGCATCAATGCCATGTTGGAGGTGTGAGATGTTGTTCTCAATGCAGTGGTAAAAGGTAGAGGATTTGGAGAAGAGTGACATAATCCAGCCCTACAGTTAGGTAAAATTCAGATGGCAATCTAAAAGTCTAAAGGGCAAAGATACCCATCAGTTAGGAGTTGGAATCGTTCTGGTTTCCAACCAGGTGAGGGTCCGACAGAAAGCTGTAAACCATTAGCCTTTTCCCTAGTGTAACCCCTTCCCAGCTTTTCCAAATATAGTCAAAGTCCCTTCAGTGGTGTACATTGCTTATAGTTGGTTTAGAAACTATCCATAGAGTCACTACTCAGAACCAGCAGAAAAACACAGGATTTTTAGCTTTTCTCCCTGCCTACCCTCTCCCCATCCCCAAATTCGCTCTTCTCTGAAAAGTAAAAGAAAAATTATTTCATTGTTATACAATCCCTCCCCCAGGTCCACTCCACTATGCAGCCTTCATTCTGGACCCCTGTCATGACAATAATACCTAATCATATTTCCCTTTAAACAGTTCTCTCCCTCACCTGTTTCAATGCAGTATAATGTACCCTTTTCCTCTTTATTTCATATCTCATTTACTGTCTTTCTATAGTCCCAGTAGGGTTATATTCTGTGACTGAGGACAGACACGTTGGCAGCTCTTTTCAAAATATTTTGTTTGGGTAGTCAGAATCCTTCATAGTCCTTTTCTACATGAAGACTACATGTGCTTTGCGTTTTGCCACCCTCCCCAGCCACTAAATGTACAGATGAACAGGGGCTCTTGGGCCCCAAAAAATTTACAGTCGAGAAGCAGGACTCAACTTTGTGCCCCGCTCCTGATAGCCACACTCCTTTTAAATAGAGTGATACATCTGACCCATGGCACTCACTTTCATCTCCTTGCAAACTCCAAAACTGTTCTCCTGTCGGATAAGAATCCCTTCCCCAGGGATCAGGAGTGATCTGTACAGAATAAAATATGTCATGTATTGCCTTTGTTCGAGACTATTGTCCTTTGAGAAAGCAGTACAAATGGCTTTAATCCCAAGAGCTACCCATTAGGGCTCCTTCACCCTTTGCTGCCCACATGTTTCAAGAAATAGGATAGTTGAGCTGTCAGCTCCAACCTTGACCTTTGCAGTACAGGAATTAGAATTAGGGGAAGATTGACTGGGTTTGGTCGTAGTTTCCATGAGCTTGGCCGTGGTGAGGCAGCAGTCTTGCACAGGGAGATGGTGTCTAGGTGACTATTTTTTTTCCTTTCTCCTTTTTGGAAAAACAATATCAGAAAAAGCTAGATAATAACATCAGGGGGAGTAGAGGGAGAAATATGTATATACACTCATACACACGTCTTTTTAAAAAGTCGCAGTTCTTTTTTTCTAGGAATCACAGTATTAAAGTGGTATGTGACTCTGGAAATAAACTTTGTTGTATAGTAAAGAAAGAATAATCAGGCCAAATCTTCTGTGTCGTACAAAGACACAAGATAACACTGGTGGTAAGAAGGAATTTTGATATACCTAAACTCCAGCTTAGCATTCTTAAGAAAATTATGTAAATTCCCTAAGCTTCAGTTTTCTCTACTACAAAATGAGAAATGTAGGTTAAGGAGCATGGCTTCTTTGAGGAATTGTTAAGGGAAGAGGTACAAAGAATGCTAAATATTAAGTTATCATATTGTTCATTTTTATGAGCTACAGAAAGTAGATCTAGGAAGAAGAACTCGAAGTTCTAGAGAACAGTTTTTAGCCATAGAGAAAATAGCTCCTTTTACCTCCTGCAGCTGCCAAGCAAAGATACAGGCTATTTCCTGAGATATGTGACTTCTTTCTTATTACTGGGGTAACAATGACAACAGTGAAACTCTACAAAACCAACAGAACAACCATATGCAGGTTATTTCCGTTTAGAAAGCCCTGTAGTGAGTACAAAATGGGGGCGGGGCGCAGTGAACTTCCCCAGCACCAAGAGCCTGTGATTCTCCCCTTGTCTGAGGTGATCACAGAACGCAAACTATCTCAGATGGCTGAACTGCTGCTGGTCAGCCTGTGGAGACTGAGGCTGACACCCAAAGGCAAGACTGACGTCGGGCCAGACCTCCCATTGCCCACTCAGTGTCCAGTCCTAGCTTACATTCAGCTCTATCCAGGTTCTTTTTTTTCAAGGGAATAAGGGAGAAGAAGATGAATCACTCAGGGCTTATTTCACCAGACTCTGTAAATGGGGAGGTTTGATAGCAGCAAGCCCAGTGGGCTGCCAGAAAAGCCTCGGCCCTTAAATAGTAATGAGATCTATCGGTCTCCTTAACAAATGCATCTTCCCTGAGTGCTAAGTAAACCGTCTCCATTTACAGTGTCAATATCCACGCAGTGCCTTCCCTGCCTCTCAAGCAGCCTGAACGGATTGCAATTGACTGCCATTCCTGATTCCTGTGCTCAGTGAGAGCTGTCAATGAACATATCAATAAGATACCGTGGCTATTGATCAGCATAGGCATTTAGGGGTCACCGGTCGATGAGAGCTCTTGCCAAGAGATGTAGAAAATGATAGCTTTCAGATAAAGGCGGCAAAGTGAGGTTCCCGAAGGAGAAATAATATAGCTCAATTTCCCCTGTCCTGCTGCTTGTCAATTTCCCTTGGTTTTCTTGAGGAGGGACAGAGAAAGTAGGGAGAGACAGGGAGGGAGAAAAGTGGAGAAAACAAGTGAGCAACGTGAGCGATGGACTGAATACACCTCAGAGAATTAAAACCCAGCATCCATGAGAAAACCAAACAGCATCCCCCGGGCTGCTGTCTGATTCAAGAGAACAAAGAGGAAGACTAAAGGAGGCCATGCTGCTGAAAGAGGTGGACGCAGAGGGTCAAGGTGATGAAGCTTCTGTAAATAGGGGTTGTGACAAAATCACAATGTCAGTCCAATGGCTGTGCTGGGGACAGAATCACACCTTGCCCCCAATATGCATTGGGACCTTTAACCCTATACCTGTGGATGTAGGATGTAATGCCAATTGGCAATAGAGGTTTATTAATTATGTCAATGAAATATTCCACTTAGGGCTGGAGTGGTACGCCAAGCATGCATCAGGTCAGAATTAGACTGTAGGATCTGTTTGCCCCAGTTTTCTAGTCAATCTAGACATTTCTACACCAATGTCGCCCAGTACTAAGAACTTTTGAGATCGAGGAATCTTAGATCAGACATTGCAAGAAGCAAACAAGTACAAATGAGGGTGTGCTAAATGCCACATGAAGATTGCCAGTATCTTTAGGAACAGTAGCTGAAAGACACAAAAATCTTTCCTCAGAACCAGCAGAAAGTCTTCTCTATGATCTAGTGCCCTAAATAAATTTCTGGTTCTTGGGGTGAATCACTTGTGCTGTTTCTGTCACAGTGAGAAAACTAAGTCAAGCTGTCTGCTGACCGCAACTATTAAATGTTCATTTGGAAAACTTATTTTTCACATACAACATATACAGTGCATCTAGGAAATAAATATGTAAGGAGCTGTATGGTTTGAAAACAAACAAATACAACAACAAAGCAAAACTAAAAACCTGTATAAGGTACACATTGTTGTTGTTAAGTGCTGTCAAGTCGTAGACTAATTATAGCGACCCTATGAACAAAAGACCTGAACACATATGACTTTCATCATTTCTTCAAGTTTATAGGAATATCAGAGGCATGCTATTTCAGAAGTGGATGCCACTCCTGCTTCCAAGCTTGTTTTAATCAGGGAACTCCACCAAACACTTCCACCATGGGTAGCCATTATGGCATTTGACACATCAGTGTCACAGTGTTCAGCATCACAGAAACCACGAGTTACCTCTGTACAGCAAATGGACATACCAGTGCCATACCACTTACAAGAATGTTTGACTAAAAACAATTAAAACCAGGAGGGCTGCAGATTAAAATCACCCACCTTTGACTTGGTAGCATAACTTTCTATGCACTAGACCAATAGAGCTCTCTCACTGGTGTTATTGTTGTTGTTAAGTGCCACTGAGTCATAGACTCCTAGCGACCCTATAAATGAAAGACTTGAACACTTGTATAATGTTTCTCCAGGCTCATAGAGTTTCTGGAGCTATTTCAGAATAATGTACACATTATGTGGATTAAAAAAATACAATAGTCAAATTTTTCATCAAGTCCTTTTAGTTGCAAATTGATCTCTGTCTTGAGTGAGGGGAAGAACAGGTCAGTATCTGTGATCAAAGCATTGTATGTACTGGTAATCAATTAAAAGTAAAGAGTCTTTGTAACCCTTTAAAAAACCCACACAACATGGTTATTTAGTCTTGATTTTCTAAGTAAAATTCATTCACACAAGTGTGGCTATCCACACTGAACACATTGTCTTCTGGTTTTGACCATCATTTTCCTTCTGTACCCAGCTCATTTATGATCTCCCGTACTATTCTTTGGAAATTGTTTTATTTACTTAATTTAAAGCTACCTCTCCACTTACCCTAAAACAATAAAAATTCATCTCAAGTCCCACCAACAAGACCCTGTGCTTTAATTAAATCTTGAAAGTCATTTAAAGTGATAATTCAGCATCTATGACTAAAACTTTGAGATGTTATATGAACAACAAGATAGAGATGCATTTCAATGAGGATAAGCAGTATAAGGTTTCATCCCTCATGACTCTGTATTCTTCATTGCATGTCAAAGTTCATTCATTCATCATTTCAAAGGATCTTTATTGCCAAGTGAGAAATAACACTGGCTTAAGAGTCAGGGAAAGGGATGACTGATTGAAAGCAAGCCTTTCATTCTGCTTGATACTGAGCTCCACTAACATGACCAGGGTAAAAGTTAAGGTAAATCCGAGAGGAATGGAGAAGAGGTCAAAGTTAATAAGAAACGTCAAAACAATTTTGGTATCAAGGAAGTAAAAAAATGATAAATAGCTGCACTTAGTCCCTCCTCTGGATCAAACACGTAATAAAGAGAATGTTTGGAATCTGAAAAAAAAAATGATAAATAGAAGAAAGCTGGAGTCTACACTGGAAGGAAGAGAAAAAAAAAATCTCAAGAATAAAGCCACTTCACTTAGCCATCAATGATTCAGAAACTAAAGGCACAAAATGCCTCTGGAGCAGGAGTGTAGCACAGAGCTCACAACAGAAGCGCTGATTAAAAGTTTGCAAGAGTATTATATTTTAGGGCATTATTTTTATCGTAGGAGTATGCAATGAGGGTTGCAGAGTGGATTATATTTGGGGGTAAGGGGTGGGGTTTGGGGAAGTGTGGGGGGGATTGTGTACCAATGAGGGAGTTTTTCTTTTGCTTTTCAAGGAGAGGAGCAAGGGGAGGGGGGGGGGGTTTGTGCGGGAAGAAGGGTGCAACAATGAATGAATGGAATTCCAAAATCTCTGTAGATGTTCATTGAAATGAAAAATAAACAACCTAAATTTTAAAAAAAAAGTTTTCAAGAGGAAGTTCAGTTCACAGGTAACCTGTTGCATCCATGGAGTCAGGTGGTCCCTTCCTTGCTACAGCAAAATTTGAAGGATTGCTTCATAGTTGTTGCTGTTGTTGTTATGTGCTGTCAAGTTGATTGTGACTCATAGTGACCCTACTGTACACCCCAGGGACCTTTTATATCAGCATCACCTGGGAACTTGCTACAAATGCAAATTTTAGGGCCCTTCCTCAAAGGAAGCTCTAGTGACCTGTTGGGTAAGGAGTTGCACTGCTCACCCAAAACCAGGGGGTTCTAATCTATTCAACCTCCTTCCATGCAATTGATAGCCTCTGAAAACCTGCCAGAGGGTCAGCTATAGGTCAGTTCTGACTTGAAGGGACATGAGTCGTGTCACAGAATAGAATTGTTACCTGGTCAGTCTCTCTTTCTCTCCCCTACTCTCATAGGTTGTTATTGTTGTTGCTGTTATGTGCAGTTGAGTCGCTTGTGACTCATAGCGACCCTATGTATAACAGCCCTAAACTCTGCTCTGTCCTGTGCCAATCGGACTGCCTCCGACACACCCATCCGAATTACCCCAGTTACTGAATCAATCCACCTCATAGAGGGCCTTCCCCTCCTGTACTGTCCCTCTGCCCTCCTAAGCATGAAGTCCTTCTCCAAGGACCGGTCCCTCCTTATAGGAGAGGGCTAAAAACGAAGTTTCTCAGAGGACATAGTAAGGGAAGGCAGAAATGGTTGCACACCAGCGTGATAGCACTCGTGGCAGGGATCAAAACGGAGTTATATAATTAAGAGGCCCCCTCAGCAAGGCAGGGGAACCAAAAGACAACCAATCCCACAGGCCACTTGGCGGGGCTAAGCAATGGCCTCTCTCAGGACAGGGAGCCAGTAAAAGCAGTGTTCACCTAAGAGTCTTTTTTTTTTTCTTTCTGCTGGCAGTGTGCCAATAGGTTTGGGTCCACTCCTAACTGTACATGGGTGTTTCCCCTCTTTAATTCTTTCTCACAGCCTATTGTTATGTTAAATTACCACTGTGTGCTTGTTGTTTCACTTAACTACAGTCACCTCAACACGCCACCTTGTGGGAAATAGTATTGAGTGATAAAGAGATAAAAATAACTCCAGCTTTAGCACATTTAAAGTTGTTTTTTGAGGTTTTTTCCCCTCAAATTTACAGAAACTTTAGGGTGAGGCCTAGCAATCTATGCTTTACCAAGCCCTCCTGGTAATAACACATGCTAGTCTGACACTCATTAGCCTATGCAGAAGTTGACAGAGTCTGACATCAATGACCATGGCAACAGCAGAAAGCTTGAGTTTAGTCAGCTATAAAGAGTGAGGCCTTACGTGAAGTTGACATGCTAAACATTGTACATCTCTTTCTTTGCTCCCAGAAAGGTAACAGCCAAGCTGAAATACCCTAGGCAGGATATTTAAGGATGGTTTTCTGGGAAAACTGTGACATTTAGTGGCATTTGGGATCTTCCTCAATCAACCAACAGGAAACTCAGCCAATAAGGCCAATCAGGCAGCCAAAGCTATCTATCATCCTTAATTACAAACTGATATGCAATGATTACCAGACAAGTGACCCAAACAAAAGGAAACAATTAAAACACAAAAGAAGCATAGAGCAAACCAAGAAAGTATAGGGAAGAAGAGAAAGCTAAAAAGGATAGTTTCAAAAGAATAAGAGAGCACATTACATCCATAAAGCAAGATCAGGGAGCTGTTAAAAACCCAGGAACATTGAACTGAGTTTAAAGTGCTTGCCAAGGCAGCGAACTATCAGAAACTATTGATTCCTTCACTCAGAGTCAACCTGGGGAAACTAATCCAGTGGTTCTCAAACTTTAACGTTGTAAGGGAATAGCACATGCAGCCTGTTAAAACACAGCTCTCTTGGGCCCCACGAGAGTTTTTGATTGACTAAGTCTAGATGGGGTCCAAGAATCTGTAAGTTTAACACATGATACTGGTGTCTTAGAGACCACAGTTCTCATTAATATGCTACAAAAACATGGGGAAACAAAGATTTAAAGGAGAACTGGCAACAAATGATGAAAAGACTTAAAGGCACTTTTGAAATGACAGTGGCAGAAGTTAGGAGAACTACAGGCTAGCACAAAGGCATGGAGGAAGCCTCACAAGAGAGGAAAAGTCAGAGGAAAGCTGGCATATAATGGCTTGCTTTTTCCAACATAATATTTGTGGAACATTTGTTTACTTCTGCGGAACAACGTTTATTTACTACAGAATCAGTAACAGCTTCCCAGGGCACAGACATTAGGAGTGATTCTGTAGTACCAAAATGTTGGGGTGAATAGCTGATAAAAATAGGCACAGGGTATTTAGCCTACTGTGGACATTTACTGACCACTCAGAGATTCTTTGTTTTTACGTTTAGAGGCAAAATTCTATCAGTAATGGTGGGGGAAATCTGGGATGATTGACAATGATCCTCTGGTGTTTGACTCTAAGCACCCTGAGCTTCAGCTCTTACCACCTACTGCAGCTCAGTGGGTAAGACAGACTGTAAAACTCAGCTTCAGACCTTTCCCAAAGATGCAGATACCAATTAAAAGAACTTGAGTCTACAAGGCCAAAGTCACCCTGCACTTGAGGAGTACGACCACTGTGAAAGGGAGAAAACAAAAGGGCAGCAAATACCATTTGAAGCAGAATGATTAAAGCAGACAGGCCAAGAATTTCAAGTAATCTGATAAATATACTTAAAGATAGAAGGTAAGCTGGAGACATTGTGAAAAAACAATGTTGCTGATTGTCATCCAGCCGAGTATGACTCATAGAGACCCTCGAACAAAAGGCCTGAAGCCATTCTATAACTGTCGAAATTTATCAAAGTTCATAGTGTTTCTAGAGGTATGTTGTTTAGGAAGTGGATGCCACTCCTGCTTCCAAACCTGTCTTAAACCGGAAGCTCCATTAAACACTGTCCACAATGGGTGAGCATCATGGCATTTAACACCTCAACGGCACAAGGTTCAGCATCACAGCAAACCCAGGTCACCTCACTACAGCATATTGACAGAAGAGTGCTGTACCACTTAGAAGAATGTTCTTTCAAAATATAATAACAACCCATTTTAAATACAAAAACCTTCCCCTGGGGTCTTATTAACTCTAAACAAGAAGCTTAAATAAATTAAAAAAAAAAAACAACCCAATAAATATAGTATGTTGTTGTTATTTGCCATTGGGGCATCTGTGATGTATAGTGACCCTCTGAACCCCTCCCTGTCCTGAGCCAGTCTCACTAATTCTGATACACCAACCCTCATTGCCCCAGATACTGTATTAATCCATCTTATCCAGAGGAGTCTTCTTCTTCTGCACTGTCCCTCCACCCTTCCGAGCATGATGTCCTTCTTCAAGGACCAATCTCTCCTGGTCACGTGCCCAAAGTATGTGAGACGGAGCTTCAAAACCCTAGCCTCCAAGGAGAAACTTGGTTTCTCATCCTCTCCAAGATAGACTGATTTGTTTTCTTGGCAGTTCAAGGACTGTTCAAGACTCTTCTCCAGCACTACAACTCAAAGGCATCTATTCTTCTTCTGTCATCTTTAGTCATTGCCCTGCTCTCCGAAGCATAACAAGTAATTGAGAAGACCATGGCCTGGAGTAGGCACACCTTTGTCTCTAGACTAACATTGTGGCTTTTCAGCATTCTGGAGAAGTCCATGACAGCAGATTTTCCCAATACAATTTGTCTTTTGATTTCCTGACTGGAGTTTTTCTTTTGCTTTTCAAGGAGGGGAGCAAATGGGGGGGGGGGTTTGTGCGGGGAGAAGGGTGCAACAATGAATGAATGGAATCCCAAAATCTCTGTAGATGTTCACTGAAATGAAAAATAAACAACCTAAATTAAAAA
>NW_006399937.1:1129895-1163668 GCF_000299155.1 Elephantulus edwardii | reverse complement strand
CATAGGTTGATGATGAGTCTTCCTCCAATCTTGATGCCACAGTCTTCCTCATAAAGTCCTGCTTCCCAAATGATCTTTTCTGTATATAGATTAAAAAGTTATGGGGCCAGGATGCATCCCTGACACATTCCTTTCCTGATTTGGAACAATGCACTGTTTCCTTGCTCTGTTCTAAGGACTTCTTCTTGGTCTAAGTATAGGTTGTATATAAGCACAATCAAGTGTTCTAGGATTCTCATTTTCCTCAAGGTTTGCAACATTTTATTGTTATCCACACAGTCAAATGTCTTTACATAGTCAATGAAACACAGACATTCTTCTGGTACTCTGCTTTCTGCCAAGATCCATCTGGCACTGGCAATAATGTCCCTAGTGCCACGACCTCTTCTAAATACAGCTTGTATTTCTGTTAGTTCTCTGTCAATATACTGTTCTAGTCATTTCTGGATAATCTTCAGCAGGATTTTGTTAGTGTGTGATATTAGTCATATTGTTAGATCATTTCCACACTCTGTCCGGTCACCTCTTTTTGGAATGGGAATAAAGACTGATCTCTTCCATTCAGTTGGCCAAATAGTTGTCCTGCAGTTTTCTTGGCACAACTTGGTATGCACATTCAAAGCAGCATCTGTTTGCTGAAAGACGTCAATTGTTATTCCATAAGTTCCTGGGGCTTTATTTTTTGCCAAGTTCTTTAGAGAAGCCTGAACTTCCTCCTTCATCACCATTGCCTCTTGCTCATATGTTGTTTCTTGAAATTCTTCTGTCAGACAAATCTTTCTGGTACAATGACTCTGTATACTCCTCCCATCTTCTTTTAATGTTTCCTCAATTATTCAATATTCTGCCCTGAGCATCCTTAAGCATCGCAACTCATGGCTTGAGTTTATTTAGTTCTTCCAGGTTAAGAAATGCTGAGCGAGTTTGATCCTTTTGAATTTGTGACTCCAGCTCCTTGCACATTTCATTATAATATTTTGCCCTGCCTTCTGAGTGGCCCTTTGAAATTTTGTATTCAGCTCTTTAACTTCTTGGTTTCTTCCCTTTGCTTTGGCTTCTCAGTGTTCTAAGTCTCTTCTGACATCCATTTTGGTCTTTTCTTCTTCTTCCTTCTTTGTAATTTTTTTTCATTATTCATGAACAATATTCTTGATAACTTCCCACAGCTTATCTGGTCTTTGTTCATTAGTGTTCAAGGCCTCATATCCATTCCTGAGTTGGTTTTTAAATTCATGGGGATAGACTCAAGGTCAATTTTTTATTCCTGTGGATATGATTTAACTTTCTTTAGTTTTAATTTGAACTTGCATATGTGAGCAGTTTATGGTATGTTCCACAATCATCACCTGGCCTAGTTTCCTCAGCTGATATTGAACTTCTCCAATGGTTTCTTCCACAGATGTAATCGATCTGACTTCTGTGCATCCCATCAGGTGAAATCCATGTGTATAGCCTGTGTTTATGTTTCATGTAAAAGGTATTTACTATAATAAAAATTTTTTAAAAGGTATTTGCTATGGAAAAAATCATTGACTGCACAGAATTCTATTATTCTATCCCTTGCCCCATTTCTGTCACCATGTCCATGTTTTCTGACCACTGATCCTTATTCCTGATTTCCAACTTTTGCATTCCAGTCATCAATTATTAGTAATGCATCTTAATTACACATTTGATCGATTTCTGACTGCAACAGTTGATAGAAATAATCTATTTCCTCCTTTTTGGCTCTGGTTGTAGGCACATAGATTTGAATGATAGTGGGATTAACAGGTCTTCCTTGTATGTATACGGATATTATCCTGTCACTCACAATATTGTATTTCAACCTGGATCTAGAAATGGTCTTTTTAACATGAAACTGATCCCATTTTTCTCTCACCTTTTCACCTCCACTATAGTAGATCATATGATTGTGGGATTCAAATGTCCCAAGTCAATCCACCTCTTTTTGCTAATACCCAATATGTCAATATTTATGTGTTCCATTTCTTTCTTTACAATGTCTAGTTTTCCTTCTTTTATGCTTCTCGCATTCCACATTTCATTGATTAGTTTCTTCTTACAACTGTTCCTCCTCCTTTGTGTTTCTAAATTTGAGGGCTCAGCTTCAGTTGCCATATCTGTTAGTTTACTCTAAGTGTGTTCACAGGGTTTCCAAAGGCCTGTTATATTTCAAAAGTGGATGGCCAATCCTTCTTCCTAGTCTGTATTAATTTGGATGTTCACTGTTAGAAGAATATCTCACAACCATTTTTACCTAGCATATGAAAGACTCTTCCTTTCCAGAAATAATCAATATATTCACTGTCCCCGCCACCCTCCCTTACCCCCCGCCACCAGCATGTGTGCCTTGTCTCTACCCTTTCCCTGCTATATCCCCATTCCTTGCACACCTGGCTACCTGGTCGGTCAAACCCTCCCTTCCCCAACCACCTCTTAATATGACCACCTCTCACTTCTGTAATGCCTTGAACTACACACTGCTGCTGGTCTCTCATGCTGTTGTCCATCTCTTGTTGAGGAGGATGTTAGTCCAAATCCCATGCGATAGTCAACATGCAAACATGATATTAGGAGTAGGGGATTAAACATATGGAAAAAGTTATGTGATTACTATAGCTGAAAAATTAATTGAAAAGTTATTATAGTTTCCACTAAGGAGGAAGAGTTACAAAATGTTATTTTTTATTTCCAAGAGAAAGCCCAAAGGAAATATAAAAAACTTTAAGTAGGAATCTTAGAAGGGATTGTGGGATTAAAAACATACTAAAATATTTGGGATCAAACTGAAAGCATGAACCAAATTGACAAGTCTAAAAATACCAAGTACTAATAATGATGCAAAGCAACATGAACTCACACCTACTACTGGTGTATTATAAAGTGGTGTGACCACTTGAGAAAAGAATTTATTATTGTCTGTTGTTGTTATGTGCCCTGAAGTCAGAACTAACTCATAGCTGACCCTCCAGCAGATTTTCAGAGGCTGTAAATCACACAGAAGAAGATTAACTATCTTTCTTCTTCTTCTCTTCTTTAAAGGAGGAGATCCATGTGCCTTAGGGTTGGCAGTGCAACTCTTTACTATTAGGCCACCAGAGCCTTGTAAAGTTAAATGTGTATATAACTGATAGCTTGTAAATTCTACCATTTATTTGACAGAACTTTCAAACCTATGAAGCAAAAGATAATGTAAAACAATGTTTGGGTAGCTTTGGAAGGTTTTTTGAGACACAACTAAGTGTTTATAGAGAATATTGGGCTTTTCACTTAACCATTCATGCATATTTGGGGTTTTGGTATTAATTGAAATATCTATAACATAACTACACTATTGCCACTTCCTCCCTGTGTTTCCTGTTTCCATTAATCCTTCTAACCTACTTTTCCTGCCTTCTAAGCTCTCTATCTTTGAGCAAATGCTGAAATTGACCTTTTCATTTAGTATGCATAGCTCCTTTAAAGAACAACTCCTGGTGCTATTATTCACTTTACAATGTTGTTTTTATGTTCCATAAAGTCACCTGCAAATCATAGCAACCCTAAGTACTACAGCTCTCAACCCTACCTTATCCTGAGCCAGCCTTTCTGACTCCAAGACACCTAATCCCACTGCTCCAGTTATTGTGTCAATCCATCTCGTTCTGGGTCTTACTCTCACTGTCCCTCCGCCTTCCGAGCACGATATCCTTCTCCAAGGACTGGGCCCTCCTGGCCATGTACCCGAAAGAATGTCAGATGGAGCTTCAAAATCCTTGCCTCCAAGAGAAACTTAATTTCACCCTCTTCAGGACAGACCCATGTGTTCTCCTGGCTGTCCATGGTGTGTTCAACACTGTTCTCAGGCACCACAATTCAAAGGCATCAATTCTTCTTCTGTCATCCTTAGTTATTTTCCAGCTCTCTGATGCACAGCATGAAATTGCGAAGAGTATGGCCCGGATCAGGCAAGTCACAGGGGTGAATTTTGTTCCAAGTTCTAAAAGTAAACTAAGGGTCATAGTTTGGAGGTTCCTCCAGTTTCTTCCATACCATTTAATTAAGGCGGGGCATTTTCACGAATTTTTTTTCTGTTTTACACCACATGTTTTGCACATTCTGTTTAGGAATCAATGGTAATCCATTTTGGAAGTCAGCTGTGGTAGCTCTACACAAAATGAATAAACAATATGCCTTGAAGCATACTCAGGGTATTTAGAAATCTTAATTTTATACTAAATTATAAAATAAACTTAATAAACAAGAAAAGTCAAATATTATCACAATTTCTTACACTGCAATCAGTGCAATGAAATTTAATATAAATAGCAAAACAAGAGCAAAAGAGCAAGGATGACATTTTAAGGGATAAGGTGCATTTGACCTATGCCATAGTATTTTTGGTCACCTCAAAAGGTGAGAGTGAGCTCTGCTGGCCTAGTGGTAAGGAGTTGTATTGCCAATCCAAAGGCATTCAGTTCGAATCCACTAGCTTTTCCATAGGAGAAAGATAGGCAATGAATTAAGAATACCAAAGAAAAGGCAATGCTTTTGCAATTTGGTATTGGTGAAGAATATTGAATATACTGCGAGAAGAACAAACAAATGTGTCATGGAAAAAGTGTACCCAGAATGTTTCTTAGAGGCAAAAATGGTGAGATTTTGTCTAACACAATCAAGTGTTATTAGGAGAGACTAATACCTGGAGAAATATACTACATTTAGCATAGTAGAGAGTCAGAAAAGAGAACCTTAGTAAGCTGAATTTACACAATGGATGCAACAATAGGCTTAAGTCAAGCAGTTACTAAGAGGATGTTTGTACATATAGTTGATGTTGTTGTTATGTGCCATTGAGTTGCTTGCGACTCATAGCAACCCCATGTACAACAGCCCTAAACTCTACTCTGTCCTGTGCCAATCGCACTGTGTCCGACACACCCATCCCGATTACCCCAGTCACTGACTCAATCCACCTCATAGAGGGCCTTCCCCTCCTGCACTGTCCCTCCACCCTACCAAGCATGATGTCCCTCTCCAAGGACCAGTCCCTCCTTACAACATGTCCAAAATATGTCAGATGAAGCCCCAGAACCCTTGTCTCCAAGGAACAGCCTGGTTTAACCCTTTCCAGGATGAATCTGTTTGTTTTCCAAGCAGTCCATGGTACCCTCAATACTCTTCTTCAGCACCACAGCTCAAAGGCATCAATTCTCCTTTTATCCTTCCTAGTCACTGTTCAACTCTCTGATGCATAACAAGTGATAGCAAAGACCACGGCCCGTATCAGACGCGTGTTAGTCTCCAAAGAGACACCATTGCTCTTCAGTACTTTGGAGTGGTCCTTAACAGCAGACTTTCCCATCACAATACATCTTTTAATTTCCTGGCTACTGTCAGGACAAATTCAATGGCATCCAACAACAAAAACAAAACATAATCTTTTGTGGTTATTGTTTTTAAATACCATATGAATGGAAACTAAATATGAATAATGTTGATTTTGTTGTTGTTATGTACAATTGAGTCAGAATTGACTCATAGTTGACCCTCCAGCATATTTTCAGAAGTAGTAATTTGCTTGACATTCTCCCACAGAGCAGCTGGTGGATTCAAACCATGTATGTGGTTTTGGTTAATAGCATGAGTCCTTAAAACTAAGCCATGGTAATTCCCTAATATAAGATTGGCACAGGATAGAGCAGGGTTTAGGGCTGTTGTACATTGGGTCGCTATGAGTTGCAGGCAACTCGATGGCACATAACAACAACACAACAAATAATAATGAAGTTAAAAATGTTGTTATGTACCGTTGAGTCAGAACAAACTCATAGCTTACCCTCCAGTGGGTTTTCAGAGGCTTAATTGGAACCTCTGAAATAGGAGGAGATTGTTCATATTTCTCACATGGATCAGTAGACAGATTTAAACCATGTAACTTTGACAGTGCAACTTCTTACTAGAGCTACCAGAGCTGCCTAAGTTAAAAATTTTTGTTACTCTTATGTAATATTAAGTCAGAACCAACTCATAGCTGGCCCTTCAGTACATTTTCAGAGGTAGTATAATCACATGGGAGGAGATTATCCATCTTTCTCTGGTTGAACAGCTAGTGAATTTGAACTGTGTGCCTTTTGGTTGGCAGAAAAATTCCTTACCACTAAGCCACCAGAGTTCCCAAAATAACTATCATTAATTTAATTCAGAATTACCTGATCCTAATAAAAATACATACTAAAACTTGTAATAGAAAACTAGAACTTGGGATAAAACATATATTAGGAAATTAAAAAGAAAAAACAAAGTAAAAAATATGACTCTAACATAAGAAGTTAGAAATCCAAAGGAAATATTGAAAATAATGAAGACAACCTTATTGTTAATGTTATAGTCCGGAAAATAAACATATATAGTAATTTGAGCAAGGAATGTTTATATGTATAATTATTAATAATTTGCAAATAATTACCTATTATCATTGTTGGGTGTCATCCAGTTGATTAAGTCTCATAGCAACTATTAACAATAGATCTGATCTTGCCCTATCCTGAGCCATCCTCACATCTTCCATGCTTGAGCTCATTGTTGCAGTTGCCATGTCAATCCATCCCAGTGAGGGTCGGGTCTTCTCTTCTTTCACTGACCCAATCAAGGACAGCCTCTTATAATATGCCCACAGTATGTAAGACAAAGTTTCAACATCCTTGTCTCTCTGGAACCCTCTGGTTGCATTTCCTCCAAGGCAGAATTGTTTGTTCTTTTGATAGTCCCTGGAATATTCAATACTCTTCACTGAAACCACAGTTAAAAGCTATCAAATCTACTTATTCGTTACTCATATTCATTGTCCATATTTCAGATGCACACAAAGCAATTGAAAAATACCACAACTTGGATCAAGTGTACGTTAGTCTTTAAACTAACTTCCTTGCTCTTTAGTACTTTAAGGAGATCCTTGACAACAGCTTTTCCAAATGTGGCATGCCTTTTGATCTCTTGACTGTTGCTATCATGAGTGTTGATTGTAGGTGTAAGTAAAATGAAGCTGTTGACAACTTCAGTCTTTTTTCCATCTCTTATGATGTTGCTTATTGGTCTAGTGGTGAGAATTTTTGTTTCTTTGATGTTAAGATGTAATCTATATTTAAGGCTGTAGTCTTTTCTATTTTACAGGAAGTATCTCAGCCTTCATTTCCTGTAAGCAAGATTCAGCCGTAAATTGAGCTGTTGATGATTCTCTCTCCAATCTTTCTTCATATAGTACACCTTCTGGTATTATTTGTTCAGTGTATAGTTGAAAAGGTATGAAAAAGGATACAACCCTGACAAATATCTTTCCTATTTATAAAATATGCAATGTTCCCTTATTCTGTTTGGACAGCTGCTTCTTGGTCTCTATATAGGTTTCAAAGGAGCACAATTAAATGGTATTGAATTCCCATTCTTCTCAATGTTAGCTACAATTTGCTTTGACCCACACAGACAAATATCTTTGCATAGTCAATAAGACACAAGTAAACATCATTCTGGTATTGTCTAATTTAGCCAAGATCCACCTGGCATCAACAATGGTATTCCTCATTACACAGCCTCTTCTGAATCCAGGTTGAATTTCTAGTAGTTCCCTGTCAATGAACTGTTCCTGTCATTTTAACAGTAATCCAGTAAGATTTTGCTTGCATGTAATAGTTATGACATTTTTTTATAGTCTCTTCTGGATCACTTTGATTTGGAATGGGAATAATTATGATCTCTGCCAGTCAGTTGATCAGGTAACTGTCTTCCAAATTTTTTGGTATAAGCTAGTGAGCATGTCCATGGCTGCATCTGTTTTCTGAAACATATCAATTGGTATTCCATAATTTCCTGGGTTCTTTCATAAATCTGTTATGGTGAAGAGAAAGCATCTAAGTAAACAACTAATGCAGCAAGGAATTCTATTCCAGGGCAGGGGGATTCAGATCTCACTGGAGAGAAGAAGAAAAAGCCAGTAGATCAAAAAAGTTGACTGTTTTCCTGGATCAGAATTTATCCTCATTTTATATGCTTAGACTGGCAAGCATGCAATTCAGGATTCAGATGCAATTTTGAACTGGCAATCTGGAACTCTCCTGCCCCAGGAAAATGCCAAAGAGCTAAGGCTGATGGGTAGAAAATTGGCTGGGAAATACTAACAAAACTTGCACAGAGCTGTCAATCTGGGTGCTGCTAAAGTACCCTCTAATTTGCATATGTCTTGCTAAAGTACATAGTATTTCCCGCTCATCACTCAGTTAGCCTAATATTATGAATGAAGTAGAACAGTATGATGTTTTCTGAAACGTCACAATAATCAACGTCTGCAGAGTCTATATTATGGCAGAGCAGGAAAATACATATAAACTGAGGCACCACTGTGAAGATATATTGTTGGCATTGCCAGGTAAAAGCAAACTGCTTTCAAACTGGTATGGGGGGAAAAGAATTACCAGGTCAATAACTACCTACAAAATTTAAGAAGGGGAATTGATTTGCTCCAGTTATCATACACTATGACAACAACTGCAGTTAGAATTTGATTCATAAATTGGATGTAGTTTATGGTAGTCTAGAGTCATGCTCCAAAATCCTTCTGGACAGGTCACAATTGTACAGGCTAAGCAGGTGAATTAAATAGGCTTGTGATGAGTATTACCACTCCTTCTAATTTATATACTTCAATGATAGTTTAAATCCATAAAATTTTCCCAAAATTATTCCAAGAATTTCCACTTAGCCCTTCCAACCACAATAAGCCTATTATGGGTTAACATGAGAATCCGTAGAGATGCCATGTACATAAGAAGCCCTGGTGGCAAAGTGCAAACCGTATCCGGCTGCTAACCAGAAGGTTAGCAGCATTCAAAAGCCATTCCACCGGACAGAGATGAACAGTCTCCTCCTCCAAAGATTTATAGACTCAGGAGCCTATGAGAAAAGTTGCCATGAGTCAGAACTAACTCAACTGCAGTGATTTTTGTTTTTACCAAGTGCATATGTTAGTGTTACACATTTAGTACCTGAGGAATATAATCACAGAGTGGGTCAACTGATGAACTAAGCATATTGAATTAAACATCAGCTAAGGTGACATCTATTATATTATTATAGCTCCTACTTTGACCGATGGACCAGAGTCACATTTTGAATAATCAAGGACTTAATTTTACTTACATTCACACTTAACATCCATGGAAGCAGAAGTGTAAAAAAAATATCAAACAATGTATTGCATTTGGAGAATATGCTGTCAAAGAACTCTTTGAAGTGCTAAAGAACAAAGGATGTAAGTTTAAAGACCAAGGTGCATGTAACTCAAGCTGTGGTATTTTCAACAGCTTTAAATGGATGTGAAAGTTGGACAATGAGTGAGGAAGTTTGAAGAACTTTTGAATCGTGTGTTGGCAGCTTGCCAAAAGAACAAATCACTCTCTCCTGGAATAAGTAGAGTTTGCTCCTTATAAGAAAATATTGGGAGACTTCATTTCAGATACTTTGGACATATTACCAAGGATGTTTCCATCCTTGGGAAAGGACACCATGTCACTTGAGAAGACAGATGGCCAGTGAAGGAAAAGAAGTCTCTCAATAAAGTGGACTGACACACAGCAACACTCGGTTTAAACATAGCCAAGATTGTGAAGATGATGCAGAATTGAACATGGCTTCAATCTCTTGTACATCAGACCATCATGAGTCAGAATCAACTCAATGGCATCCAACAACAAGGAGATATTCATTGTCTAGTAATCACCAAAAACTGTGGTTATCACACTTTACCCAGTGCATCGTCACCCTAGTAAGCTATTTGAGTTTCTTTGGGATAAGTCTTGAAAAAAAATTGGTGTTTACTTATGAAAAGCTCTGGTGGCCTAGTGGCAAGAAGCTATGCTGCAATCCTGAAGGCACACAGTTCGAGGCCACCAGCTGCTCTGCAGAAGAAGCCTGGGCAATCTCCTCCCATGTGATTAACTGCCTCTAAAACGTTGCCAGAGGGTCAGTTATGGGTCAGTTCTAACTCTATGGTAAACAACAACTTATGAAAACATACTCGTGTCCTTCCTCAAGGGAACTGAGCATTCCCTTCAATTAAGGGATGTGGGTTTTTTATATTAATTTAGGTCTAGAGACAAGTTGTTGGCCAGAACTACAGTTACATAGATCAACAAATAGTTCAACAGGTTGTCCATCTATCCCTAGGAATTCTAGGATCAATTAGCTATCACAAAGTCTCATTCATAAGATTTAGACCTTGTTGAGGTTATAATTGCATTCCACTGAATTATAGAGATGTTCACGGAGATGATAAGCTCGGTAGTTCAGGGAAATGCAGGGCAGAAATGGAAACAGGAAAATCTCATTAGGGTGCCAGTAGGCAAAGCCTGATGGGCAATCATCTATCCAAGGGACTATTGGCAATACTCTTGGAAGACGTCCATGAACTCACCATCAGCAGGCGATCTAGAACAACCACATAACTAATAAAGAAGGCGACTGCAGAAGTGCCACCAAAACCTGCTGGAGGTGAGCTCCACAAGTTTGCCTGTACAAAAGCTATAGGAATGCCACAGAGTGCTACAGCAGGAAGAAAAGTACATTGGAACCAGGAAGAGAAACCTTGCTTCCTGTAGTGTCCTCCAGCACCCTCTACTGACAAAAATTAACATTACATCAGCTGGTAAAGCAGCCTTGTTCTGTTCTCACAAACAAGGCAGTCAAAAGTGTATTAGATGCTGAGAGAGGGAATAGAGTAATTTATTACTAAGCAATAAATAAAATAGACTAACAAGCAAAAAGAATGTGTAATATATAATGGCCAGCAAAACTTATTAAGATAAAGAGAGAAGTAATTAAAAGAAATATTCAGAGAATAAGAAAAAAAAATCTAAAATTTAAAATTGTGGAAAAAATATTAAAAAACTTAACAACCAAGTTGAAACCAGAGGAACTTTCTCAGAAAATGGAACACAAAGCAAAGATACAGAACTGGCTAGAACTGATTTAAGTTCTTTCCTGCTTTCTTTGCTTTCGTACTTTAACTCCAGCATCCAGTTGTTTCTGTTTACAAATTAGAGACCACCACTTGGCCAGGTGTCTCCTAATGCAATTTCATGAATTCTCATTTCTTCTACGTGTTGGATCCCCAGTTTCTTGAATATAATGTCTTCTTCTGCATGATTTATTCTCTTATTTTGGTGGTTTGCTCCTTCAAGTGGCGTTCTCAAGGAGAGAGTTTTTGATTATTCATTTTGGAGTGTGTTTGTTAGATTTTAAGGCTCACATTTAATAATCATGCTGAGTTTTTAACTTGGAAATTATTTTCCCCTCATATTGATGAGGTTTTTCTTCTATTGTGCCCTAGTTTCTGATTTTGAAATCTTTGTGTGTGACCTCTGAGGAGCTCATAGAATCTTCTCTTCATTTCTGATGTTCTGACATGTCATAATGATTATAGTTAAATGCTCAGTAGTTTATCATAATCTGAAAAGACACATTCTTCTTTCTGGAAATTTCATTCTTATTATTTCTTTGATGATATCTCTGCTTCCATCTTCTCTCTTTCTGAGTTTGCTGAAGAAACATGGCAGTGCTGGTGACACTGTCCAAAGTGAGGTAGTACAGGATGGAAAGGGAAGTGCTTTTCCAGGAGAGGCCAGGAAAATGAAAGCTGGGGTTTAGCTGGAACCCAGATTCTATGCAATACAGCAGTGATAAACAGGGATTTAAAAAGTGATTTAGACAACGTAACATCATGTTGTTGTTGTTATGTGCCGTCGAGTCACTTGCGACTCATAGAAACCCTAAGTACAACAGCTCTAAACTCTGCTCTGTCCTGTGCCAATCTCATTGTCTCTGACACACTCATCCCGATTGCCCCAGTCACCGAATCAATCCATCTCCCAGAGGGCCTTCCCCTCCTGGGCCTGCCCTCCACCCTCCCAAGCATGATATCTCTCTCCAAGGACCAGCCCCTGTCCCTCCTTACAGCATGACCAAAATATGTCAGACGAAGCCTCAGAATCCTTGCCTCCAAGGAGCAGCCCAGTTTAACCCTCTCTGGGATGAATCTGTTTTCTTAGCAGTCCATGGCACTCTCAGCACTCTTCTCCAACATCAAAGCTCAAAAGCATCAATTCTCCTTCTATCCTCCCTGGTCATTGTCCAGCTCTCTGATGCATAACAAGTGATTGCAAAGACCATGGCCTATACCAGACGCACCTTAGTCTCCAGAGACACATCGTTGCTGCTGAGTACTTTAGAGAGGTCCCTAACAGCAGACTTTTCCATCGCAATACGTCTTTTAACTTCCTGGCTGCTGGTGCCAAGAGTGTTGATTGTGGCGCCAAGCCAACTAAAGCTGTAACCAATCTCAACCTCTTCACCATCCATCCTGATGCTGCCAATTGGTCCAGTGGCAAGAATCTTTGTCTTCTTGACATTGAACCTCAATCCATATAGAAGGCTGCAGTCCCTGACCCTCAGCAGCAAGTGCTTCAGGTCCTCCTCAGTTTCAGCAAGCAAGGTTGTGTCATCTGCATAACGCAGATTGTTGATAGATCTTCCACCAATCCTGATGCCACATTTCTCCTCATAGAGCCCAGCCTCTCAGATGATCTGTTCTGCATTCACGTTGAAAAGGTATGGAGGTAGGACACATCCCTGGCATACACCATTTCCTATTTAGAACCATGCAGTGTTCCCTTGCTCTGTTCTGAAGACTGCCTCCTGGTCCAAGTATAGGTTTTCCATTAGAACGATCAAGTGTTCTGGGATTCCCATTCTTCTCAGAGTCAGCCACAGTTTGTTATGGTCCACACAGTCAAATGCCTTTGCATAATCAATGAAGCACAGATAGACATTCCTCTGGTACTCCCTGCTTTCAGCCAAAATCCATCTAACATCAGCTACAATATCCTTAGTACCACGACCCCTTCTAAACCCAGCCTGGACTTCTGGCAGTTCTCTGCTGATGTGCTGTTCCAGTCGTTTTTGGATAATCTTCAGCAGAATCTTCCTTGCATGTGAAACCAATGATATTGTTCTATAGTTTCCACACTCTGTTGGGTCACCTTTCTTTGTAATGGGAACAAATATAGATCTCTTCCAGTCAGTTGGCCAAGTGGTTGTTCTCCAAATTTCTTGACACAACTTGGTGACCACATCCAGGGCAGCATCTGTTAGCTGAAATATGTCAATTGGTATACCATCTATTCCTGGGGCCTTATTTTTACTATTTCTTTCAAAGCAGCTTGAACTTCTTCCTTCATCACCATAGGCTCTTGCTCATACGTTGTTTCATTAAATTCTTCTGTGTCTGCTAATTCCTTTCGATGCAATGACTCAGTATGTTCTTTCCATCTTCTTTTGATACCTCCTGAATCATTTAATACTCTGCCTAAAGCATCCTTGATGATAGCAACTTGAGGTTTGAATTTGTTCTTCAGTTCCTTGAGCATAAGAAATGCTGAGCGAGTAACATCATAGAAGGAATTAAATGGCAAATCTAAGAATAGAAACTTTTTAATCTGAAATCAGGAGGAAGTATTACACTTCTGATAGGAGGATGTAGCAGTTGATGTTGATGTCTCACACAGAACCCCTTTGCTAGGCATTGTACCACCATTTCCAGCTGATGTAGGTGTTGTCTGCTAATGACTCCCTTCAGAAGCCCCCCTCCCAAGGCCTTCCTGTGCTGTAAGGATGGCCTGTGGTGAGTGATTTGCTCCCATGCAGGTGTAGCAGGCCTAACATCCTGCCTCTTTATAAACAACCTCTTTGGGACAATTTATGCTCCAGAGCAATTAGGATGAGGCTAGACTTTTACTGAAAACACATTGTGCCCAACTTCTTCCCTGCTTTCCTTGTTCCGTAAGAGGTTTCTCCTAAAATCACAATCTCAGTAATCATGTATACCAGCATCCCTGCCTCAGCCTCCACATCTAGGAAAACCAGGAAGAGAGAGGGCTGAGATAATGAAAGGTACACAATAGGGAAGTGAATCTAACATCAGTGTGTAAGACTATAAGAGAAAGAAAATTAAGGGAAGTTGGTGAAGGGCTAATTTTTAAGTAAAAGATGAGATAAGAAAGATCTGAAATAGGAAGAAGCAGAGAAGTTGAGAAAGGAGAGATAAGTAAGGGATTATCTCTGAATAGAATTATTAATACTGAGGTGAAATGGCAAATAAGGAAAATGAAGGAGTGAAATATGATGATGTCTTAAGTCTGAGCTACTAAGAGGTTGACAGCCAAGTTTACAAACACCAAGTAACCAGAGAATAATTATATGTAAAGAAAGAATACCGGCACAGAACACAAAACAGATTGACACTGTCTGGTTACTCTGGATTGCTATAAATCGTACTTGACTCAATGTTATCTAACAATACCAAGTTACTCTGGAGGCTTAGTGGTAAGGAGTTGCGCTGCCTTGTGCCAAAAGGCACAAGGTTCAAACATACCAGCTGCTTCGTGAGATAAATCTTCTCCCATGTAATTAACTGCCTCTGAAAACCCACTGGAGAGTCAGCTATGAGTGGGTTCCACCTCAATAGTGCACAACAACAGTTACTTCCAAGGAGCCAATTGGCTAAAAAAGAATCATGCTAGGAAAGATAACAGTTCAATGAAAAAGAGATGCAAACCCCTTCGACAGATGGATTAATGCAGTGACTGCAACAATGAGGTTGAGCATGGCAGAGACTGTGGGCATGGCACAGGATAGAACAAAACTCAGATCCGTAACTCATAGGTTCGTTATGAATCATAGTCCAATCAACAACACTTAAGAACAACAATAGCTACTTCCAGGCTCCTAACTTCCAAATAAATGCTTGCCTTATGAGCCATTGCATTTTGAGAAAGTTTATTATGCAGCCAGTTTTCATGGAGTCAATTATTTTCTTTTGGTGATTCTTTAAGCATAAAAGTAGAAATACACTCCACATAATATCTAATGACTGATTTCTTTCAGATTGAGATTTCCAGGCCTTTCTTCCAAGGCCCTTCCAGTTCAACTCTAATCTGCAAAACCTGATTAGTAGTTGAGAGTGTTAGCCATGTGTACCTCCAACTGACTAGTACAATTCAGTAAAGAAGTGTTACTTGTTGTTATATTGGGAGATGTCACCGAATTGCCTTTCATTCATAGCAATGCTATGAACAGCAGCTTGGAGTCTTATCTTACCATTTTCATGGTCTCTTCTATGTCCAAGCCCATTGTTACAGTCACTGTGTTAACCCGTCTTGTTGAGAGCCTTCCTCTCTTTCACTGGCCCTCTGTCTTTCCCAGATGAAGTCTTTTTCCTGGACCAGCTCTCTTACTAACAAGCCCAAGTATGTGAGACAAAGTCTCACTCTCCTTGCCTCTAAGAAGCACCCTAGCTGTGCTTCCTCCGAAACAGATTTGTTTGTTCTTTTGGCAGAAAAATATTGTTAGGATGCCCATTAAGTAGATGAAACAACTAAGAGAGGTTAAGATTCTGCCCAAGTTCACAATTCAAGAGGCAGGGTTAACTATGTTCTTATCTACTCAACAGAACAACTCTGTAAATGTTGACACATTTTACAGCTTAGCAGACCAGTATTCAAAGGAATAATTGTAAATGCTTAAAAAAAATAAAGTAGTGAGTTTGCTAATAACCCAAGAAATGCATGTTTTCATATATGCTGCCTATTAAGTCTGTTCATATCGTATCAGCAAACATCATGTCGTCTTGGAGAGGTTCCTAGTTTTTCCTGTGAAATGTTTTTCAACGCCTGAGTGAATCAAAATGAATGTAAATGAGGTTTATTAAGTCAACCCCACATGGTGCTGTATTGTCAGCATTTGTAGGGCTGTGACAGGTTAGTTATTGCAGTTTGAAGGAAATGTCACCAACACAGCAGTCTGCAGAATTAACTTAAAAAAAATTTATATATATAAAACGTCTCGTGATTTTCCACCCTTTCTCCATCTCCTCAGAAGGTGACAGGAAGCTGAGAGAGGCTAAGGTTGGCTCATTCTTTTTCATCAAGAATCAGTCTCTTGCTACATGATACCTGAGGCCAAAGGTCAGGGGCTGCAGGTAACCACGCAGCCTTCTGATGGCTGCTGTTAATGGACTGTGGAAAGGAAACAAAAATGAGGATGATTGGAGTTGACAAGGAATGACAGGAGCCAGTGGCAGCAGCACCAAGAGCCCTCTGCACCCTGGATGAGTGTCAGCTTTGTCAGGGTGAGCTGGAAGCAGTAGCAAGAGGATAAAGAAGAAGGATGAGGCTGTGGGATGCTGGGCTGTAGAGAGATGGATATTATTAGCCTCAAAGAAAGCAAGGGTCCCAGGTACGATAATGTTGTTCCTTCACGCACACACTTCCTGTGCTCACCTAGGGCGCTCTCAGGAATAGGCTGGGTGGGTAGTTAGTGCTTTACTTGCTGTTGTTGTGCAGATTCCAACTAATGACGTGTCTCCTTCAGGTTTCAGAGGCTGTAGATCTTAAAGGGAGGAGTGCTGCGTATCTCTCTCCTTGGAGGAGCTGCTGAGACAGAACTACTGACCTTTTGCTTAGCAACCTGACATGTTAAGTACTGCATCACCACAGCTCCTGGAAGTGTCTTTCTTTCAAAATCACCATGCTCAGTGAGGCCTGGCTATTAGGAAACAGTTTCTGTGGGTTCAGAACATTTTTTCTTTTTTTTTTAAAGAAGTCTCCTCTCAACATAAAAATAGAAGCAAGTCCCCAAGTTATAAAGATCCAACTTACACAACTCATCATTACAACAAACCCCCATGAAGTTCATTATAGTAAAAATTTATGGTATATAAATAACATGTTTATAATAACAAGTGAGCTCTGGTGGCCAAGTGGCAAGAAGCTGCGATGCAATCCCAAAGACACGTGGTTCAAGGCCACCTGATGCTCCACAGAAGGGTGGACAGTCTCCTTCTGTGTGATTAACTGCCTCTGAAAACCCACCAGAGGATCAGCTATGGGTTCATTCTGATTCTACGGTACACACAACAACAATTGCAGGTACTACCTGCAATGTGCAACTAAACATTATTATCACTATATTTTTAGGTTAAAATGTTATAGTGTATCTGGAAGTGTTTTTTCCATTCTCAGAAAGGTGCAATACATATTTCCATAAACATCTGATGAACTGATATTAGAACCAGATCTAACTGTTCGATGTATGTACATAGTCAACTGAAAAACAGACTTAGAAAAAGAACTCACTTGTCACCAATGCTGCGGGAGGGAGAATACAAACTTTATTGAGATCTTAACAAAGAATATCTTCCAATTGAGACTTCCAACGCTCATATTGCAGGAACAAAACTTGGTGCTTAGAATTTACGTAGAACCAGGCCAGGGGATAGAAAATGCTCTGAAGCAAGACTGAGTCACAAATGGAAATTTCTGACATCTCAGTTCTCTTCTTGTTGTTAGGTGCTGTTGAATTGAGTATGACTCATGATGACCTATGAACAGCTGACTGGTTAAATCCTGTGTTAATGGCAAACAACCAAACATAACTAGGGATTGGGGAAGGTCCATCCCTACTCCAGTGGTTTGACCAATTATGGAAGAGTCACTCTTCTATACTGCTCGTATAAAGTGTAAGCGCCACAAAGTATAGAAGGTTTTCTAGTTCAACTTTCTCCTTTTGTAGTTGTTGTATACTTTGGTTCTGAACTGCCTCATAGCTGACCCTCCAGTGGGTTTTCAGAGGTAGTGAATTGCCCAGGAGGAGGTTTTCTCTCTTAGAGAAGCTGGTGGATTAGAACTGCATACCGTTGCATTGACAGTGCAACTTTTTTCCCCCCCAACCAGGCCTCAGAAAGAGGCTGCTTTATTGGAAGTAATTCTGACATGATTTTTGCAGAATCTTTCAGGGTTGGGACCAGGGCTAGAAGGTAGGACCAGGAGTCCCTACGTGACTACAGAGAGGAGCAACAAGTACCTCTTCATATCCAGAGCTTAGCTGTGAACACTCCTATGAGTAGTCTTGAAGAGGCCTTCAGGGTCCCAGGCTTCCCACTGCTGGTGAAGCTCAGGGCATTGCTGCCCATGGTTCCCCCGAAGGCCAGCTCACCGATGGAGTTCACCACCGAGATGTTCACGGCTCCCACTCCATCATGGGCCAGCAGGTTCTCCTCGCCCTCCAGCAGCTGCGGTACATGGCGACATCAGTGCCCAGGGATATGTTGAAGTTCAGCAGATCCTGGTACTTGCGCAGCTGCTGGGCCATGTCCTGCTTGGCGTGATCCAGGGCGGCCTCCTCCTCCTCCTGCTTGGGGTGCTTGTCCTTGAGCGCCAGCTCCCCATTCTCTGTGGCAGCCTTGAACTTGGTGTGCTGATTCTTGACATTGCTAGTCTCAGCCTGCAGCCTCTGGATGGCGGGGTTCAACTCCACAATCTCATTTCGGATGTTCTGGAGGTCATCTCCATGCTTCCCGGCCTGGGTCTGGTGGGTCTCCGGCTTAATCTTGTACTGAGTCTCAGCCTCCAGCTGGCAGCACTTGGCCATCTCTTCATACTGGGCCTTGACTTCAGCGATGATGCCGTTCAGGTCCAGGGTGTGGCTATTGTCCATCCACAACACCACAGACGTGTCCAAGATCTGAGCCTGCAGCTCTTCCAGCTCCATGTTATAGAGGTTCTGAGAATATACCTTGGCTTCCATCTTCACTTTGTTCATGTAGGCAGCATCCACATCCTTCTTCAGCACCACAAACTTGGAACTTGTTCTTGGAAGTCATGTGATGGTTGATTTAATCTTCTACTTATTCTTGAAGTCTTCCACAGCATTCTGTGTGTTCCTCTGCTCCACCTCCAGGTGATCCTTATCTGCCCACAGCACCTCAAGCTGCCTCTGAAAATGCCTGGGAGGCAGCTGTCCTTGGCTGTCTTCTGTTCCTGCAGTAGCGCCCGCTTGGTCTTCAGCAGCTTGTTCTACTGCTCCAGAAACCACACCCTCAGGTTAATAACTTAGCACTGAACCACTGCACTTCCAAGGCCCTTGCTTGGAGAAACTGACTCATAGCTGATCCCCCGTTAAATTTCCAAGACTTCAAATTGACAGTGCAACTCCTTACCAGTAAGCCACCAGAGCTCCTTTCTGTAGTAGCTAAATTCAACCTCAGAAAAGCAAAGCCTCCTCATAATCTTACCAAGCAGAGCAGGACTTGAACAAAGTACCCTGTGCTTTCTCCACGGCTGCACTCAGTGAGCTTTCTGTCTAGGCCAGCACATCCAAGATCTGAATTTGCTTTGACCACTACAAAAATCAAAAGCACTACTTCGTGATTATTGATGAGTGCCATCTTGTGTGTGTTTCTGTAAAAAAAGAGTTTAAAAGGATTAATTCGGGGGAGCTCTGGTGGCCTAGTGGCAAGGAGCTGCAACTACAATCCCAGAGGCGAACGGTTCGAATCCACCAGATGCTCTGCCGGGGAAGGAGGGACAATCTCCTCCTGTACCAGTGAGTTCTGATTTGACAGTACACGCACACAAAAATAATAAAATTATTTTAAAAAAGAATTAATTCATCAATTCTCTTGGTACACAGGTATTGACTTTTTAGAAATCTCACAGATTAAGAAAACCAAATTAGGCCAAATCCTTGAAGACTCAAACAGAATGTAACAGAAATAAAAAGAAGTAGTTATGCTGCCAACCCGAGGGCAGGCTGCTCAAATCCACCAGTCGCTCTGTAGGAAAAAGATGGGTAATCTTCTTCCAAGGAATATATAGCCTCTGAAAACTCACTGGAGGATCAGCTGTAAGTAGGTTCCAACTCAATGGCACATAGCAACATAACAAGAACAGTGTTTAAATATACTTTATTTGACAGGCAATAAAAGGGGACAGGAGAACTTCACTGTGTATGACAGAATAGCTGAGAAATCATCCTCCTCTTTAATGACAGATAAGCTCTCAAACTGTCTGTTTTTGCTTTGTTTTGTCCTTCAGGAAAGGCTGAATTTGTCACTTGGTGAATCAAAACAATTACTTCAGAAATTTTGAAGGTCAAAAACTAAAAAATTGTCACTAATCGAGGTTCATTGGAATAGAGAGAATATGAACAATCACCCACACCTTAGGTACAATCACACTAAGCATTTCCTGCAAAGACTGAATTTTGGATGAGTACCATCCACATTCAATGACCTGGAATTGTTAGGTTCAAGAATAGAACTCAGCCAGGATATCTCCATCTCAGAGTGGAATTCCAGTTGAAAACATCCACAAGCAGAAGCTCCTCAGGACTGAATTCAAGGACAATGAGGAGGGAAGTGGATTTAGATTCTTAAAGATAACCTTTAAAATCTAGATAGAGATTAACTTTCTGGGAACTAAGTTTAAGAAGAAGAGGGCATTGTAAAAGTCGACCAGATTAGATAAAAGCAAGATCCAGGAGCGTTTCCCATCAAGGAAACCAAGGAAATCACAGATGGTGCAGAAAGACCTCATTAAGACATTCATCTCAAAAAAAAAAAAAAATCATTCATCTCAACTTCTTTCCCACTAAATATTTTTAGTCACTTTCCTAATGCTAGAAAAAGGATTGATTAGACTCACACTCATTTTCAAAAAAGACAGGCATATTGTGGAAAGAGTCACAGGGTCAGGAGCCTTAGGGCTGAATCTTGCTTTGTGAATGTGTGTCAGAGCCCAGCTGTGTGACCTTGGAGGTACTTTAACATCTGAGGTCAAGGTTGCTTCATCTACAATCACAGGTTACGGTGAAAGGTTGATGAAGTAATGGATATAGGAAACATATGTAATGGCCTCCTTGGGAGAAAGTTTAGCAATCACTTCCTATGTGATTTATAAAATCCTCAAAGTCCAACAGAGAATCAGCTGTGAGTCAAAACTAATTCAAAGGCAGTACGTTTGAACGAGTCACCTAAGTAGCATGATTTTTCTATTGTAACTCTTCGAGAATTGGCAAATATGGATGAACCAACCAAAAAGCTGATACACACCAGTCCTTAGCACCTATAGCTTCCCATGCAAAATGCTTAGGCTTCTTCACTCACTACTAAAAGCACCTCATTGTTTGTAGTTAATGGAAATGTTTTGCTTGTTTAGTTTATTTAATCCATTTCTCTTCAGTCTCTCTTTTTTTTTTAAAACTCTTCTAATTATTTAAAAATTTGGTATTAAAGTAGGAGTCCATAAAAAAAATGGACTGGTAAAAGTGAAAATTGTATCACACTGTTTAAACTACTAGGTTTTGAATTTTGACCCTTCCAACTATTAGGTGGTAGATACTCACTTAAACATCTTTTTTAAACAGAATGAGGATATTGGCTATATATCTTCACACTGAGCCAATCAGCAACATGATAAGTGAAGAAAGGGTTGAAATTGTCATCTTACTTAAATTCACATAATCAACACCCTTGGTACTGGCAATCAAGAAATCAAAAGACAAAAGTCATTGAGAAAAATCTACTGTCAAGGACCTCTCCAGAGTGCTAAGGAGCAATAATGTCACTTTAAAGACTAAGGTGCACTTTAAAAGATCTATGATTTTTTTATTAAATTTTATTAATTTTAATGAACATTTACAGAGATTTTGGGTTTCCATTTATTAATTGTTGCAAGATCTTTTAAACTGCTTGCTAAACATCTAAAAGTTGTATGATACTGGCTGAAAACAGTGAGTGCCCACTTCCATAATAGCTTGCCTCTGGAAAGCCTATGAACCTGGAGAAAGGATGAAAGTCACACGAGTGTTGAAGACTTTTGTTCATAGTATGGCTATGAGTCACCTACAACTCGGCAGCACCTTACAACAACAACAACCAGAATAATGCCTATTTATGTTTTATTGGCTATGTAAGGCATTTGACTGTGTTGTTGTTGTTGTTAGGTGCCGTTGAGTTGCTTATGACTGTAGATCATACAAATTATGGCTAACATTGAGAAGAATGGAAATCCCACAGCACTAAATTATGCTCATATGGAATCTATACATAGACCAAGAAGCTGTTGTATGAACAGAGCAAGAAAACACTGAATGGTTTAAAATCAGGAAGGGTGTATGCCAAGGTTGTATCCTTTCTCTATATCTATTCAATCTGTATGCTGAGAGAAAAAAATAATTTGTGAAACTGAACTCTATGAAAAAAAATGTGGCTTTAAGATTGGAGGAAGACTCATCAACAATCTCTGTTATGTAGTTAACTGACACAATTTTGCTTGCTGAAAGTGAGGAAGGTATGAAATACTTGCAGCAGAAAATCAAGGACTACAGCCTTCAGTATGTATTACATCCCAACATCAAGAAAACAAAGGACAGTCAACATCATGATAACTGGAGAAAGGATTGATGTCAACGATTTCATCTTGCTTGGATCAACACCCTTGGTGCCAAAAGTCAGGAAATTAGGAGCTATATTGCACTGAGCAAGTCTACTGTCAGGAAACTCTCCAAAATGCTGAAGAGCAACGATGTCAGCTAGAGGATTAGTAAGGTGCACCTGATTCAGTCCATGGTCTTCTCAATCACCTGCTACACATCAGAGAGCTGGTTAATGACCAAGATGACAGAAGAAAAACTGATACTTTTGAGCTGTAGAGTCGGAGAAGAGTACTAACTATCCCATGGACTGCCCAAAGAACAAACGGATAGGTCTTGGGAAAAGTGCAGCCCAAGTGCTCCTTGGAGGCAAATATGGCAAAAAGAGGCTATTCCTTGGAAAGGGACATCATGCTTTCAAAGATACAGGATCAGAGAAGGAGAAGAAGAACCCCTCAAATGAGATGGATTGATGCAGTGACTTTAACAATGGGCTCTAGGATGTCAGAGATGATGAGAATGGCACAGGATATGTCAGGGTTCAGGTTGGCTATTTATGGGGTCACTTATAAGTCTTATTCAACTGAATGACACTTAGCAACAACAGTTGTGGAGAGCAAATAGCATGTAATCCTTTGACTAGTACTCTGTTGAATATGCTAAAAGGGATAGAGGATTTGCCCTAGAGAAATGAAGGCACTGGGGCTTAGACTGGGAAAACTTTGTTTCCCATCCAGTATCTCTAAGTTGGGATGTTTGCCTTAGAATGAACAAGTTGCTCACGCAGGGCTTCAGAATATTGTTGTTATGTGCCGTAGAGTTGCTTGCAACTCATAGCAACCCTATGTACAACAGCCCTAAACTCTGCTAGGTCCTGTGCCAATCTCACTGTCTCTGACACACCCACCCTGATTACCCCAGCCACTGAATCAATCCACCTCATAGAGGGCCTTCCCCTCCTGTGACCGTCCTCCCCCCTCCCAAGCATGATGTGCCTCTCCAAGGACAGGTCCCTCTTCACAACATGTCCAAAGTATGTCAGAATCCTTGCCTCCAAGGAGTCGCCTGGTTTAACCCTCTCTAGGATGAATCGGTTTGTTTTCTTGGCAGTCTGTAGTACCCTCAATACTCTTCTTCAGCACCATAGCTCAAAGACATCAATTCTCCTTCTATCCTCTCTAGTTACTGTCCAACTTTCTGACACATAACAAGTGATTGCAAAGACCATGGCCTGTATCAGATGCATCTTAATCTCCAGAATAGAGGATATTTAAACTTTGAGCAAATGGTTTTTCTTTGGATCCATTAAGGCAATAAAAGCCTCAGTGCTCAGCACAAGATCCTTTCCAGAAGTAGATGTTACAGAGAGCTAGTAAGTAGACAGTCTGGTATATTCATTGTGGTGACAACCCGGGTCCACTTAATGAGTGGAAATGCAGTAATGAAGACGTGGACAAGAGTTAGGTATGTTCGTTTGGCATCTGTTGACCCAGCACACAAAGGTGCTTAGAGTTACTGTTCTGATGTACACTACAGGGAGTTGTGAGGACTCCTCACCTGCTGACTTAGAGAAGAGCTAAGAGGGAAATAAAGGATCCAGCTGGTCTGTAACACTGGAAGATGCACGGACCCTCGAATTGGCAATTGGCACCCATGGCTAGGGATGAGTTAACTAGAACCTGACCAGATGCTACCCTGTAAGTGAGGGTAAATTGCTACAATTTTATGGTTTACTCTGGACTTGTTTTTGCTTATGAGTGTAGATGTTCATGTTACAAGCAGAATAGAAGATTCTTTAGAGAAGGGAACAACACACTTCCTCCTCAAAGAACTAACTTGATGTTAGTGGTGTGTGCCATCAAGCCCGAACTGATGTGTAGCTGACCCTCCAGTGGATTTTCAAAGACAGTGTGATCATATGAGAGGAGATCGCCCATCCTTCTCCTGAGGGGCAGTTTGCAGATGCAAAATCGCATGCCTTTGGGATTGCAGTGCAGTTTCTTACCACTAAGTCACCAGAATGTGGCTTGATAGGAATGGGCAAATTAGGAAATTACTATTCAAAATGGGAATATAAAGTCATGAAGTAGCTGTTTACAAGCTTTTATGAGTAATTGCTGATAAGATGATTGCGAATGGGAGAAGCGAATCCTACAAATATGAGGCCAATGACTAGGAAAGTCAAGGAGTTGCCTGTGGTTCAGTACCACCTCTTAAGTGGGAATATAATAACTATGCTATCCAAAATTATTTGTTCTTTAAATAAATTCCTTGCTTGTATGACAAATTTGTTCTCTCACTTTGTCACTCTCTTTAGTGAGAGAAAGAACTCTCTGTTTGGAGGTTGCTCCTACCACAAACTCTCTAGAATTAAATCGTATATACTTTCTATAGGCATGTATAGTCTCTGCAAAGAATTATTTTAGCATGTAACCAATTTACTTGAAATGAAGAAACTTACTAATTCACACACTAATTAGTAGAAAAAATTTGAGTAGCTAATAATCTTTAAAACTGCATAGCAGGAAAATGAAAAAATACAGTTCAAAAGAGAAGTAAGAAGTCAAGAGGGAAAGAAGGAAAATCAACTTTCATAAAATCCTGCAAGTATCATTTTGTTGTTGGGTACCTTGCTGTCAACTACAGCTTATAGCCACCCTATAAAATACAGATCCAAAATTTATCCTAAGCTACACCATTTTTGCAATCTCCACCATGCTGCAGTCCATTGTTACAGTCACTGTGTCAATCCACCCCCTTGCGGGTCATCTTCCTTTTCACTGACCTCTATCTTTTACAGCATAATGTTTTTCCCAAGGTCAGGATCTTCCTGACAACACGCACACAATATGTGAGGTGAAGTTTCACACTGTTCTTGCCTCTAAAGAGCACTCTGGTTGCACTTTCTCCAAGATAGACTTGTTTTGACAGTCCATAGGATACACAATACTCTTCTCTGACCCCACAACTCAGAGACACCAATTATTTCTCTATTCACTTACTCATTGTCCGACTTTCAGATGCACACCAAGAAATTGAACATATGGCTTATATTAGCCCACTTTAGTTTGTAAACGGATATCCTTATTCTTCAGCACGTTTTTTAACAGTCACAATTTAAATCTTTAATGATACTTCATTGATCCACCAATGATTTCGGGGTGGAGGATGGGGTATATATACACTGGCAACCTTTTTAAAAAGCTAACTTCATTACCAGGAATCTCATGCTATGTTTCTGTTATTGCTGCATTTTAAAGAGCTTCTTGACCGGAGATCTTCCCAACACATCTTTTCATTTCTTGCCTGCTACTCCTATGGACATACTGTTTATGAATCTGGGTAAAATGAAATCCTTGGCAATTTCCATCTTCTCCCACCTATCATGATGTTGCCTATTGCTCTAAAATGGTAAGGATTTTTGTTTTCTTCTTGAGATTTAATCCATTTTGAAGGCTGTAGTCTTTAATCTGCAATAGGTGCTTCAGGTCATCTTCACTTTCTGTATGCAAGGTTGTATTATCTGCAAAAGACAGGCTGTTGATGATTCTCCCTCCAGTCCTCATGATACCAAATTCAACATAGATCACACACACAGTGTGTGCTCTCAGGTTTCAGAACCAAACTGTTACTTTGCCATGAGTTCCCTGGCTTCAGTCTCCCTTGCCTGATCAAAGGCTTGAGCCAGGAGGGAGACAACAGGAAGATCAGTGCTGCCACAGAGGCACCACGCTTATTTATTGTTATTGTTGTTGTGGATTCTTGAAGGGTGTTTTCAGAGGCAGTAAATCACACAAGCAGATATTGCCCATCCTTCTCCCGTAGAGCAGCTGGTAGACTTGAACCTCACTCTTTTGGGATTATAGTGCAGCTTCTTACCACTAGCCACCAGCTCCCTTAGTGGCTACTAAAAAAAGCCACTGCTTGGTATTATAGTGGTCATAGTCCCTCAAACTCCAAAGACAGGGAGTCCAATTTGCTGAGGAAGAAGATGACAACAGAGCAAAAATGAAAAGCAAGACAGTTCATTAGTGCGTATGTGTTCCAGAGAGCGTAATGGGTAACTTTGAGTGGGAAGAAAAGGAGTGAAGAAAGTAACAGATGATAAGGGCTTGTTGCTACTGTTGTGTACCACAGAGTAAGAATCAACCCAGAGGTGACTCTCCAGCATGTTTTTAGAGGCAGTTAATCACATCAGAGGAGATCATCCATCCTTTTCCTGAGGAGCAGCCTTAAATCGTGTACCTTTGGGATTGCAGCACAGCTTCTTGCCACTAGCCCACGAGAGCCCTCTTATTTATCCAATCTACTTCTTTCTGGATTGGGCTTTATGCAACACAAGTGAGGAGTGTTTGGCTCAATGAAATGACATTTCTGAAGGTCCCCATGCCAGTCCATTGCTTGTGATGTCACTGATAATGTGTCGAGTCTCCACTCCCTTGAATGTTAATTAGGTTACTTTGAGGGTAATTCTTAAGGTTCATGTCAACTCTGGAAGATGCTATGGCCTTCCTTAGAAAGCAACATGTGCTTCTTCTTGTTCTTATTGGATAAGGATTAGCTTTTGCCCATGGCTGGAGTTTTGCCTTATACGGACTCAGTCTATTCAGCACATGATTTTTAACCTTATCTTTGACTTTCCTTTTCTATGCTTTTGCTCCAAACAACCTAACAGCTAGCTAACTCAGATGGTATATTTTTCTCAATACAGGTCAGCTTCTCAAATAATTTGCTCAGCATACAGAAAAAATAGGTATGAAGAAGGAATACATTCACAACACTGACATACGCCTTTTCTGATTTTAAGCTATGTAGTGTTCTTTTGTTTTATCTGGACAACTGCTTCTTGGTTTAGGTATAGGTTTCACATGAGCACAATTAAGTCTGGGATCCCTTCTCTTCTCAATGTTAGCCATAATTTGTTATAATCCACACAGTCAATTACCTCTGGATAGTCAATAAAACAAAAGTAAACATCTTCCTTTTATTCTCTGCTCTTAGACACAATCCGCCTGACGTCAGCAATGATATCCCTTGTACCATGGCTTCTTCTTACTCCCCCTTGAATTTTTGAGTTTTCTGCCAATGTACTATTTTAATCATTTTAAAAATAATCTTCCATAAATTTTACTTGACTGTGATATTAATCATATTGTTATTGTTATGTGCTATTGAGTTGCCGGTGACTCATAGCGACCCTATGTACAGTAACTGTGAAACTCGCCCTATCCTAAGCCAATTTTATCATCTCCAACAGCCCTACCCCCATTACCCCAGTCACTAAGTCAATTCATCCTATCCTGAGTCTTCCTCTCCTGTGCTGTCCCTCGACCCTTCCAAGCATGATGTCTCTCTCCAAGGACTAATCCCTCCTGACCATGTGCCCAACGTATGTCAGATGGGGTCTTTTTTAATGGAAAAATTTACATATCTTTCAATCAGTTTTCAAATTTCTGTCTTCCACCACAGGGCTGCATGTATTTGCTGAAACACCTCCACTGGTAGTCCATCAATAACTGGACCCTTATTTATTATTATTATTATTATTTTTCCAATGCCTTCAGTGTAGCGTGAACTTAATTCCTCAATACCATTGGATCATGATATGCTTCTTCCTGAAATGATTCAATGTCAATCCATTCTCTTTGGTCCAGTAAGAGTGTGTATTCTTTTTGCCTTCTTTTGTCATTTCTTGTGTTATTCATTATTTTGACCATAGAACCCTTCAGTTTGCAACTCAATAACTGACTTTGTTCTTCAGTTCTTTCAGCTTGAAAAGGGCTAAACTTGTTCTTCTCTTTTTGGTTTTCTAGCTCTAGGTCTTTGCTCATTTCATTATAATAATTTGTTTTGGCATTTGGCAATGACATGGCTGATAAGTGACTTATATCCAAAATTTACAGAATGCTGAAGCACCTCAACAAGAAGAAGACAACAGTCCAATCACAAAATGTGCATAAGATATGATTAGACACTTCAACAAAAAGTTAGATAGCTGATAAGCACATGAACAAATGTTTAAAATCCTTATCTATTAGAGAAATGAAAATAAAAACTATGAGATATCATCTCACCCTAGCAGCAGTAGCCAAGTTCAACAGGGCAACAAACAACAAATGCTGGTGAGGACGTGGAGAGATTTGAATTCTCATTCCTTACTGGTGAAAATGTAAAATGTACAATGTACTGGTGGATATAGTCACTATGGAAAGCAGCCTGGCACTTTCTTAAAAATCTGGAAATAGAAATAACATTTAATTTGATTCTGCTACTAGGAATATTCCCTAAAGAAACCAGAGCCATGAGGCAAATAGATCTATGCCCATCCATGTTTGCTGCAACATTATTCAGAACAGGAAAGAGATGGAAGTAACCCAAGTACCCATGAAATAATGAATGGAAAGCAAATTGTGGTATATCCACACAAAGGAATATCATGCAGCACTGAAAAATAATGAACTTGTAAAATATTACACAACATGCACGAATTTAAAAGACATTATCCTGAAAGAAATATCTCATAAAATTACAGATATTGCATAAGACCATTGTGTGGATATATCATAGTTTTTCTTTCTTACACTAGACTATCAGAGCACTGGAATAGGTAAAGGAAGGACTATCTGAAAGCAATGGATAATTAGACATTATGTGTATGACATCAGTCTGAAATAGGACATGCATTGCCAAGTGAATTGGGGAAGAAGGAGGGTGGAAGATGTGTATCAGTGAATGAATAAATATTCATCCTTATTCTTTCTGCAAACTATCACTAAAATCACAATTTTAAAAAAATGTTTTGTCTTCCTGAGCTGCCCTCCACAGTCTTTTAGCTCTCTTACATGATTTCTTCACTTCATTTTGGCTTCTCTCAGTTGAACAGCTGGGAATTCTAGTGGCCAAGTCTATAGGGATTGCACTGCTAACTCAAGGGTTATACCTTCCCAGCAGTTTGAATTAACCAATGGCTCTTCAGCAGAAAGAGAGACAATCTACTCTCATATGTTTTACAACTTCAGAAATGCAATGCAGGGTCAGCTATAAATCAGTTTTGGCTCCACAGCAGTAAGTGAGGAATCGAACTGCTAATTTGGGTTTCCATTTTGGTGTTTTCTTTCCCCCTGTCTTTGCAGTGACTTTCCATGAATGATGTCTCTGGAATGTCTCATGGATGATATGGGATGAAATCTCACAACTCATGTGGTCTTTGCTCATTCATGTTCAATGCTTCAAATCTATTCTTGAGATGGTTTTTGAATGTAAGTGGAATAAACTCAAGGTTGTGTTTTGGCTCTTGTCGACTTGTTTTCATTTTCTTCAGCTTCAGTTTGAACTTGCATAGGAGTGATTGATGATCTGTTTGGCAGCACCCAGCCTTCTTTTAACTGTTGATACTGAGCTTCTCCAAGATCTTTCTACATATTTATAGTCAATTTTGATGTCTATAAAATTCACCAGCTGAGATCCATGTATATAGTCATCATCTATACTGTTTTTAAAAAAATCGCAGTGGAAAAACCTATTAATTGTACAGAATTCCATTACACTATCTCCAGTCTCATTTCTGAAAAGTACCAGTTGTTGGAGAGGAGCATCATGCTTGGAAGGGTGGAGGGACAGCACAGGAGAGGAAGACCCAAGATGAGATGGATTGACTCAGTGACTGGAAAAATGGGATTAGGTCTATTGGAGACGATGAGATTGGCTCAGAATAGGGCAGATTTCAGAGCTAATATACATAAGGTCAATATAAATCGCAGGCAACTCAATGTCACATAACAACAAGAGTCCTTTGCTTTTCATGTTTTCTCTTTGGGCTTCTTGATGCTCTGATGCATTTTTCAGAGTCTGTTTTGACATCCATTTTTGGAGGGTTTTTTGTCTTTTTTCTTTTCTTCTCTCTTTTTGTAATGACCTTTTCCTCTTTTCATGAATGATATCCTTGATATCATCCCACAATGCATCCGGTCTTCAATCACTGAAGTTCAATGCCTTAAACCTATGCCTAAGATGATCTTCAAAAACAGAGGAATAGATTTAAGATCATGTCTTCATTCTTTTATACTTATTTTCATGTTCTTTGGCCTCAATTTGAATATGTATATGAATAATTATTGGTCTGACCCACAGTCCATCCCTAGCCTAGTTTTGACGGTCAATGTTGAGCTTTTCTAGGGATTTATTCCACAGATGTAGTTAATCTGATTCCAATGCAGCCCATCAGGTCAGATTCATGTGTAAAGTCATTGTTTGTGTTTTTTAAAATGGTATTTGCAATGAATAAATATTGAAAATAAAAAACTCAATCATTCTATTCCAGCCTCATGTCTATCACCAAGCCCATATTATCCAACTACTATTCCTTCTTCACAGTTTCCAATGTTTGCATTACAGTCACCAGTTGTCAGGAAATTTGGAGGACAGCTGTCTGGCCAATGGATTGGAAGAGGTCCATATTTGTTCCCATTCCCAAGAAATGTGGAAACTATTGAACAATATCATTAATATCACACGCAAACAAAATATTGCTGAACATCATTTTTAAATAGCTAGAAAAGTACATAGATAGGAAGCTTCCAGAAGTTCAAGCAGTATTTAGATGAGGCCGTGGCACCAGGGATATCATTACTAATGTCAGATGGATCTTGGCTGAAAGTAGAGAATATGAGTAGAATTTCTATTTGTGCTTTATTATCTATGCAAAAGCATTTGACTGTGTGTATCATAAAGAGTTGTGGCTGACACTGAAAAGAATGGAAGTCTCAGAACACTTAATTGTGTTCATGCAGAACCTATTCCTGGACCAGGAGGCTGTTGTGTGAACAAAGTAGGGAAACACTATATGGTTTAAAATAAAGGAGTGCATCAAGGTTGTATTTTCTCTCCATATGTACCTGATTAATCTGTATGCTGAATAAATTATTCAAGAAGCTGGACACTATGAAGAGGAATGTGGCATCAGGATTCATCAATAACCTCTGTTATGCAGATGACATGCCTTGCTTGCTGAAAGTGAGGAGAACTTAAAGCACTCGTTGTAGAAGACCAAGGAATGCAGCCTTCAATATGAATTGTTTCTCAATATCAAGAAAATAAAGATTCTTACTAGTAGCCCACTTGCAACATCATGGAGGATTCAGAAGAGATTGAAACTGTCAACCACTTCATCTTACTTGGATTCACAATTAATACCCTTGGTACCAGCCATCAGAAAATCAGAAGATGTATTGTATTGAGAAAGTCTGCAGCTAGAGACATCTCCAAATTATTGAAGAGTAATGATGTGAGTTTGAGGACTAGGGTGCATCTGATTCAGGTAGTGGTTTTTCTGATCATTTGCTATGCATCTGAGAGCTGGAAATGAATAGGGATGGCAAAATAATTGATATCTTTGAGTTGTGATGTTGAAGAAGACCGCTGAACATCTCATGGGCTGCCAAAAGAACAAGTAAATATGTCTTGGAAAAGGTGCAGCCTGAGTGCTCTTTAGAGGTAAGAATGATGAGGCTTTGCCTCACACACTTCAGGCATGTTGCTAGGAGGGGCTTTTCCTTAGAGAGGGACATGATGCTTGGAAGGATGGAGGGTCGGCGAAGGAGAGGAAGACACTCAATCAGGTGGATTGACATGGTGACTGCCGCAATGGGCTATAGTATGTCAAGAAGTGTGAGGATGGCACAGGATAAGATGGGGTTTAGATCTACTGTTCATAGGACACAATGAATTGTACTCAACTTGATATCAACTAACAACAATAATCTAACAATAGTCCTTCTTTGTTTCCAACTTTGGCATCTAAGAAATCAATAATTATAAATGCATTTTGATTATGTTTGATCATGTTCAGACTGCAAAAGTCAGTAGAAATCTTCAATTTCTTCATCTTTGTCTTTAATGTTTAGTACGTATATTTGACTAATAGTTGCATTAGTAGGTCTTCTTTTATGTGTATAGATATTATCCTGTCACTGACAACACTGTGCTTCAGGATGTTGTTGCTGTTGTGTAGTGTAGAGTCAGAACTGACCCATAGCTGACCCTCTGAGGTTTTTGTTGTGTTTTCCCCCCTTTATTGAGATTTTAATGAATGTTTAGCGAGAACTTGGAATTCCATTCATTCATTGTTGCACATTTTCCTCCCTGTCTCCCATACCCCTCCGTTTGCTTTACTCTTTGGTAAAAAATTAAAATTATTTCTTTGTTATACAGCACCTTCCCCCCCAGGTCCATTTTATTTTGCAGCTCTTATTCTGGACTCTTGTCATGCCAATAATACCTAATTATACAATGTTTTAATACAGTTCCCTCCCTTCTTCATCTGTTTCAATGACATGCACATTATTTACCCCCCTTTTTTAAAGTTTCTCCCCAACCCCCATGTCAATCCCGTTTTGTAACAGTGGCATTTTGTAGTATTTGTCCTTTTGTGAATGAGATATTTCACTCAGCATAATGTCCTCCATGGTCACCATTTTGTAAAATATTTCATTAGTTCATTGTTTTGCAGTGCTGCATAATATTCCATTGTGTGAATATATTACAGCTTTTCTATCCATTCATTTGTTGATGGACACTTGGGTTGTTTCCAAGTTTTTGCTATTGTGAACAATGCAGCAACAAACATGGGAGTGCATATATCTGCTTGGGTGGTGGCTTTTCAAAGGCACTTTATAGCAGAGGAGGAGATTTCCCATCTTCCCATGGAGCAGCTGGTGGGTGGCCTCAAACCTCATGCCTTTGGGATTTCAGCACAACTTCTTACCAATGAATGTGACACTGTTTCTCTTCAGTTTTCCATTCCAAACATGTTATATTATATTAAAAATAGTCAATACAGTGCATCTCACCTCACTAATGCCTTCATGCATTAGAAAATAATCACACATTCGATTTCATTTTCAACAACTTCTAATTTTCCTAGATTCATACCATAAACATTTCACATGTGAATTGGCAATGAATGTATGCAGCTGTTTTTCCTCATTTTGAATCTTGTACATCTGTTAAAATGGTTATAATTTTAAATTGATAGTAATAAGAAATGGTGAAGATTGGAAGAAATTGGATCTCTTATACATTACAAGAAAGCAGGAGTGGCATCCACTTCCTAAATAATATGCCTCTGGAAACTCTATGAACTTTGATAAATGTCGATAGTTGTAGAGAGGCTTCAGACCTTTTGGTCATAGGGTTACTGTGAGTCATGCTCAACTTGAAGGCAATCAACAACAACAAACATTAGAAGCAACCTGTAAAGTTATACAGTATTCCAGAAAGCAGAGGGAACTCTATTGTCTTAATGGTAAGAAGCTGCTTGCCAACCTAAAAATACCCAAAAGAAGGATGGAAAATCTCCTCCCATTTGATTTACTGTACCTGAAAACCCACTGGATGGTCAACTATGAGTTGGGTCTGATTTGCCCATGTTGTTGTTGTTGTTATATGCCATCGAGTCATTTGCGACTCATAGTGAC
>NW_006399937.1:1121898-1128260 GCF_000299155.1 Elephantulus edwardii | reverse complement strand
GCCCTTTTGATTTTCCAACTCTAACTCCTCACACATTTCATTGTAATATTTTGCTTTGTCATTCCCATACACAACAACAATTATAACAACCAGAAAGCAGGGTCCTTGTAAGGTATAGTCATCAAAGCAGAACTTCTTTGTAAGTCAAGGACTATATGTGCACAATTTTCTCTGTTTCAGAAGGAAAAATTGAATCTCTGAAAATCCGGTTTGGAAGTTGTCTGCAGCAGCTGGATTCTACAGAGGCTTGTTTGCCGTTTCTGGGGAGGATTGGGGTGGGAAATTATGCTACCAAGCCAATGGGGGTGATTTTAATCTGCAGCCCTCAGGTCTGTTTTTAATTGTTTTTGGTCAAACATTCTTCTTAGTGGTATCGTAATCATCTGTCCATTAGCTGTACAGAGGTGACTTGTAGTTGCTGTGATGCCAAACACTATGACACTGATGTGTCAAATGCGATAATGGTTAGTCATGGTGGACAGTGTTTGGTGGAGCTCCCTGATTAAAACAAGCTTGGAAACAAGAGTGGCATGCACTTCCGAAACAGCTCGCCCCCAGAAACTCTATGAATGTGGAGAAATGAAGAAAGTTATACATGTGTCTTTCATTCACAGAGTTGCTATGAGTCATCTATGACTCAATGTCACTTAACAACAACAACAACAGTTGCCGAAGAGCAGATAGAGGTTTCTCAGAGAAGACCCTAGTCTGCAGGAAAATCTCTGGTATTATATGCTGTTTTATCTGAGCTGTGTGTGTGATATCTTGGGGCAGATATTTCAGAAACTTAGAAAGGGTACTAGCCTGTGTCCCTTGGGAAAACATCAGTAGTAACACTAAAGAGAAGAGCCTTTATTCAGAGAGCTCTAGAATGGAAATGGAGCTGAGGAGCCAGGTTCAGCTCCTCATTTTACAGGTAAAGAACTCAGCTCAAAACTGATAATTCACTCATCCAAGGTCACTGGGCCAGATGGTTAGAGTCTGGGAATGAAAAGCCTGGCTTCTCCCTCCCTAAAGATGCATGGCTCTCAGGCAAACCAGGTTGTCACCAACAGGCACAGAAGCATGCCTGCACCTGCCCTGGCGTGCTTCACACTCAAATCAGAAAACCTTCTGCTGCGACCCTGATGAGGAAATGAAATTAGCTACTAATTGGCTAATTGGCAGCAGGCTCTGTAAAGCAGTAAGGAACAAATTAAGCTGGAGCGAGAAGCACACATTTGTTAGGTCTCATCATCTTCATTATCGCCTCTGTGGCCCACAAGCGATGCTACACACCTCACATCCCTAGAAAATCTCTTCTAAGGATTCTGTGACCTTCTGACTGCCAAAGAAATTGTTCTTTTCTCTTCTTTGTTCTGTCTCACTTCATCAGTTTCTCTTATTTTTTACTCCCTATCATCTAGCCTTTCCCCCACCCTGAGCTGTATTCTTCAGAACACTAGCTTCAAATATGTGTTGATAATGTTTAACCACTGGCTCTCAAGGGAATGATTTCAAATTGGTAACACTTAGCAATTTTCTGCTGTCAATATTCTCACTATGGCTGATTTCAAGGTACTAAATTACATCAAGAGACTTGAAAATTCCTGAAATTTTGCCAGTTGGTACAAGCCAACACCAACAATAGTGCCAATAAGGGTTAAAAAGTCCACAGGACATAGTTAAATCAACTAAGTAGGAAATTTGGCATGGTAGCAACTTTGAAGTATTTCAGTGAAGAAATATTTAACTTAGTGCTTTTCTAGCGAATCTGAAGAACACACATTAAAATCATCTGACAGATTAAATTTCCATTTATGAAGACTGCCACAATAAATATTTGTTGCACAATTTCTGGGTGCAGGTACAATGCTACAGACATGGGTTAATACATAAGATACAGTAAGAACTTGAAAGATAGTAAACCTCAAATATTAGATGAGTGATAGAAGAATTGCTATAATATTTCAAAAAAGTTTAAATATCGTTTTTTGTGTGTCTCAGTTCTGCTTTCCTTGGGGCATATTCCTAGCAGGAGAAAAACTGGATCATATAAAGTGGCTATGCTCAACTTTTAAAAAGAATAAAAAATTGTGGTCTGAAAGAAAGTTTACAGAAAATTTGGATTTTCATTAATTCATTTTGAAGGTTTTTCTTCCTACGCCTCTTCACTTTAAAAAAAAAATTCCATTCATTGTTGCATCATTTTTCCCCACCCCCCTCCCCAAGTCCACTTTGCTATGCACCTCTTTTTTTTTTCTATAATTATATTTTATTAATTTTCATAAACATTTACAGAGATTTTGGGCTTCCACTCATTCATTGTTGCACTATTCTCTCTACCCTCCTCCCAGTTTGTTCTTGTCCAAATGCCACAGTGCTTGTCAAAGCCAGTTCTGATTAATCTTCTTTGTCAGTGTATCCTTTGCCATTCCCTATCACTCCTCCCTGAGAGAGACTTCACCCTGAGTCTTAAGGAAAAGGGGACGGCGTATTCTCTTAGCTACTTCCTGCTGAAAAGGGACGCTGTGGGTTTCAGGGTGAAGATCTTCTCTCACTACTCTAAAGGGCCCCTTTGGCAGTAGGAAACACATAGACTATTATGGAGATTGATTTTGGAATTCAGATGCACTCTTATTGATTGTGCTTGGCTGTACATGTACATATCCTTCAAGATGTATCATGGGGGTGTTGCAACCTAGAAGACACAAATTTGACTAACAAGTTATAAGTACATGAGTCCAAAAATTATGGAAAAGTAAAAGAAAAGATTCTTTCATTGTTTTACAAACCCTCCCCCAGGTCCCCTCCACCATGCAGCCCTCGCTCTAGTCTCCTGTGATGACAGAAATACCCAGTTACATCTCTCTTTTAGACGGTTCTCTCCCTCCTCTGCTTCAGTGCAGTATACATTATTGAACCCATCTTACTCAGTGTCTCCCTAACCCCAAGGACAGTCCCATTCTACAACAGTGCTATGCACCTCTTATACTGGACTGATCTCTCCTTCATCTGTTCCAATGCAGTGTTCATTACTTATTCTCTCCTATCTTAGTTTCTCCTCAATCCACGTCAGTCCTGTTTTAAAACAATGATGTTATGCAGTATTTGTTATTTTGTGACTGAGATATTTCACTCAGCATAATGTCCTTCTGGATTACCCATGTTGTGTAATATTTTATGAGTTCCTTATTTTTTAGAGTTGTGTAATATTCCATTGTGTGAATATGTCATAGTTTTTCTTTCCGTTCACTATGAGATGGATTGATTTGGAGACTGGGGTAATCGGGATGGGTGTGTGAGAGGCAGTGCGGTTGGCGCAGGACAGAGCAGGGTTTAGGGCTGTTGTGCATAGGGTCGCTATGAGTCGCAAACGACTCGACGGCACATAACAACAACAACAATATTACGTACAACAGAACTAGACCCTGCCCAGTCCTGAGCTATCTTTGTATTCTCTGCTGTGCTTAAACATATTGTTGCAATCACTGTGTCAATCTATCTCATTGAAAGTGTTCTTCGACCGGCTACTTTTACAGCCAAGAAAACCCTACTCTGTAATACATGAGTCAGAATTAAGATGCCAGCAATAGTGTGATCTCCAATTTATTTTCTCCAGGCAAGCCCTAAATGACAGAGAAAGGAACACACTTGGCTTTTCTGTCTCTAACATTTTACTCGGTGCCTCTGTTCACCCTCTCAGCAGACAACGTGGACCCATAATATTCATGCTCTGCACTCGCTCTCTTTACCAAGAAAATTCTTCTCATAGGAAGGCAATTTGAAGCTCATTTTCCCCTAAGATGTAAATAACTGGTAACAGCTTAAAGGAGTACCTTTCCAGCATTATTTATATCTTCACATTTTGGAGCGGGGGGGGGGGGAATCTTAAAGCTAAAGGATTTGAACTCCAATTTGGGGATTGCAGGCAGCACAGAGGATATTAACAATAGTATTCCTACAACAACAGAAAACCTGAACAGCACACATGTGGCTGCCTGTCATGTCTATGTGAAAAGTTTGCCTCGAACTCAGTCCTTTGGGGCCTGCTATCAACCCAACAAATTCCAGACTCCCATTTCTCTGTGCTTCCAGACAAAACTGAGTAGGGTTAGGGCTTCCTAACAGATGTGACAAAAAAGGAACTGCAACTAGGCTCAATGACAAGATTGGAGACAAATGCCCTGAGTTTAACCAGCAGAACCAAGTAAATACTAGTCTCAGTCACACTGTTTTGTTATTACTTGATCTCAAGATGCTTTATCCTATGTGAGTTCCAGATCTTTAAAATGAGACTTACACTGACTCCTCTCTGATCCAGTGGTTAGAATCCCAGGGTGTTGCAAATGCTTAATGTGCTCAGTTGCTAACCAAAAGATTAGAGGTTCAAGTCCACCAGAAGTCCCTCAGAAGAAAGCTCCAGCAATCTGCTTCTAGAAAATCAGCCACTGAAAACCCTATGCAGTGTGGTTCTATCTGGAAACACAGGGGCCTCCAGGAGTTAGAATTGGCCCATTTTGACAACTATGTGTAGGATAGTTGAAAGAATAATGCCAACCTGGTGGTAAAGGTGTTCCTGACTGTGGTAAGGTACGAAGGGTGAGAAGTATTTGAAGGAAGTATTCAAGTCCGAAATTATTCTAGGAAACTGCAAATACCAGGGCTGGGTTTTCTAAACCGAAAAGTCTTCTTTGTAGATGAGCCCAGTTACAGGTTATTATTTTCCACTGGCAAAACACCTAGGCTGCCATCCCAAATGATATAACTCCAGAAGACACCAAAACGTAGATGAGGGCAGAGCTCCCCTCCAGAGGAAACTGGACCAGTGGTTGATTGGTGCTGACAGCAGTTATGGGGGAGGCGTTTTTGCCAACCATCCAATATCCATGGTCCTCTGGTAATTCAAATTATTTTCCAAATGTCACTGCATCTGTCTGAATGTGACAGCTCTTCAAACCCAGGCCTTTTCTGAGCCTGAAGACTTGGACAGATTCCTCAAGGGGCTTTTGATCTTCATTTCTTTCCATATAGGAGGGTCCTTTGTCAGACAAAGTCCAGACTCATGAAACCTACAGACAAAAAACCCTAGTGACAGGTAGTCTGGCAGGTGAAGGCAGTAACATATCCAAAGCAGCTACCCCACTAGTTGGATAAGACACATGACATTCCTGAAAATGAACAGTCAGGGGAAAATACTTAGACCTTTCTTCAAACTCATGGCAGCATCACCCTCACTTATCATGATGCCTGACTTCTGGAAACTTGCAAATGTGTGCAAGCAGAGAACATCCCTGTTACCTAAGATGACTTGTGCACAACCCCTTCACCAGAATTCATGGACTGTGTTGCTTAGAAGGACCAGAGAACTCAATCAAAGCCTCTCCTCTGAGCTTTTACTTAACATAAACTCCAACACTCTGAGATATTTGGTTCCATAGTCCCTGCAAATTGGATGTAGCATATGCAAGACATATCGAAGAAAGGAGAGGGAAGCTTTAGAGACAACTTAATAGCAGCTATGGGAGTGGACAGCTAGCAACCTGATGGCAGAGAAAAAACAAAAAGGTGAGTTGACGCGCATGTGTGTGTGTGTGTGTGTGTCTGTGTGTGCTGAAAATTACACAGGATTAACAGAAAAGGGTTAATTTTGTAGTGCCTCTAAGAAGGTAAGGAGGCATATAATGCATTTCAGAAAGCCTTCCATCCAGAATGGCTGAAACAAATGAAATTTGGGCTTTAGAAAGAACAAACTTGGGATTTCAGGAAAATTCACTTAAGTGGAACACTGTACTCCCCTGACAGTATAAGATAAATGAGGCATTACTGTACCTGCAAAGGCCACAGCAACTGGGTTGGGGAAAGAAAACGGCTCCCGTAACCTTTGAAGCAGTTCATAATGTTCTGAAACTCCCCCAACAACAGCCTGGCCTGCGCCTAGTTACTATAGGAGATGACGGTGCCGATGGCAGCAGGAATGGAGATCCTTCCTGTCCTCTAAAGTCTGCCTGGGAATCTTTTCTTGGAATGGGTGTGTCTTTCTTGGATATGGGTGTCATGGAGAAATACTACCAGTCACATGGCTTCTGGGTCGTTTTTCCTATTTTCTCTTCATTTCACCTCTTCGCATAGCATCCCAAAGCTGGGGTTTCCACACAGCTGGCATCTGTCAACAATCAGGTGTTCAGCTTTCCAGCAGGTGGGAAGCATGTCTCCAAACTCTGAGTTGAGCTAGAGGACTAGAGGACTAACCCAAACATACTCTACTTGCATCACTCTCCCATATACCACATTCTGGAACATACATTCCTCCAACAAAATCTATGGCTGTGGACTAGCAATATTTTTTATGACATGCGTGGATTCATAATTTTTTATTTTTT
>NW_006399937.1:1102498-1121481 GCF_000299155.1 Elephantulus edwardii | reverse complement strand
CACCCATTTTGAATAATATTTCATGAGTTTTTTTTTTTCAATGCAGCATAGTATTCCATTGTGTGAATATACCACAGCTTCTCTATCCATTCATTTGTTGATGGGCACTTTGGTTGTTTCCACCTCTTTGCTATTGTGAACAATGCCATGATAAACACGGATGTGCATATATCTACTTGGGTGGTGGTTATGGTTTCTTTGGGGTATATTCCCAGTAGCGGAATTGCCGCGTCAAATGGTATTTCTATTTGCAACTTTTTGAAAAAGCACTGTGCAGCCTTTCATAGTGGCTGCACAATTTTACACCAACAGTGAATAAGTGTTTCAGTTTCTCCACAACCTCGCCAGCATTTGTTATTTGCTGTTCTGTTAAATTTTGCTGTTTTTGCTGAGGTGAGACGATATCTCATAGTTGTTTTACAAACAATATTTTAAGAACTCAGATCTGACCTAGACTGAAGGAGGTCTGTTGGTATAGTGTATTATGTATTGCACTTCTAACCAGCATGTCAGCAGTTCAAATCCATCAGTGGGTCTGTAGAACAAAGATGTAGAGTCTCTTTTCATAAAGATTTGTAGCCTCAGAAATCCACTGAAAGGTTGCCGTGAATAGGATTTTACTGCACATCAGTGGGTTTAGTTTGATTGGATTTTTTACTTAGGCTGGACTCTGTATTCTAGTTTTAGTTCTCAAGCTTAACTTACACATTATAATCATCTAGAGAAATCTGGTCACTTAGGCAAAAATAGAGAAACTCCATCTCACATACATTGGGTACAGTGTTAGGAGGGGCTAGTCCTTGGAAAGGGACCTCATACTTAGAAAGGCAGAGGGTAAACAAAGGAGAAGACCCTCAATGAGATGGAACCCACTGTGGGCTCAAATATGTCAGAGACAGTCAAGATGGCACAGTATAGTGTAGTACTCAGATTCATTGTTTTGGGGGATTGCTATGTGTTGTAATTGAATTGACAACACTTAACAGCAACCACAACAGAGGGTAAGGAATTGTCGTGCCAACTCAAAAGTGAGCAGTCCAGATCTGGTAGCCATTCTGCAGGAGAATGATGGGCAATCTTCTCTTGTTCCATTTACAGCATCTCAATAGGAAAACGACTCTTTGGGGGGTCAGCTGTGAGTCAATCTCAACTCAACAGCAATGAACAACAGAGATTTTTAAAATACTTATACCACCCCCCTTAAAGAGTAATTTTCAATTAAGATTAAAAGGTCTTAGCATTGGTAGTGTTCAAAAGCCCCCCTCATGGGGAATCACCCTTCGGCCAAAAGAAGAACTCCTTTGCCTTGGAGGAAGTGGAACCAGAGTGCTCGTTGGAAGCAAAGACGGTGAAACTTCATTTGACTTTCTTTGGGTGCATATTGTCAGAAGGGGATATCCTTGGGAAAAGACACCATGGTGGGAAAGGTAAAAGCTTGGATAAAGAGAAGAAAGCCATCAACAAGATGAACTGACACACTGACTGCAACAATGGCCTTGAATATGGCAAAGATCACAATGATGGCAAAGAAGAGGAACAAAGTTCAGATCTGTGTTCATAGGGTCTCTATGAATTACTAACTTGATGGCACCTACCACCACCCCTTTTGGCTCCTATACCACAGCCAGGATTGAAGAAAACTGATTTTCTAAGAATCCTTAGTAATGCTGTTGGTGGTGGTGTTACATGTCAATGAGTCACCTGTGACCCATAGCAACCCTTTATACAACAGCTCTGAACCCTGTCCTATGCTGAGCCATTCTTACTGCCTCTGACACACCTACCCTCATTATCCCAGTTATGGTGTCAATCTACCTTATTCAGGGTCTTCCTCTCCTGTGCTATCCTTTGACCCTTCCAAGCACGAGGTCCTTCTCCAAAGTCTGGTTCCTCCTGGCTATAAGCCAATAGTATGTGAGACAGAACTTCAAATTCTTTGCCTCCAAAAAAAAACAAACTTGGTTTCACCCTCTCCAAGTATATCTGTTTATTCTCTTGGTGCTATATTCAATAGTCTTCTCCATCATCACAACTCAAAGGATTTGATTTTTCTTCTGTCATTCTTAATCATCGTCCAGCTAACTGATGCATAGCATGTAATTGTGAAGACCATGGCCTAGATCAAGCTCACCTTAGTCTCTAGGCTGACATCCTTGCTCCTCAGTACTCTGGAAGGTCTGACAGTAGATTTTCCTAGTGAAATTCATCTTTTAATTTTCTGACTGCTGGTGCCAAGAGTGTCAATTATGGAGCTGAGCAAGCTGAAATGGTTAGCAGCATCAATCTCTTCTCCATCTATTGTGGTGCTGCCAATTGGCCCAGTGGTGAGAATCTTTGTCTTCCTGATATTGAGCTTCAGTGACTTTCTGCAGCACCACTTCAGATTTTCCTCAGTCAGCAAGAAAGCTTATACCATCTGCATATTGAAGGTTGTTGATGAGTCTTCCTCCAATCCTGATGTCACATTCTTCCTCATAAAGCCTGGCCTCTCAAATTATCTGTTGCACATATAGATTGAAAATGTCTGGAGACAGATAACATTCCTGAAACACTTTGTTCCTGATATTGAATCATGCGGTGTTGTTTTTGTTTTTTTTTCTTCTCTGTTCTGACGACTGCTTCCTGGTCTGAGCACAGGTTTGGCATGAAAGCCATCAAGTGTTCTAGGATTCCAATTCTCCTCAAGGTTAGCCACAATTTGCTGTGTTCCACACAGTCAAATGCCTTTGTATAACCAATGAAACACATATAGACACTCCTCTGGTAGTCTTTGCTTTTGGCCAAGATCTATCTGACGTTGTTGATAATGGTTCTAGTGCCATGGATTCAGTTTGTATTTCTGGAAATCCTCTGTTGATGTACTGTTCCAATTGTTTTTGGCTAATCTTCAGCCAGATTTTGTTTGCATGCCATATTAGTTACATTATTCTACAATTGCATCACTTTTATTTGGAACAGGAATAAAAATGGATCTCTTCCAGTCAATTGGCCAAGTTGTTATAAATTTTAATAACAGATTAATAGTGATAAATATAGTTGTGAATTATTGAAATGTGGTATTTCCAGAATTATATGAATACTAACAACAAAGTTATTTTGTAAAATTTTTCAACACTGAATTAAAATGTTATTAGTTATAATATTAATACCTTAATGGAAGCTCTTGTTTTCTCCTTTCTTTCTTTCTTTTCTTTTATTTTTTTTATTGTTTTCTCCTTTTTTTCTTACTACTTCATTCTCAAAAAAGTTATTGATATAGGCTTACAAATTACCACAGTGTTGTGGCTATAACATCGGAGAATTTGGCTAAATCTGCAACTATAAAAACATTGTTGTTGTTATGTGCCATCGAGTCGCTTGTGATTCATAGCGACCCTATCTATGTACAAGAGCCCTAAATGCCATTCTATCTTGTGCCAACCTCGCTGTCGCAAACACATTCATTCCCACCACTCCACTCACAGAATCGATCCATCTCATCAAGGATCTTCCTTTCCTGCACCGCCTCTCCTCTCTCCCAAACATGATGTCCCTCTCCAAGGACCAGTGACTCCCTGCAACAAGCCCAAAGTATGTCAGATGAAGCTTCAGAATCCTTGACTTCAAGGAGCACACCAGCTTCACCCTCTCTTGGACAAGCCTGTTTATTCTCCTAGCAGTCCATGGTATATTCAACACTCTTCTCCAGCACTACAGCTCAAAGGCATCAATTCTCTTTCTATCATCCCTATTCACTGTCCAACTCTCTGATGCATAGCACGTAATTGCAAAGGCTATAGCCTGGATCAGGTGCACTTTAGTCTCCAGCCTGATATCGTTGCCCTTCAGTACTCTTGAGAGGTCCCTCACAGCTGACTTTTCCAATGCAACCGTCTCCTGATTTCCTGGCTGCTGTTACCAAGAGTGTTGACTGTGGAACTAAGTAAACGAAAACCATTAACTATCTCAATCTCTTCACCATCCATACTGAAGCTGTCAATTGGCCCAGTGGCGAGAATCTTTGTTTTCTTGATATTGAGCTTCAATCCATATTGAAGGCTGAAGTCCTTGACCTTCTGCAGCAAGTGCTTCAGGTCTTCCTCAGTTTCAGCGAGCAGGGTTGTGTCATCTGCCTAACATAGGTTGCTGATAACTCTTTCACCAGTCCTGATGCTATATTCCTCCTCGTACAGCCCAGTGTCTCGGATGATCTGTTCTGCATACAGATTGAAAAGGTATGGAGACAAAATACATCCCTGACAGACCCCCTTCTTGATTTTGAACCATGTAGTGTCTCCTTGCTGTTCTGATGACTGCCTCTTGGTCCAAGTATAGGTTTCGCATTAGCACAATCAAATGTTCTGGGATTCCCATTCTTCTCAGAGTCAGCCACAGCTTGTTGTGATCCACACAGTCAAAAGCCTTTGCATAGTCAATGAAGCACAGGTAGACACTCTTCTGGTATTCTCTGCTTTCTACCAAGATCCATCTTACATTAGCTATAATATCCCTAGTACCATGACCTCTTCTAAATCCAGCCTGCATATCTGGCAGTTCTCTGTTGACATGTTGTTACAAATGTTTTTGGATAATTTTCAGCAGAATCTTGCTTGCGTGTGATATTAATGATATTGTTCGATAACTTTCCACATTCTATTGGGTCTCCTTTCTTTGGAATGGGAGCAAATATCAATCTCTTCCAGTCAGTTGGCCAGCTGGCTGTCCTCCAGATTTCCTGGCACAACTTAGTGAGCACATCCAGGGCAGCGTCTGTTTGTTGAAATAAATCAATTGGCATGCTGTCAACTCCTGGAGCCTTGTTTTTTTGCCAATTCCTTCATAGCAACTTGAACTTCCTCCTTCATCACCATAGGTTCTTGCTTTATTTCACGAAATTCCTCTGTGTCAGCCAATTCCTTCTGATACAGAGACTCTGTGTACTCCTTCCACCTTCTTTTTATACTTCCTGGATAATTCAACATTCTACCCAAACTATCTTTAAGTATTGCCACCCGTAGCACGAATTTGTTTTTCAACTCCTTCAGCTTAAGAAACGCTGAGCGAGTCCGGCCCTTTTGATTTTCTGACTCCAGCTCTTTGCACATTTCATTATAATAGCTTGCTTTGTTGTTCTGAGCTGCCTTTTGAAATTTTGTATTCAGCTCTTTGATTCTGTGATTTCTTCCTTTAGCTTTGTCTTCTTGGCACTCTGATATAATTCTCAGAGTCTCATCTGACATCCATCTTGGTCTTTTCTTCTTCTTTAGCCTTTGTAATGATCTTTTGTATTCTTCATGGACAATTTTCTTGATATCCTCCAAGAGCTCATTTGGTCTATACTCATTGGTGCTCAAGGCCTCAAACCTGTTGCTGAGATGGTTTTGAAATTCAAGTGGGACAGACTTAAGGTCAAATCTTGGTTCCCGTAGACTTGGCTTAATTTTCCTCTACTTCAGCTTGAATTTGCACATGAGTAGTTGGTGGTCTGTCCCACAATCAGCACCCGGCCTGGTTTTCACTGCTGATATTGAGCTTCTCCAGTGAATCTTTCCACAAATGTAATCTATTTGTGTCCTATGCATACCTTCAGGTGAAATCCATGTGTATAGCCTGTGTTTATGTTTCTTATGAAAGGTATTTGCAATGAATAAATCATTGAATGTGCAGAACTCTATCATCTATCTCCAGCCTCATCCCTGTTCCCAGCTTTTGCATTCCAGTCGCCCATTATTATTAATGCATCTTGATTGCACGTTTGATCAATTTCTGACTGCAAAAGTTGGTAAAAATCTTCTATTTCCTCTTCTTTGGCTCTAGTTGGTGCAAGTATTTGAATGATAGTGGTATTCACTGGACTTCCTTGTGTGTTGTTGTTGTTGTTGTTGTTGTTGTTATGTGCCGTCGAGTTGCCTGCGACTCATAGAGACCCTATGTACAACAGCCCTAAACTCCGCTCTGTCCTGTGCCAATCGCACTCTCTGACACTCCCATCCCGATTATACCAGTCACTGAATCAATCCACCTCATAGAGGGCCTTCCTCTCCTGCGCTGTCCCTCCACCCTCCCAAGCATGATGTCCCTCTCTAAGGTATTTGTATGGATATTATCCTGTTACTCACCACATTGTATTTCAGGATAGATCTAGAAATGATCTTTTTAATTATGAAACCAACCCCATTTTTTCTCACTTTTTCATCCCGGGCATAGTAAATCATATAACCGTCTGATTCAAAATGTCCCATGCCAAGCCATCTCATTTCGCCAATACCTGGTATGTCAATATTTATGCATTCCATTTCTTTCTTAACAAAGTCCAGTTTTCCTACATTCATGTTTCTCACATTCCACGTTCCAATTACCAGTGTCTCCTTACAGCTGTTTCTCTTTTTCCGTGTTTGCATTTCTAAGATCTGTTTCAATTGTCATGTCTGTTAGTCCAAATGATAATCTAAGTGTGCTCTATTGTACATTGGGTTTTCGAAGATCTGTAATTTCAGAAGTGGAAGGCCAATCCTTCTTCCTAGTCTGTCTCAATTTTTAAATACATATAATAGAATCTGACAGACAAGCATTCTACAGGAAAGAGTAGATGAAAGACATTTACCAGTTAGAAAGACCAATATTTAATGTTGCTGCCCACCCGGCTACATGTTTGGTTGGTTTTGGGGTTTTGGGTTGGTTTTTGTTGTTGTTGTTTTTTAAAATCCACCCTTTCCCTACTCCACCACCAAACCTTCTTACTTTTGCTTACAACATTCAACACCTGTCTCCCATTGACCAGCCCCTGATGTGATGTCCTAAGTCTCAAGCAATCAGAATTTCTCTGATTCTGACCATAACATGCTGTTGTCAGTCTTTTATGATGTGGTCAGTATGACTTAAATTTAAAGTTCTTAAGTACAACTGTCATGTACAGCTTCTGTTCCTGGAAAATCCTGAGAAAAATGCCTCTTAAACTTCCACTCCAGGATTGACTTCTTATGGATTAATACCACTTGTCTTCTGTTTGCAGCCTGGTGCTGATGCAAGCGAATGGCTTCCCAGGAGAGAGAATGTGGCAAATGGTGTCCCCTGGGCCCCCTCCTGTCTTTCCATGGGGTACCTGAATGAGGCGTGGAGATGAGGAAAGCTCCGCTTCTGTCCCCGTCCTGTAATCCTACCGAGAGGGGCCCCTGAGGACGCCATTTGACAGAGAATTAGTTTTGGGATTCTGGGACGGGGACAGAGGCGGAGCTTTCCTCATCTCCATGCCTCATTCGGATATAAAAACATCAGAGGCAAAAAAAAATTTAAAAAACCAACAACATGGGATAGGAGGCAATAGAAACAATAATGTATGCTTGAAGGGCTTGTAGTCAGAATCATGTGTTTTAAAGTGTCATCTGATCATTAAAGACAAGTCCAACTGAAAAGTATTATTGTTGTTATTAGATGTCATTGAGTTGACAGAGAGCATCACAGCCTCTCAGTTGCTCATGTGCACTGTTGTTGTTGTGTGTTGTAGAGTCAGAACCAACTCATAGCTGATTCTCGAGCAGGTTTGCAGAGGCAGTTAATAGCACAGGAGGAGATTGCACATCCTTCCCCCACGGAGCAGCTGGTGGATTTGAACCAAGTGTTTTAGGGATTGCAGTGCAGCTTTCAAAAAGTAAATTAGCATAACATATGCCTTGTAGGCATATGAATGTGTACATTAATACATTTAAACTTGTTGTGGTTATGTGCCGTTGAGTCATTGCAACTCATAGCAACACTATATGCCATAGCCCTAAACCCTGTTCTATCCTGAGCCAACCTTATTGTCTCTGACACGTCTACCCTCATTACCCCAGTCACTGAATCAATCCATCTCATAAAGGGTCTTTCTCTCTTTCGTTGTCCCTCCATCCTCCCAAGCATGAAGTTCTTCTCTAAGGACTGGTCCCTCCTTGTCACATGCCCATAATATGTCGAAGCCTCAAACTCCTTGCATTCAAGGAGCAGACTGGTTTTGTCCTCTCTAGGATGAATCTAGACCTCCTGGTAGGCCACGGTATAGTCAATACTCATCTTCAGCACCACAGCAATTAAACTTAGCTTTTGAAAAAGGATTTTGTTGTTATAATTAACTACAAAGATATATTTATGAACACATAATAAATTCATGTTGACACACTGCACATAAATGTTCTAGACAGTCTTTTTTTTTCATCCCTTCTGACAGTGTCATCTGTGACCTCCTAGTGATGTCACTGTACCCTTGATTTTATATACAGCCAAGGCTGAGTACTATTGACCTCCACTGGAGCAAAATGGGAATAAATGTGATCTGAGAGCTCCAATAAAGTTTCCATTCCCTGAGCTTTGTGGTACTGCTGTACTAAAGTTCCAAGGACTGACTTTAAAGTTCAAATTATCAGTGGAAGGAAAGAAAGTGAACTTGGGCTTGGAATAACATCACAATGTTCCATGCAGGAAAGGAAATTGGAACATGGCTGGGTAGGGGCCTAAGTTGATTAGATAAAACACATTTTAGTAAATAGGTTATTGATAAAGACTATTTCAGAGAATGGGACAGGTATAGGGCTTAGGGAAAGCCTAACAATAGTCACTAAGAGTTAGTTAACTGAGCTACCTTGACTGGCATGCATGAGTGAGCCACAAAGACTTCATAGGCACTAGTGGGCTTTGAATTTTAGAAGCAACATGTAAGTCACTGGGCATGGGAACTCAGAACCAAGGTTTTAGGGGAATGTAGGCCAACTCGTTTAATGGTCTACAAAGTTAACGTTCTAATGTTCTCCAATCTACTTCAGCAAATATTGTTAAGGATCTTAAAAGTTTGTAAGTGGGCATATACAATGCAACTGTTGGTCTCCCACAATCTAGATCAAATAATAGTGAATAAAATAAAATACTTTTAAGCCAGAGGACTAATGAAGTATGGGCAAATGGATTTCAGTCTCTATAAAGCTGAGAATAGAAAAACTGGATAAAGATTGGTCACCACTGTTGATCATGCTGAAAGAAATCAAAAGAAAATGCCCCTGATAAAATGGGAGGGAAATGTAGAAAAACTCAAAACCCTTTAAAAAAACAAACAAACCGGTTTATTACTCTGGTAGAAACTGGTAGGACTTCTATGGCTTATCCTTCAAGTCTGACCCACGTGACTCAACTTCTAGCCAAACCACAGACCAAAAGCAAACTCATTGCTATGCAATCAGTTCCAATGCTGAGGCTGTAGATCTTCAAGGGAGGGAGACTGTCCAACTTGCACCCATGCAGGGGCTAGTGGAATCAAACTATTGACGTTTTCATTAGCATCCAGATACATTATACACTGTACTAACAAGGGTCCTTCCTGTAAAGTGATCAGTAGCACCAAAGAGGAACATACATTCTACAATAATCAACATATAAGGACAAAGGGGCAGTATTTATCCAAAGATAAAGCTTACAAAGACATTAGGGATAGAAAAGAAGAACAGGTGAAGAAAGAAAACAGAAGTGAGAAGAGATGTATTGCCATGTGGAGATTATAAGCAATGTCACAAACCATAATGTGTATGAAATATTGAATATAAAACCATTTTGTTCTATAAATTTTACTCAAATCATAGTATTTTGCTATTGTTGCTAGGTGCTGTCCAGTCAACTATGACTCACAGAGATCATATGAACAACAGATTGGAACATTTCTCTACCCTATGCCATCCTAGATGGCATCAAACAACAATAACAATATTGACGACAAAGAGGGAGCTACGTTGGCCTAGTGGAATGAAGCTGTGCTACCAAGCCGAAGGTGGGTGATTGTCATCTGTAGCCCTCATCTGGGTTCAAATTGTTTTCCTGTCAAACATTCTTCTAGGTGGTATAGCACTGGTCTGTGCGTTGCTGTACAGAGGTAACTCGTGGTTGCTGTGATGCTGAAGACTGTGACAGTGATGTGCCAATCATGGTAATGTGTACCTATGGTGGACAGTGTTGGCTGCAGCTTCCCGACTAAATCAAGCCTGGAAGCAGGAGTGGCATCCACTTCCAAAATGACTTGCCTCCGGAAACGCTATGTATGAACAGGGCTCAGGCTGTTTGTTCATAGGGTCGCTATGAGTGGTCTACGACTCGACGGCATCAAACAACAACAACATGCCGTCTTCATGATCACTGACATGCTCACATCCATTGTAACAGTCAATGTAACAGTCCATCTGGTTGAGGATAGTCTTTCTTTTGCTGATTCTCTATCTTTCACAACACGATGTCTTTTTTAAAAGGATAGAACCTCCTGACAACATGCCCAAAGTATGTGAAATGAAGTCTCACTTTCTTTGACTTTAAAGAGCAGCCTGGCTGTACTTCCTCCAAGACAGAATTGTTCTTTTGACAGTCCATAGGATATTCAATATTTTTTCCCAACATCACAATTCCAAGACATCAATTCTTCTTTGATCCTCTGTATTCATTGTCCGGCTTTCTGAGGCATAAGAAGCAATCAAAAATACCATGACTTGACCGTGTGTACCTTCCTTAATCTTTAAGTTGATATCCTTCCTCTTTAACAAAAAAATAGGTCCTTGTTGGTATATTTTCCTAGTGAGGCATATCTTTTGAATTTTTTGACTGCTTCTCCCATGGGTGTTAATTGTGAATTCAAGTAAAATGTAATCTTTGACAACTTCAATCTTTTCTCCATTTATCATGACATCACCTATTGGTTCAGTGACGAAGATTTTGCTTTTTCTTGATTTTAAGATGCATTTCATACTGAAGTCTTTGATATTCTTGAATAAATATTTCAAATCTTCTTCACTTTCTGCATAACACAGGTGGTTGATGAATCTTCCTCCAATCCTGATGCCACAGTCTTCTTCCCATAATCCAGCTTCTTAAATTATTTGTTCAACATATAGATTGGAAGGTGTGGAGAAAATCTTAATAAAATTTGAAAAGTTAAAGAAGCAGTGTGTTAATGATACTTCTTTCCATGTGTGATGAGCTGGCTGGAAACCATTTGAGAGCCCTTTAGGGACTTGTTTCTTCCCCCACAAGGATGGATGGAGCAAGACATGTGAGCATTTAGGAAATAGTTACCATCTTATAACATGAGATAGGGTCCCCTTGGTGAGATGAGCTGGTTTGAGATTCTCCTTCCTGGAGATTCTAATTCTCTTTACTGAATGGGTGCCTGTAATGAGATGGTTAACTGGTATCATAGAAGTCTCACCATGTAGAAATAAATTCCACTTAGCTCTTAATTACCTTTTAATTCCATTTACTATTTAATTGTGGCTTTTTCGTGACTCTTCTGTTTACATATCTGCAGGTGTGCTCTCATGCTGGCTGTAGCTGAAGCCCCTGTGCTTACACCTGCATGCTCAGGAGATGAGTGTCAAGGTCCAGGGACACGATCTTGTGGTCCCCATCAGTCTCCTCACTTATTTTGCTCCACTACCTGGCTAGATTGTTCACAACTTTAGTCTGCTTGGCTCCATGGTCAACACTCTTGGCACCAGTAGCCAGGAAATAAAAAAAAATATTGTGATGGGAAAGTCTGGTATTAGGGACCACTCTAAAGTACTGAAGAGCAATGGTGTCACTCTGGAGACTAAGGTGTGTCTGATACAGGTTATGGTCTTTGCAATCACTTGTTATGCATCAGAGAGTTGGACAATGACTAAGGAGGACAGAAGGAGAATTGATGCCTTTGAGCTGTGGTGTTGGATAAGAGTATTGAATGTATCATGGACTGCCAAGAAAACAAACACATTCATCCTGGAGAGGGTTAAACCAGGCTGCTCCTTGGAGGCAAGGATTCTGGGGCTTTGTCTGACATGCTTTGGACATGTTGTAAGGAGGGACCGGTTCTTGGAGAGGGACATCATGCTTGGGAGGGTGGAGGGATGGTGCAGGAGAGGAAGGCCCTCTATGAGGTGGATTGATTCAGTGACTGGGATAATCGGGATGGGAGTGTCAGAGACAGTGTGATTGGCACAGGACAGAGCAGAGTTTAGGGCTGTTGAACATAGGGTCGCTATGAGTCACAGACAACTCGACGGCACATAACAACAACAACAAGAGCAATGCTTTTTTGGCAGTAGACAACTGGACCTTTCTTTCCATCCCTTTATATGTGTGAACTTGAACTTGCAACCTTTCTTTCAGCAGCCCAGTGTATAGCAATTTGTGCCCTCCAGCAGTCTTCTTCATTGCTCACTGAGAGTAAGGATGTCAGTTTAAAGACTAATGTGATCCAAGTCATGGTATTTTCAATGGATTTGCATGTATCTGAAAGTTGCATGATGAATAAGGAAGACTTAAGAATTGGTGTCTTTAAATTGTGGTGTTGGCAAAGAACATTTAATATATGACCATGAACTGCCAAAAGGACAAAGAAATCTGTCTTGAAGGAAGTACAACCACGCAGGCAAGGATGTTGAAATTTCATAGCACATATTTAGACATGTTGTCAGGAGGGTCCAGTGATTGGAAAAAGATACTGTGCTAGAAAGTTCATTGAAACAGAGGAAGACCCTTCATGAGATGGATTGACACAATGATTCTAACAATGGGCTTGCTCATGTTAGAGATTGTAATGATGGCATAGGATAGGAAAAGATTCTGGCATGTTGCCCATTGAGTCGTTGTGGGTCATAGCTGACTTGAAAGCACCTAATGACAACTCATGTTGTTGTTGTTATGTGCCATCAAGTCACTTGTGACTCATAGCGACCCTATGTACAAGATCCCTAAACGCCGTTCTATCCTGTGCCCACCTCACTGTCTCAAACACACTTATTCCCACCACCTCAATCACAGAACCAATCCATCTCATCGGGAGCCTTCCTCTCCTCTGCCGCCCCTCCGCTCAGCCAAACATGATGTCCCTCTCCAAGGACCAGTCCCTCCTTGCAACATGCCCAAAGTATGTCAGACAAAGCTTCAGTATCCTTGACTACAAAGAGCACTCCAGCTTCACCCCCTTCAGGACAAACCTGTCTGTTCTCCTAGCAGTCCATGGTATATTCAACACTTCTCCAGCACCAGAGCTCAAAGGCATCAATTCTCTTTCTATCACCCCTATTCACTGTCCAACTCTCCGATGTATAGCACGTAATTGTGAAGACTATAGCCCAGATCAGGCGCACCTTAGTCTTCAGCCTGATGACATTGCTCTTCAGTACTCTTGAGAGGTTCCTCACAGCTGACTTTCCCAATGCAATTCATCTTCTGATTTCCTGGCTTCTGTTACCAAGAGTGTTGACTGTGGAACAAAGTAAACAAAAACTGTTGACTATCTCAATCTCTTCACCATCCATACTGATGCTGCCAATTGGCCCAGTGGTGAGAATCTTTATTTTCTTGATGTTGAGCTTCAATCCATATTGAAGGCTGCAGTCCTTGACCTTCTGCAGCAAGTGCTTCGGGTCCTCCTCAGTTTCAGCAAGCAGGGTTGTGTCATCCGCATAACACAGGCTGTTGATGACTCTTCCACCAAGACGTACAGCCTCAGAAACTTGATAGGACTGAGGTCACTATGAGTTAAGAACTAAGTCAACCGCAGTCCATTGGTTAGATGGACGTTGCTGATGGATGACACAATGTGAAGGGAGGCCCAAAACTTTCTACTTCAGCCAGCGTCCTTCCAAAGCTTTAACCTGGCCCATCAACTATGTGAGCTATCCTCTGCTGCCTGGCCCCCGAACAGCTGCCCCACTTCACAGCAAAGGCAGGTGGACAGCTTTGCTGAGATGTCTGGAAGGTGTCTCCTTGCTTCCTCCCAAGGTGGCACATGGCTGATTGCAGTCCCCTCCCCTTGCCCGGGTTCAGGCTTAGCTGCCTCCAGCCGCCCCTTCCTCCTTCCTTGGACCTGGGAGCGGAGGTGGTGTAAGGGCCTCAGGTATGGGAGGGGAGTGGCAGCAGGGCATCTGTCTGGGGACGAGGAAGAAAGAGAAGAAAAACGGCCCCTTCTGAAAGCTTTCCAATCACTCCAGCCACCACCATCTCTAATTCTTTTCTTAAAGTATAAAATCATTCTTCCACTGATCTCACTCGTGGCCAGAGCTCAGTACAGGCCCATCCGTCACAGGGCTGATTTGGTTCAGCAGGTGTTGGCTGGGCAATCACTCATTTCAGGCTAATCTGCTAGCGGTTGTCAGAGGTTATGGAGTATTTATTGAGTTTATGTCAGGTCTGGATGACCAATAGCCAACAGCCGGTGGATACGCACTGACATTGATGATATTGCTGAATTAAACGAGGTGATGTATACTCAACTTGCTTAGAGCCAGGAATGGACCCTGGGATCATTTTATAACCTGGTGCAGACAATCCCTGGGCTTTCCTTTTAAAAGAAAACATCAGGCGCACGCCTTTTCTATTTAAAGAGGGGGAAAAAAACCAAAATAATCAATCAAACATGGTCTCAAACAAACGTGGTCACATCTGTATTTAAATTAACAAGGACTTTTCCTAAGTAGGACTGTCATAAAAATTAAAATCCAGACATTTGGCAAATGACCTTCCATGATCTCCTGAAGTCCTTTGAGTTCTCAATATTAAGTTGGTGGGTATCCCTAATCCAAATGTAGGATCATGATTGTAAATCCAGGAGGATCTGCCTTTAGTGGCAATAAGATATCACAGACTGAACAGAGCTTGGAGTTTGAGGTAGGTACTGGCTTTAAAGCCCAGTTTCGTCATGTCTTGACTGTGTGGCTTTCAGTGAATTCCTAAACTCTCACATTGCTAGGTTATTTTAAAATCGAAATAGTTAGATAGTGATGTGAACTCATGAAGTCCTGTGAGAGCCCCTGTGTCCCAATGTTATTGCTATTAGTTGCTGCAGACCAGACGCATGCTCATTTTGGCCCCACAAAGACTGCCCAGTTCTTCACCATCCCCATCATCAGTTGTGGATCAGGTCTTTGTGGCCCTTGGGGTCTTCGCTGGTTCATTTGCAGAAGTAGATCACAAGACCTTTCTTCCTTGTTCATCATAGTCTGAAAGCTCTAGTGGCAAGCTGCCTGTGACTGTGCATGTCATGCATTGTCTGGGAATCAAACCTGAGTCTTCCACAGAGGAGGTGAATCTTCTAAAACTAAACTATCAGTTCAATTCCTATATGTCAATTATTGTTGTGGTCAGATGTCATCAGGTCTATTCTGTGATCAAAATAGAACTGCTTTATAAGATTCTCAAGGGTGTAACCTTCTGGAAGTAGATCTCCAGGCCTTTTTTTCATGACACCTCTGGGTGAGTTTAAACTCTCAACCTTTTGGCTAGCAGAGGAACCACCACACAGATGTAGCTAATACAAAAAGATGAGCAGAGGAACCACCACACAGATGTAGCTAATACAAAAAGATGATTTTCTATATTTGTTCTTTTCTTCCTTTTATCTCCAAGAAAGATTTTTAATTTTCCCCCAAGGGTGCGTGATAGATTGTGATAATAATATTGCCACCAAACTTCATCAACAGCCACATGGGCGAAAGACGAGCAATTTCCTTTCATGTGATTTACCTATCTTTCTTCAAGGGAACAGCTGGTGGATTCAAACCATATACCTTTGGGTTTGTTACCACCCAGCCACCAGAGCTCCCTAAACGAACCATATGATAAAAGATTCCCCATTGTCAAACAGCTTATCCTATAACCTGTCCTTAAACTCAAGTCTCATAACTTCTAGAAAGGGTTCAGGAGTCATAGTTCTGCACCGCATATTGACCCAAGAAAGATTTATTGAGGAGAATTCTACATCCAACAGGTGTGTAGACTGAGCAGATTGCGTGCACTACCTGAAAAAATGCCTGGAGGCGGGTAACGAAGTTTCCAATTCTCTCTCAGTCCTAAGATAGAAGTTCCCAAAGTTTTTCTTTTATTTGACTTTACAATCAGCACCCATGAAAAAAGCAGTCAAAAAATAAAACAACATATTGTATTGGTAAAATCGGCTGACAAGGAAATCTTAAAGCCCAGGGATGCCACTTTAAGGGCTGACGTGTGCTGACTCAATTGGACAGTGAATAAAGAAGACTGAAGAAGAATTGATGTCTTTGAATTGTGGTGTCCCTGAAGAATGTTGAATATACTGCGGAATGCCAAAAGAACAAAAACGTCTGTCATGGAATTGGTACAGTCACGATGCTCCTTAGACGTGAGGATGGCAAGATTTTGTCTCACGCACTTTGGGAATGTTATTCAAAGGGGCTACAGAAAAACCCTGGAGAAAGACATTGTGCTTGACAAACTTGGAGATAGTAAAAAAGACCTTCAACAAGATGAACTGAGGGCAGCTGTAATAACAGGCTTGGGAGCAGCACTGATTGTGAGAGTGGCACAGGACTGGACGTGTTTCGTTCTGTTGTACGTAGAGTCACTCATGTTGTACATGAATTGGATCAGTAGAGCCTCACAATTTGCTCCTAGTGTTCACAATTGATAATTCACTTGGAGTAGGATATGATACAACTGCACAATGTCTTTATGAGAATCACTGTGTCCAGAAGCATGACACATTCCTGTACGTTGGAGGGTAAATATGCAGGGTAGACTTTTCAAAGGGATAAATTAGATTGTGTACTGTTGAATCAGAACCGACTCATAATCGACCCTTCAGTGGATTTTCAGAAGCAGTAAATGCCATGGAGAAACTGATGGATTAGAACCGCATGTCTTCGGGTTGGCGGCAGAACTCTTTATCACAAGGCCCCCAGAGCTCCAAACACGAGTGTAGTGCAATCTTGTACTCTAAATATCCTGTTTCCTGACTACTTACAATAGCTTTTGCTTATTGAGTTCTTACAAAGTGCCTGGATAGAGCACATGATTAAGCTCTGGTCTTCTTACTGGGAGGTTGGTAGTTCAAACCTACCCAGAGACACCTTAAAAGAAAGGCCTGGTGACCTCTTTCCAAAAGGTGACCAAAACCCTATTGCTGAGTTGATTCCAACTTGGGCCAACCTTTCATGGTTTTCCCAAGACTGTACATCTCGGTAGGCTCCCATGGAGCAGCTAGTGGGTCAGGGTTTGGGTTCACAGCTCAACACTTTCTGCACTTCTCCACCTGCATAGAGCTCTTTATCCAAAACATCATGGCCACAGAAATCTCAGTGAAGTTGTTCTATTCTGAACACTTGAAATCCCTATGAGCCAGAATCAACTCGACAGCAACTGGTAACTGAGCTAGTATGGGAAGAATAATCACCCCTCCTTTGCAAATGGTGAATCCAAGGCTTAGAAAGATGAATTGAGCCACAAGGGCCCAAATCTGGGAGGAGACACTGCTCCTCCCAGATGAGCCTCACTGGCTGCCCTCTGCCCATTATTCTGCTTTGCCCAGGAAATAAGAGTGATCTGGATTAAACAGAAGTCACCACTTTGTCCCAAAGTCAACATTAGTGCAATGTCTTCTTTCATGCCAGGCTCTTTTAAGAACTGCTAAGAAGCATAATGGAATGTGTTACATTTCCCTCCCTCTCTAACACCCCACCCCACCCGTCTGTCCCTCACCACATGAAAGGAGCAAATCAAACACAGGCAGCAAAGGAGGAAAGGACAGGATTCCGAATAATCATGCCTCGAATAATCAATGTGCCTCCACGAATCCATTGTGTATGTATCCATATATCTCATGTTAATAGCGATGACGGATGCTCAGTCCATGTGCACATACATTCCCCACTAGACCGCTGGGTGCTCTTGGCAAGTGGGTGACGAGCTCTGTGATGCTTTCCTGGGATGGAAATTGAATTTAGGTTACAGAACATCATCTGGCCCAATTGCCACTGAATTATTCCACACAAAATATCAAAGTTAATTTTTGGGCCTGTCAGCCCGGTTGATGAGTTGGGCGGCTGTCAGCCCGGCTGCTCCTGCCTTCAGTGCCAGAGTAGAGTCTGAAAGTCATGCAATCCAAACAACGACCTTGGCGGGGACGGGGGTTAGATTACCAGGATGATTCAGTGCCAAGGCGAAGGTTTCTCGAGTAGGGATTTGAATACCTGTTTACATGGAGGATAACAGATAGCCGCCCACTAACTGCAAGGCTGTAACTCACTCCCCAGAGTGCTACCGACACCATAAAACATGAAGGCCCTGCTCAGGAAGTCTGCGTCCCTGCAGCCAGGCCTAGGAGTGATTTAGAGGCCCGGATCCATTCAGGGACTATCTAATCTATTGTCTTTTATTACATGCACTACTCAATCTCCCTCTCTTCCTCTTACAGCTTTTCCCTTACTGCAAGGAGCACTAGCAATCTAATCTCCCTTAGAGGGATGCTATTCGGAAGTGCTAGTTTTATTCAAAGATTGTGAGGGTTCTTTATGCCACCATCTAATAAAAAATCCTAACTGCTGCTGCTGTATAAATGTATATATTTCCCGTACAGATCAACCGGCCCTGTCTGCTCCTTCTTTTCATGTCAAGGGCAGGTCTCTACAGGGCTCCCACCTCTACCTCCACCTTAAGCCTCCCTGTCACCAAAAGCCAGCAGGGCCACTACTTCTGTTCACTTCTGACTAATTGTCTTAGGCCATTTGATGTTGAAATAATCCATAATTGCTTAATCTATCCGAGTCTGTGTGGCAAGAAACGGAAAAGCACTTTAGAAAGATCAATCATCTAAAATCATTGAGCAGCATATTGGAAGCAGGGTCGTCGCCTGCGCCCAGCTGAGAAAATGATGGTGGTAAGAGATAAAGGTTTGGAGAGGAGGCTGTCTGTGTCTCCACAGCTTTTTGATTCTGAGATAGATTACCAAGAGCACTAACTGCTTTTCGTTTGTGCTAAACAAAGATAATAGCATTGGAAGTCACAGCCACAAAAATGATATGACAATCAAATAAACGAACCAACCCCCCTTGTCTCCTGCAAACATTAGCACACTAATAGACAAGACAGCAGGACAGGGGGAAAATCCTTCACCGCTGGGACCTTGATCACTCAGAGCCAAGTCATAAGAAGAAATTTATTTCTTAACAGGAAAAAAAATTATCTGTTTCTAATAATAATAATAATAT
>NW_006399937.1:1081759-1102058 GCF_000299155.1 Elephantulus edwardii | reverse complement strand
CAGAGGAAGCTGAGTTGCAATCTTGAAGACATGCGGTTTGATGTTACTATCTGTTTGCAGGAGAAGGATGGGCAATCTCCTCTCATGTGATGAGGTACCTCTGAACTCCCAGAGGGTCAGCTATGGGTTGGTTCTGACTCTGTGGTACCACACACACCCTCCACCTTTCCAAGGATTAGCCTCTCCTAACAACGTGCTAGAAGTTTGTGAGACAAGGTTTTAGCATCTTTGCTTTCAAGGAACACTATGGCTGTACTTTTTCCAAGATATATTTGTTCATTTGGTAGTCCATGGGTATTCAGTACTGTAACACCACAATTCAAAGGCATCAGTTTTTCTTTTGTCATCCTTATTCATTGTCTAGCTCTCTGATTCATAGCAAGTGATCAGAAAGACCAGGGCCTAAATCAGATGCACCTTACTCCTCAACCTGATATCATTGTTCCTCAATAATTTGGAGCAGTCACTGACTGTTGGCTTTTTAGTGAAATGCATCTTCTGATTTCCTGACTGCTGGTACCAAGGGTGTTAATTGTGGATCCAAGTAAGGTTAAATCATTGACAACGTCAATCTTTTCTCCATCTATCATAATGTGCAGGCCTGGGGTCTTTGAAAGCTCATGTGGCCTTGGAGAAATGAGGTTTTTATTCTCTGTGCTGGCTAGGGACTGGCTCTTGAGTGTTTAGTTGGCCAGAAGCCTCTTGTTGGAGCCAATGAGAGCCTGGGGCGTGGGCTGAGTGTCTTCGAAAACTCATTTGGGCCCTTGGGACTGGTTTTAATAGTCTTTGAAATGAACATTCTCCCAAGTAGTACAGCACTGTTCTGTCCTTTCTATGTATTGAGGTAACTTTGGTATGTTGTGATACTGAATGGTGTGCCATAATGGTTACACATAGTTGAAAATGTTTGATAGAGCTTACTGAATAAGACAGACTTGGAAACAGGAGTTGTATCCACTTCCTAAACATGCTGGTGGAAACTCTATGAACTTAGAGGAAGGACAATAGTTCTTTTGTTTTGTTGGTAGTAGATGGCACTTAACAACAACTATAACACCAAAGCCCTTGTCTCCATTTTGGAGTTGAGTGAAGCGGCTGGAGCCTGTAAGACAGTGCTCTTGTTTTGTTTGAGCATCTGTGTGGATTGTTTGGTTGTTTTTATTTAAGCCTCTTGTTTAGAGTCAACAAGACCTCATGGAGGGCCCTTAAATTTAAAAGTTGGGCCCAAAGAATTATATTTTAGTCCCTTGTTACTGTATTTTTTAGGAACATTCTTCTAAGTCATACAGCAGTCTGGTCATTTCTGTGCTGAGGGTGTCTGAGTTTGCCATGAATTTTGTGCCATTTGGGTCTCAAATGCGATAATGGGACAACTGTGCAACAGATGTGTCAAACACCATAATGGCTACACATTGTGGGCAGTGTTTGGTAAAGCTCCAAGACCAATTCACATTTGGAAGCAGGAGTGGCATCCACTTCATAAACCACATGCCTCTGGAAACTTTATGAACTCGGAGAAATGATGATAGTTATAGAAAGGCTCCAGGCTTTTTGTTCATAGGGTCATTATGAGCTGTGCTTGACTTGATGGCAATCAACAACACAACATCATGATAGTGGTGAGAACTTTTATTTTCTTGACATTGAGATGCAATCTCTATCTCTATCTATCTATTATTTATCTATCTATCTATCTATCTATCTATCTATCTATCTATCTATCTATCTATCTATCTTAAACACAAGACACATTCAAGTCAGAACCAACTCAAGTCTGATCCTCCATTGGGAGGAGATTCCCCATTTTTCTTCCAAGCACCTGGTGGACTTGAATTGTCAGAGAGGCATAACTTTTGGATTAGCAGCTTAATTCCCTACAGACTACACCACCAGAGTACTCTCACACTCTCTTCGAATCTCTCTTTCGCTATCCATCCATATGCTATTGTTATTGTTATATGTTTCAAGTTGGAGCTGAATTCAGAGCTGACCATGAAGAGACTGTAACTATCAGAGGAAGATATTGCTAATATCTTTCCAAGAGCAGTTGATGGATTTGAACCATATATATAAAATAAAGATTTAGGCTGCAAAGAGTTTGGTGGGATTGGGTCAAATCTCTCATATGAACCAAATTAGTAGCCATTCATCAAGTCAGAATCAATTCATGATTGACTCTTCAGATGCATTAATTGCACAGGATACTGTCCATCTTTCTATTGTGCAAGAGCTAGTGGATTTGAACTGTGTACTTTGGAGTTGGAAGTACAATTAGACAAGGGAGCCCTCATACAAACAGAGCAAGGAAATAATATATGACCCAAAATCAAGAAAGGAGTTCATCTGGGATGAATTTCTCCACACCTTTTCAATCTATATACAACAACAGCCTTGCCGTCAGAGCTTATCCTTGGACAAATGCTGCTCTTTTGACCTTGTGTGGGTTGGTTATTCTAAGGAGCAAATGCTTCCTTGGTGTTACTAGTTATCTTATAAGTCTGTCTGCTATTTGGCTGAAAGTTGAGCCATGAGGGTAAGTTTTGTTTAAGATTCAGTTAACTGTGGACCACAGTCTGTAGGGTTCTATCCATCACTATTGGACCAGTAAGCATGTTTTTTGTTTTACTTTGTTTTGGTTCTACATTTACCCTGACTCCATCCAGGATCTCTACTGTGATTCCTTTTCCAGCGATCAACAATGGTAGTTGGGTACCATCTAGTTCTCTGGTCTCAAAATCTTGGAAGTTGAGGCTAATATGATCCATTAATCTTTTTAACTGTTTTAGTTTGTCTTTGCTTTTATCTGCCTTCTTTATTCTGAGGCTTTAATATTAATAGGAGGAGACTCCTCATTCTCCTGAGGAGTTGCTAGTGGCTTTGAAGCAACAGAGAGGTTGGGTTAGCAAGATAACGCTGTATAGGCTACACCTCGAGGAGTAAAGGTGAAATAGCAGAGGCTTAGGTATCTAAGAACCCAAGTTCAGATCCCGTTTCATCCACTTACTTGGAGGGCAGGTAATTTAAGATCTCCTACAATCTATCTTTAAAATCCTTTATAATTATATCTTCTTTCTTCAAGTCTGTTAACCATTGTTTTATGTATTTTGCAAGTCTTGTGCATAGATGTTGACTGAGATTATGTCTTTTTAACCTATTGGGCCTTTAATTATTATATAAAAGGACCTTGTTTATCTTTTATAGTGGTTTTAATTCTAAAGTCTATTTTTTCAGAAATTAGTATTGCCACATCTGAGATTTTGTCAGTGTCATTTGCTTATATATTTTTCTCAGCCTTTGCTTTTTAGTTTATATTTTTTTTTCATTTCTTCAATGTGTCTTTTGTAAAGAGCACATTGATGGGCTTCTTTAAAATCCGTTTTGCTACTCTTTTTCTTTTAATTGGTGCGTTTAACACATTAAGTGTGATTATTAACAGGTCAGGTTTTGTCACTGCCGTTTTGCTGTGTTTCTTTTTCTGTTGTTTCTGGTTACTATGGTCTATCCATTTTCCTCTGGTGTTTCTGTGTGAAGGACTTCCCTTAGAATTTATTGTACAATTGGTCTTGTTTCTATTAATTTCTCAAGTCCTTGCTTTCTTGCAAATGACCTAATTTCTCCTTCATATTTGAGGGCAGTTTTGCTGGGTCCAGGATCCTTGGCTGGCAATTGTTTTCTTTCAGTCTTCTGTATATGCCATGCCATTGCCTTCTTGTTCACTTGATTTTGGCTGATAAATTGGAACCTAATGCAATATGTTTTCCTTTGCAAGTGACTCTGTTTTTCTTGTGCTGCTTTTATTATCCTTTCTTTATCTTTGATTTTGGAGAATTTGACTATGTCATGTTTTTCTCTAGGGGTCTAGTTTGTTTGGAGTTTACCAGACTTCTTCAATTTGGATATCTTAATTTTCCATGATACCTGGGGAGTTTTCTAGTGCCTTTTCGACAATTTTCTCAGTGTTTCTCTGCCCCTTCCTCTTCTGGAGTTCCAATCATATGAATGCCATTCTTTTCTGATGTCATCTCACATGACTCCCACTGAGGTTCTTGTCTTCCTGATGGTTGACTTTCTGTTCCACATCTGCTATTCTGCTTTTTTTTTTCCTGCCAGCATGTTGAAAACTTCTGCCATTTTGGTCTTGATATTCTGAATTGCATTTTCATGCATTTTTGTTATTTCTAGTATTTCTAGTCTGTATCCTCTCAGTCTTGTGATGAGTTTTAAAATTCTTATACACTGTACATATTATTTCAATACATTTTTCCATCTTTTGCAATTTCTTCAGTAGTTGTTCTTGTTCCTCCATTTTGATGTATTTCTTTTGACTCTGTGTCTCTGGGGAATTCACTTTACTTTTTTTAATTTCTCCATAATATTTTTTAATTTATTAATATTTTTTCTTTTATATATTTTCTACTAGTTTATTTACAATTTGAATACAAATTAAAACAAATATGGTTTAATTTTTTTTTCTATCATATGTACTTTCTTCAGTGGCTGTTCAGATAACTCCACATCTATATAATTCTTCTGGTTCCCTGTCTCTGAGGTATTCACCTTTGTCATGGCTTCTATTCTTTTCCTTCATTTGTACCTTCATTACTAACTGTTCATACAACTCGACATTGATAAAAGTTCTTCTCCATCCCCGTTTCTGAAGCATTCTTTGGGTCTGCAATTGATCTGCTTTTTTAGAAGACTGGTTTAATTTTTCCCCCCAATATTTTTGGCTGCCTGATGCTTCCTTGACATGAAATTATTATTGCTATGTGTTATACTTTTATTATTGTGTCTGTCTACATTGTTGACAGTTACTTATCTTTATGATACTGTTGATTAGTTTCAGACTTAAAATGTTGCCTTTATGGGGAAAAGCAACTCGCTTTTCCAGGAGTCCTTTCTGGTCCTATTTTGGAGAAAAACTCACTTATAAATTTTTCAACATCTCTCTTGTCTGCAGGGCAGCCCTGTGGGACTCTCAAATGAGTGTTCCCCATCTCTTCAACAGTCTATTATTGACCTGGGTGGTCTGTAGTGCAGTTGGAAACTATTTCTCCCAGACTGCTGCACCCTCTATCCTGTGAGAAGAGTTAGGGTAGCTTCAGATAGCCCTGTGCAGCTGCACTCTCAGGTCTCGCCTAGTTTGGTGGGAATCTCACCTGAGTGCTTCTCCCACAGCCCCTCCAAATGTCTGTAATTGCCCTTGATGATCCAAAGCATCATCTGAGACCAGTTTCCCCATGACTGCTGTACTCTCTATTCTGGGTCGGGGAGGGAGCAGCTCATAATTATATTTTGAAGATTGGCTCTTATATTTAAAATAACTAGCTACATATATTTTAATACATAGTTACATTTGTAGTTATTTTGTCCTTAAATTTCTAGTATGGAATAAATATTAATCTTTCCAATTTGCAAAACAGAAAACTGAGGCATGAAGATACAAAGTAATTTTTCTGAGGGCACACATGTTTGCCTTTTACTTACCAGCATCATATGTCAAAGATAATAAGCAGTGGTGACATTTTTCTAGTTAAATGGAGTTTACCTGATCTGAACTGAAACCTCAAGCCTGTTCCTGCTATTCATGACTATCTAAGCCTCATGACACCTGGAAGCAGAATTACAGAGCAACCTCTTTTGCTCTTCACAGGGCTCTAGGCCATATGCCCCTGGCATACTTCTCAGAGATCAATGATTTTAGAGTCCATATTCTACAGTTCTTCCTGTCCTTTATTTCTGGATAGTAGAACCCAACTTTATTAGTTCACAGGTCCACAATTTCAAACAGTTGGTAGATGTCTGCTAGCCAGAGTTCATATCTGAGTTTAAGTAAAGGATAATATTTTCACTATCTCAGAACAGCTAATGTGCTAAAGGATCATCAATTACTAAAATGTTTTAAGAATCATTCTCCTGGCCCCATTCTACTGCAAACAGGTACTAGATGTAGAAAGATAATATAAGCATATATATAAAACTTGCTGACTTCATACTTGCTGCTGTTAGGTGCCGTCAAGTTGACTCACAGAAACTCTATAAACAAAAAAGCTGAACTCGGTGCCATCATCACACTTCCTGACACACAAGATTCCATTGCAACAGTAACCATGTCAATCCACCTGGTTAAGGGTCTTCCTCTCCTTCGTGACCCTCCTCCCTTTCCATGTCCCTCTCCAAGGACTAGCCCTTCCTAGTAACAATCCCAAAGTATGTGAAGAGAAGCCTCATCATTCTTGCCTACAAAGAGCACTGTGACTGCATCGTCTCCAAGACATATCTGTTTACTCTTTTGACCATCCCTGTGATATTCAGTGCTCTTCTCCAAGACCATAACTCAAAGGCATCAATTCTAGTTCTGTCATCCTTATTCATTATCCAGCACTCAGATGCATAGCAAGTGATCAGAAGTACCATGGCCTGAATCAGACGCACTTTACTCCTCAACAATTTGGAGAGGTCCCTAACTGCACATTTTCCCAGTGCAATGCATCTCCTTATTTCCTGACTGTTGGTACTGAGGGTGTTAATTGTGGATCAAAGTAAGATGAAGCTGTTGATAGTTTCAGTCTCCTCCCTATTCATCATAATGTTGCCTATTTGTCTAGTGGTAATAATCTTTGCTTTCTTGACACTGAGATGCAATCTGTACCAAAGGCTTCATTTCTGCAACAAGTGCATCAAGTCCTACTCACTTTCAGCAAGCAAGGTTGTATGATCTGCATGACACAGGCTATTGATAAGTCTTCCTCCAATTCTGATGCCACACTCCTCTTCATAGGATCCAGCTTCTAGAATAATTTGCTCAGCTTTCAGTATCATAGGTGTGTCAAATGACAGTAACTCCTTACAAAGAGTGTCTAAGCAACCTGCAAAGAAAAAGGAAGAAAATGGAATTACAAAACCTGTCAGAATTTCACATATTGGTGAAAGGCAGCAAATTTAGAGCACTGAGCCACATTCTTTCTCTAGCACTTCAAAACTAGGTGGAGTCTATGTAGAAAAAACATACAACAATAGTCACAATTTAGTCAATTCATATGTCAGAATAGAATAGTCTCCATAGGGTTTTCAGTGCATTATTCTTCAGAAATGCACATCCATACCATTTGTCCAAAGTTGTGGTGGTGTTGTTATGTGCTGTTGAGTCGCTTGTGACTCATAGCGACCCTATGTACAACAGTCTTAAACTCTGCTCTGTCCTGTGCCAATTGCACTGTCTCCAACACCCCCACCCCAATTATCCCAGTCACCAAATCAATCCACCTCCTAGAGGGCCTTCCCCTCCTATGCCATCCCTCCACCCTCCAAAACATGATGTCCCTCTCCAAGAACCTGTCTCTCCTTGCAACATGTCCAAAGTATGTTAGATGGAGCCTCAGAATCCTTGCCTCCAAAGAGCATACCAGTTTAACCCTCTCCAGGATGAACCTGTTCATTTACTTAGCCGTCCATGATACATTTAATATTCTTCTCCAGCACCACATATTAAAAGAATCAATTCTCTTTCTATCCACCCTAGTCATTGTCCAACACTCTGGCGAATAACAAGTGATTGCAAAGACCATGGCCTGTATCAGACACACCTTAGTCTTCAGAGTGACACCATTGCTCTTCAGTACTTTTGAGAGGTCCCTGACAGCAGACTTTCCCATCACAATACGTCTTTTAATTTCCTGGCTGCTAGTGCCAAGAGTGCTGACTGTGGAACCAAGCAAACTAAACCTGTGAACAATCTCAATCTCTTCATCATCCATCCTGATGCTGCCAATTGGTCCAGTGGTGAGAATCTTTGTCCTCTTGATATTGGGCCTCAGTCCATATTGGAGGGTGCAGTCCTTGACCCTCTGCAGCAAGTGTTTCAGGTTTTCCTCAGTTTTAGCAAGCAGGGTTGTGCCATCTGCATAACACAGATTGTTGATTGATCTTTCACAAATCCTGATGCCACACTTTTCCTCATAGAGCCCAGCCTCCTGAGTAATTTGTTCTGCATACAGGTTGAAAAGGTATGGAGACAGGACACATCCCTGGCGTACACCCTTCCCAATTTTGAACCATGCAGTGTTTTCTTGCTCTGTTCTGATGATGTATGTTTGGATAAACTTAAATCTCCAACTTTTCAGTTAGCAGCCAGCACATTAACTGCTTGTGTCACTGAGGAACCACTGAAGAGAATGAAAATCATATCCCTCTCTGCCTGCCCCTATATGTCCACCAACACTATATCCTGCAAATACACCAAGCCAAAAATGTAGTCAGAACCTATTTAAATTTAATTAAAGATTGTCTAAAAGCTTCCTGATATAGCCCTTCTTTTGAAAATCTATAAATAAAGATGAAGTAAGCTTTGAATTGACCTGACGTATGTATAGGCAGTGTGTAGTCCCTAACATCCAAAAGGAGCTAAATAAATATTTACTATGTGAAACATATGAATGGGGCCTTTTGGTAAGAAAGCCATGAGGGAAACATAAGCTAGCACCTTAGAGGTGACTGAACAGGACCGGAGAGAAGATCCAGCTGCCCTGTCTGTAGCAACAAAATTAAATAGGACCTTGAGGGGAGAGGCTAAGAATCACAGAGTGATGGTAAGCTGTAAATGAGCATTGTCAATTCACCTGGACAAAGACCCCAGGCTGGGATTATGAAAACAGACAAGAGATCTTTTTGAGCTGCACAACAGGAATTGGAAGCTGGATTACCAAGAGTTTTAGTAACAAGGGGGACGTGTTCTGGGCAAAAACATACAAGTATATAGGAAAAGAAGCCCAAGGGATAAATAACTAAGAGGATGAGGGAGTCAGTTTTCAAAGGCTGGAGAAAAACAACAGGATTGTTTCAGGAGTTCCCACACCCTTTGCTTGGCTCTGAGCACCAAAGGAGAAAAGGAAGCAAAAGAAAAAAGTCATACCAGAGTTGTAACTCTTAAAACATTGTAATGCCTCAAATTATTCGAAAAATGCAAAAGCTAAAAATTTTACTTCCATATATGTTGTTATTTTATCAAAGTAGTATGAATTTAATCCATAATGTTTTGTCAGCAAGATGAGAGTATCTGAATATTATATTTTAATCAATGGTGTTTTCCTAATGAATCCAAATTTGCAAGAAAGAAACCAACTCTCACTTCTACTTGTTCTGAAAATTTTACCTCCTTTGATTTGAGCTTTGGTCAGCAACTAATGAGGTACAATCTCTGAAGAGAAAACTGGTTCTTGCCTTTAGAGCCTATCAGATTCTTTCTGATCTGCTTAGGCTGGCCACATCGTCATTGAATTTCAAATAGGAAGAGAATTGTGACAGCAACTGATAAAAACAGTCTCTAGGATTTACACTAACCAAGATCATATGAAGAAAAATTTTTAATTCTTCTGAAGAAAATAAAAGATTAATGAAAAATGAGGCAGTAAAAGGAATGAGTCATAAGATTTTTCATGGCTAAAATGACATAATGCTACAGAGATACCAATTTTACCGAACTCAATTTAAAAATTCAAACAATATATAATAATCCTTCAGAGGAATTTTTAAGGAAATAAACTGACTTAAAACTATACCAAAAAATAAGGATTTAATTCTACAGGAGCAGACTACCACACCTTTCTCCAACAGAACAGCTAATAAGTTCAAATAATTGGTCTTTCTCTTAGAAGTCCAGTACTTAACCATTATGCCACCAGAGCTTTTCCTAAATCTGTAAATCAACTTTTAAAACAAACAAAAATAATTAGAATTGATAGTTTGATAATAGGAATAAGCAAATAGAATTTTGGACAACAATGAGATTAAAAAATAAGCTTATATAACTGTAAAAACCTAATGCAGGATAGAATGTCACTATAAACTACTGGGTAAATAATGGGTTTTTTTAGTATATAGTTTTTGGAAATTCCATCACTGTGTAGGGAAAAACCCTATAGAACCTAGTATTACATAAGATGCAACAAAATCTCTTGATGTATTAATGATCTATATATAAAAGATAAAGCTACAAATCCAATTTTAAGATTTAAGAGAATGTTTCTGTGGCATGAGTAGAGAAGAAATTTTTAGATAAGATCCAAAGGCATAAAGTCTAAAGTTAAAAATAAATGTGAATTTGAGAGCAATAGCTCTGATGGTCTGGTGGTAATAAGCTCTGCTGCATTCCCAAAGGATGCAGTTCGAATCCACCAACACCTCCACAGGAGAAGGACAGGTAATCTCCCATGAGATCAATTGCCTCTGAAAACCTCACAGAGGGTCAGCTGTGGGTTTGCCCAGACTTAATGGTATGCAACAACATTATCCCATGACCAATAATACAGACAGAATAAGAGATGAGTGTTAGATAGAATGAAGTAATTTTACACATATATATGTATTATGTATGTACATGTGTATATGTATGTATATATGTGTATATATATACATATTCTAGACACACAGATGTACATATGTAAATATATATGCATATTTGTATATATGAGAGTTGAGTTCCCTCAAATGGACACATCAGATTGTGAGAGCTCAGGGCTGCTGTGCATACTTATACACATATACATACATATGTATACATACATACATATATGTATATATGTTGTTGTTGATGACCTTTGAGTTGAGCACAACTCATAGTGACCCTATGGACAAAAGGCCTGAACCCCCCTACAACTATCCACATTTATTAAAGTTCATAGAGTTTCTGGAGGCATGTTGTTTAGGAAGTGGATGCCACTGCTGCTTCCTATGTATATATATATATGTAAGGTGAAGCTGGAATGCTCCTTGGAGGCAAGGATTCTGAGGCTTCTTCTGACACACTTGGGGCATGTTGCAAGGAGGGACTGGTCCTTGGGGAAGGACATCATGTTTGGCAGAGTGGAGGAGCGGCGAAGGAGAGGAAGACCTTCGATGAGATGGATCAATTCTGTGACTGGAGCGGTGGGAATAAGTGTGTTTGGGATGACTAGGTTGGCACAGGATAGAACAGCGTTTAGAGCTCTGTTACATAGGGTCACTATGAGCTGCAAGTGACTCAATGGCACATAACAACAACAAACATGCATATGTATGTATATATGTACACTTATATATGATATATATGTGTATATATAAAATATATACATATGTGGTTATATGAAAGCTATGATTTCTTAAATGGACACATCATATATTGAGAGCCCAGCTAGCTGCCTGAACGGGCAGTCTCTGGCTTCACCAAGGACAATTCCAAACTTTAGAAGAAGCTGTCACAGGCTAGAGAGCTCTCCATCAGGTTACATAGAGAACAGAGAGGGCACACAAGAATTGACAGGGTAGCTGAATAGAGGTATGGCCTGCTCTCTTTACCATACACTAGATAGAATACAGCTACCTGCACAGGAAATTGGTTTCTGGCAGCTGTGCTCATCAGCAGCACTAAAGGCAACTTCAAACTTTATAAAAGGTGATCACAAGCTATGCAAGAGAACCAACAGGGCAGCCAGATAGAGGTAGGGCCCTCCTCCCTTTACGCCTCACCAGATAGAGAGTGCAGCTAGCTGCTCGGGGAAGGTGATCTCTGGCTGCTTTGCTCATCAGCACCACCTAAGACAATTCCAAACTTCAGAAGAGGAGGACAACAGGAGAAGAGATTCCCACAAGCATGCACTGCAGCCCAATGAGGTACACTTTAAGTCTGGAATTCAAAAGAGGTCTGGAATAAAAATGATAAAGAATTCTCAACATCCTATGGAGACACAGTAGAAACAGCCTAACAAATATCAAGAAAAACTTCACATAATGTCAAGAAAGCAGCAAACAGCTGCACACATTGTGAACAAAAAAACCAAACTAAGCCTTTTCTTAAAAAAAAAAATCAAAAAACAAACCAAATAACAATACAACAACAGAGCATATTGAAAATCCAATGGATAACCCAGAAACAGAGAAGCAGAAGAAATGTATTGATATGGAGTCATGTAGACCAGTATGGAATAAGGTACAAATAATGGAAGAATGGCAGCCATGAATAAAGCAAATACCTCACAGACAGAAAACCAGAAGAAATATATTGAAGTGGACTTATTTGAACAGCTACAGAAGTTGGAAATGATAGAAGAAAGAATGGGAGCCACAAATAAAGCAAATATCCCAGAGACAAGGAGCCAGGAGAAATATATCAACTTGGAGGAACATGAGTAACTACTGAAAAAACTGCAAAAGATAGAAGAAAGAATTGTTACTATAGATAAAAAAGTAGACGAAATTAAATAAATCAACACAAGACAAAGAGAGAACAGCCAAAATAGTACTGGAATGAACAGAAATGCATGAAAATGAACTTCAGAATATCGAAACCGATGGCCGAAGTTTCCAACATGCTGAAGGGACAATAAAGCAGAACAGAAGAGCTGGAACAGAGTCACTGAGCTAGAAGAAAAGAACCTCAATGGGAACACGCTAGAAGAGAAAACAGAATGGAGACAGAAGGAAAATATTAGAATCATATGGGATGACATCAAAAGGAACAGTAGACATATGATTGGAATCCCAAAACACTACGAGCATAAGAAGAAAACTTCCCAGGCATTAGGAAGAATGGGAAAATCCACATTTGAGAAATTAAGCAAACCCCAAACAGACTAGACTCCAAAAAAGAAAAACATCAAGACATATCACAGTAAGATTCTCCAAAATCAAAGATAAAGATAGAATACTAAAAGCAGCATGAGAAAAGCAAAGAGTCACTTACAAAAGAGAACCATTAGACTAAATTCTGGTTTCTCAGCAGAAAATATGTGCTCAAGAAGACAATTGGATGGCATAAACATAAAGTTGAAGGAAAACAATTCCCAGTCAAGGATTTTGTCCTCAGTCAGCAAAGCAGCACATCACATATAAAGGAGAAATTAGATCATTTGCAGAAAATCAGGGACTTGAGGAATTTCTGAAAACAAACCAAGTCACTAGAAATTCTAAGGGAAGTTCTTCACAAAAAGGAAAGTGGATGGACTATAGTAACCAAAAATAACTGAAAAAGAAAGATAGCAAAATGACAGTAACAAAACTTGACCTGTCAATAATCACATTTAAAGTGAATGACTAAAATGCACCAAGTAAGAGGAAAAAGAGTAGCAGACTGAATATAAAAACAAGACTCATCAATATGTGTCCTACAAGAGATACATCTAAGAACTAAGGAAAAAGAAGGGCTAAAAATCAAATGCTGTAAAACAATATGCCAAATAAATGGCACCCACAAAAAAGCAGGATTGGCAATATTTTTATCTAATAAAATAGATTTCAGAAAGAAAAGTGTAAGAATGTGCACTATATAACTATTAAAGTCACAATCAACAAAGACATAACCTTGTTCAGCATCTACACATCAAATGATAGACCTGTAAAATATATAAAACAACAGTTTGCAGACTTGAAGAAATAAATAGACAGTACCAAAATGCTAGTAGGAAAATTTAACATCCACTCTTACCAAAGATCGCTCACCTTTGGCTTGGTAGCGTAACTTTCTATCCACTAGGCCAACAGAGCTCTCTCTACATTGTTGTCAAGTGCCATCGATTTGTAGACGACACATAGAGACCCTATGAACAAAAGACCAGAACACTTGTATAACTTTCATCGTTTCTCCAAGTTCAAAGAGTTTCCGCAGGCAAGCTATTTTGGCAGTGGATGTCACTCCTGCCTCCAAGCTTGTTTTAACCAGGGAGCTCCACGAAACACTGTCCACGATGAGTAACCATTATTGCATTTGACACATCAGTGCAACAGTGGTTAGTATCACAGCAACCACAAGTTACCTCTGTACAGCAAATGGACAGACCAGTGGTATATGACCTAGAAGAATGTTTGATCATAAACAACTAACACCAGACCTGAGTGCCACAGATTAAAAAAAACCCACCTTTGACTTGTAGCATAACTTTCTATCCACAAAGAGCTCTTATCTGACAAAACTGAACTTCAATCTGTGGAAAGCTGAAGCAGGATTCTCATCACATACCATAGATAAAAATCAACACAAGGTGGATCAGAGACCTATGAGTAAAGCCCAAGACCACAAAGATCATAAAAGACAAAATGGGACCAAACGTTGAAGGCCTAGCCTTTGGTGTAAATAGGTTGACAAATACAGCCAGAAATGCACAGTTAGGAGATCACATCAACGACTGGTACCCTGTAAGGATTACAACTGAGATTTGTACATCCACTTCACAGAAGCATTATTCACAATAGAAAAAAAAAAAATGGAAACAATCCAAATGTCCATCAGCAAATGAATGGATTGAGAAATTGTGATTTATTTACATGATGGAATAATATGCAGCACTTAGAAGCAAAGATTGTGAAAAATGCTATATAATATGGGAGAGGCTGGAAAACATTGTGTTGCGTGAACTAACTCAGTCTCATAAGGACAGATACTGCATAAGAACACTATTGTAAAAATAGAAAGACTCCTAGTAAGAGATATACAAAAGTCCCAAGGAGGAAGAGGAGGGCTGAAAATGGAAGGATGGTGTGAATCATGAAGTCACAAAGTTTGGTGTGCAGGGAGGAGGTGAAGGAACTAGGAAAGATCCAGTGAGGACATGAAATAATGGAGTAGTGGGGGGGGGCAGGCTATTAATTTTATAAAACACAGTGGATAAGAATGATCATATGACACATTATATGAATAGAGGAATGTGTGAAATGCAAAGCATATAAATGAAATACAACATATATGGATTTTGTATGAAAACCAACATGGAATAAAGATAAAATTAAAAAATAAACATATGGCTCACTGTCTAGAATATTCAAGAAATTGTCACAAATCAACAAGAAAAAAAAAGGCAATGAAAAAGGATTGAAAGGAAGAAAGTATGCTAAGTAGGCAATCAACAAGAGAAATGAAAATGGCTATATACAGAAGAGATAGTCAGCTTTATTAATTATGCTGTTACATGCCATGGAGGAGAGTATGACTCATAGAAACCTATGAACAACATATCTGAACTCTGTCCTGTCCTGTGCCATCTTCATGCTTCAGTCACCGTGCTAATCCATCTCACAAAGGGTCTTTCTCTCATTTCCTGACTCTCCACTTTCTAAGTGTTGTGTCCTTTCCAAAGGAATCACCTCTCCTAGTAATATGTTTAAATATGTGAGATGAAACTTTGCCTTCCTTACCGCCAAAAAACACAGTTTTTTTCTCTTGGCAGTCCATGGGATTCAGTGCTCTTCTCCAGCAAATGTTTAAAATCTAATTTTCAGGAAGCAAGGATGTGTCATCTGCATAATACAGGTTGATAAGACTTCCTCCTATCCCGATGTCACATTCTAATTCATAAAGTCCAGCTTCTCAAATTATTTTCCTCAACAAACAGATTGAATAGGTATGGAGAAAACTATACAATCCTGGCACACACATTACTTAGTTTTAAACCATGCAGTGTTTCCTTGCTCTGTTCAGACAATAGATTCTTAGTCTACATACAAGTTTTGTATGAGCATAATTAAGTGTTCTGGGGTCCCCCATTATTCCCAAAGTTAATCTATAGTTTATTATTCAAATGCTTCCACATAATTAATAAGATGCAGGTAGATGTTTTTCTGGTTATTTTCTGCTTTTAATCAGGATCCATCTGACAACAGCAAAGATAGCTCTGATACCATAGCTTCTAAAAAGTTAATGAAAAAAAATATCCTACAACAGTACATTTGAATGATAGATTTTATTTCATTGTTTCTATTACGTTCCAGGCTCCAATATATATTAATGCATCTTAATTGCATGTTTAGCTTATTTCAGACTGTAAAAATTCCCAATTTCCCGTTCTTTGGTTTGAGTTTTGGTGCACATATTTTCATAGTAGTCATATTAACAGATCTTCCTTGTATGTATAGACATAGTAGTATCATATCACTCACAGTATTGTACTTTAGCATAGATCTTTAAATTTTTTTTTCAATCTCAATGCAACACTATTCTTCTAGGAAGATTAAGCATTACAAGAATACAAATTAAAATAGTCATAAAATACCACCTTTGACCATTCAAATTTCCAGTCTTTAAAAATAGTAACATTTGGAAAGAAATGGAGAAACAGGAACTTTGTGCATTTTTTTTTGGTATATATGTATACTGGTGCCATCATCATGGGGACAAATACAGCAATTAGTAAAAGTAAAAAAGTATGTTCCCTGCAAGCCAGCACTTTTTAAGTATTTTAATTTCATGATTAACTATAGTAGCAGGACTTGGAGACATTTTAACAGTAAAAAAGAAATGAACAATATGATCAATGCATATATGCTATATTTGTTACCTAGAATTTACTTAGTGAAAATTCCTTATCAGAGTTCAGAAAGTTAATTACATTGCTTTCAGAATCGCATAACACACTAAGTTGGTTCTGACTCATAGAAATATTGACAATCTCCTCCTATAGGGTTTCCGAGTCTGTAAATCCCTTACAGGAGGACACTGTCCATCTTTCTTCTGTGGAGTGGTTTGTGGATTTTTACTACTGCAAATTTTTATTTTGCCATCAATTTTATTTGCCATCAGGGCTCCTTCCTGGAACCTAAAAAGTACAATTTTAAGGCATTGACTATAGGGAAAAATACTTCCTTATGAACAATTCCAGGAGTCCCTGAGGCTTCTGGGAATATCTTGACATCTGTATCTCTATATCCATGCTGTTCTTCTCAAAATTTATAAGTAATTAGTGATAAGACTAATCCTAGCCTTGTGTGACCTCATTTAACACACAAAAGAAAACTTGTTCTGGTGCAATTTTAAAGATCTTTTCTGAAATCCATTGTGGCCTTTAATTTCTTTCTTGCCTTTTTAATGACTATTTGCTTTCTTCAAATACTGTTTCTGACATAATTTCACAATTGTCTGACACCTAGATCATTAACACTCAATGTATAAAATCTATTTCTTTCCTATTCAGAATACTACCAGCTTTGTTAACAATCAAAGATCCAAGGCAAAATAGGGTATTCAATCCCAGACCTGTGTCAGGCTCTTGGGCCAAATAACAACAGTATACCAGATCTAGAGGAGACATAGCACTCACTTTAGTAATTGTCGTATTGTGACAACAGTGTGGTGCTAAAGGAAAAGCAAAGACACTAATTCACGTGATGGTTCAGGGACAAGAATGTTTTCCTAGGACTGTCTCAACAAAAATCCTTCCCTGAAACTGGTACATGTTATTTGGACTTGCATCCTCTTAACAGTGAGACAGGCATCAGAATGAGAGATCAGTATCAGTGTAAGGTGCAAGACATCACAGATCTGACTTGTAGCCTAAGCCATCATATGAAGGGGTGTCTGGGGGGAGTGGGGAGGGAGATGCTGGATAGGGTGGGTGGGAGTGTAAGGTATGCTGATATAGTAGGGAGAGGGAAGGGACAAGAATATATGCTGGGGTGTGGGGGACACCTGAATGTATTGGTTCTTTATGTAAGGGGAAGGATCTTTCATCTATTCTTTTGGTAAAATGCTTGTCTTTCAGATGTTGTTCTAAGGCTAAGCATCCAAATTATGACAGACTAGGAAGAAAGATTGGTCATCCACTTCTAAACTATAACAAGCCTTCAGAATCCCTATGTACTATAGAGCACACTTAGTGTGCTAACAGAGTGTCTTATAATAAAGACTAAAACAATAGAGAGGGCAACTGAGGCTGAGCCATCAAATGTGGAAACATAAGAAGGAAGAACAGTTCTAAACAGAAACTAATGATTGGAACATGGAATGTGAGAGGCATGAATGTAGGAAAACTGGACCTCATTAAGAAAGAAATGGAACACATAAATATTGACATATTAGGTACTGGCGAAATGAGATGAACATTTTTAGAACATTTTGAATCAGATGATCATATGATCTACTACACTGGAGATGAAAAGGTGAGAAAAAAGGGGTAATTTTTCTCGATCCATACTGAAATACCATGAAATATGTAACAGGATAATATCTATACACATATAAGGAAGACCTGTTAATACTACTATCATTCAAATTTATGCACCAACAACCAGAGCTAAAGAGGAGAAAATAGATGATTTCAAAATTTTGCCTGAGTCTATCTCACCTGAATTTAAAAACCAATTCAGGAACAGGCTTGAGGCCTTGAACACTAATAATTGAAGACCAGATGAGCTGTAAGAGGATATCAAGAATAATATCATCCACACAGAATGCAAAAGGTCAAATATAAAGATAGAGGAAGAAGAAAAGACCAAAATGGATGTCAGAAAAGACTCTGAATATTGCACTAGAGTGTCAAGAAGTCAAAGTAAAGGGAAAAAATCAAGAAGGTAAGGAGCTAAAAAGATGATTTCAAAGGGCAACTCAGAAAGACAAAGCAAGGTATTGTAAAAATATGTGCAAGGAGTCAGAATCAGAAAGTCAAAAGGGCCAACCTTGCTGGACATTTCTTAAGGTGAAGGAACTAAAGAACAAATTCAAGCCATGAGTTGCAATGCTTAAGTATGCTATGGGCAGAATATTGAATGATCCAGTAAGCTTGTTCCAGGCCGTGGCCTTTGCAATTACTTGTTATACATCATAGAGCTGGAAAATGATGAAGGATGGCAGAAGAAGAATCAATGTTTTTGAGTGGTGGTGCTAGAGAAGAGTCTTGAACATACCATGGACCATCAAGAAAACAAATAGGTCTGTCTTGGAGGAAGTAAAACCAAGTTTCTCTTTGATGGCTAGGATTTTGAAGCTCCATCTCACATACTTTGGGTACGTGACCGGGAGGGACCGGTCCTTAGAGAAGGACATCATAAAAGCACAGGAGAGGAAGAGCCCGGATGAGATGGATTGACACAATAAATGGGGCAATGAGGTAAGTGTGTTGAGTCAGTGAGACTGGTTCAGAACAGAGCAGGCTTCAGAGCTGTTCTACATAAGGTCTCTGAGTATCAGGCAACTTGATGGCACATAACAACAACAGATGATCTCTAAATCTGAGGAATACACTTAAGGCATTATTTTTGTTCTCATGAACTTATTTTCATTTTCATCAGCTTCAATTTGAACCTGTGTAGGAGTGATTGTTTATCTGTTTAACAGTTTTTGTATGGCTTTATTTTGACTGATAATAGAGAACTTTTCAATCATTTCTTTTCCTAGATATAGTAATTTTAATTCCTCTGTATTTCATTAACATCCATCAAGGTCCATGTATATGTTATGTGCCATTAAGTCAAGTATGACTCAGAGTGATCCTGTGAACAGCAAATCTGTACTCTATCCTCTGCCATCCTCATCACCTCTGACACACCAGAGCCCATTGCTGCAGTCACTGTGTCAATGCATTTCATGGAGGATCTTCCTTTTCTTCACTGGCCCTCATCATTCCAAACATGATGTCACTTTCCAAGAAGTACCTCACCTAACTACATGTCCAAAATATGTAGTGAAAGATGAAACTTCACCATCTTTGCCTCTGTAGTCACTATTTATGGGTTTTTAAAAAGTATTTGTAATGAGTAAATGTTTTGTAATGATTGCACAAAAAATATTTTGCAATGATTTTATAAAACATTCTGTTATGTATCCTCTGGCCTCCTTTCTATCACCAAGGCCATATTTTCTATCAATCCTTCCTTGTTTCCAGCTTTTACATCCTAAATATTATTTATTATTAATGTATCTTTCATGTATTGTTAATGTAGCTGATGTGTATGTTTGATAAATTTTTGAGTGCAGTTGTTTATAGAAATCCTCAATTTCCTCATATTTGTTTTAGTGTCTAAACTTGTGTGTGAATTTAGTGTATGTTTGGTGTTTGAATTTGAATAATGTATTAACAAGACTTCCTTTTTTGTATGGGTATTATCCAATCACACCATCTGACTGTCAGACTTAAAAGGACCAAGAACAATTTATTTCACCTTCCTAAGGGAGTGCTGGTAGCCTAATGGCAAGAAATTGCACTGCAATCCCGAAGTCACACAGTTCAAATCCACCAGCTACTCCACAGCAATTAACTGTCTCTGACAACCCACCGGAGGGTCAGCTGTGGGTCACTTCTGACTTGATGGTACACAACAAAAACAACAGCAACTATCCTATTACTGACCACATTGCCCTTCAGGACGGATCTTGATGTACCTTTTAGTTATCATTAATGGCATAGATCAGCTCATTGTCATATTTTAAAAGGCCAATACCAATTTCTTTCAGCCCCCTGAGGGAGTTCTAGTGATCTAGAGACCTCTCCAAAGTGCTGAAGAGCAGTGGTGTCTCCCTGGAGACTAAGGTGCGTCTGATACAGGCCATGGTCTTCGCAATCACCTG